>NC_084577.2:18085086-18155086 GCF_033978685.3 Nerophis lumbriciformis | reverse complement strand
ATACTTGCAAGTAGTTACCCACTACTCACTAGTAGTCAAAGGCTGACTAAGGATACTCCCTAGTAGCTACTCGCAAGTAACAAGTGGCCAGATACTCCCTATTTGCTAATTGCGAGAGGCCGGCTACTTGCAAGTAGCTAGTGGCCGGATACTCGCAAGTAGTTACCCAGATACTCCCTATTTGCTAATTGCGAGAGGCCGGCTACTTGCAAGTAGTTACCCACTACTCACCAGTCGTCAAAGGCTGACTAGGGATACTCCCTCGTAGCTACTCGCAAGTAGCGAGTGGCCAGATAATCCCTAGTACTAATTGCGAGAGGCTGGCTACTTGCAAGTAGCTAGTGGCCCGATACTCGCAAGTAGTTACCCACTACTCTCTAGTAGTCAAAGGCTGACTACGGATACTCCCTAGTAGCTACTCCCAAGTAGCGAGTGGCCAGATACTCCCTAGTTTCTAATTGCGAGAGGTCGGCTACTTGCAAGTAGCTAGTGGCCGGATACTCGCAAGTAGTTACCTACTACTCACTAGAAGTCAAAGGCTGACTACGGATACTCCCTAGTAGCTACTCCCAAGTAGCGAGTGGCCAGATACTCCCTAGTTTCTAATTGCGAGAGGTCGGCTACTTGCAAGTAGCTAGTGGCCGGATACTTGCAAGTAGTTACTCAGATACTCCCTAAGGGAACTCTCCTGAAGGAATCAAAGTACTATCTATCCATCTATCTTGAGGGAACTCTCCTGAAGGAATCAATAAAGTACTATCTATCTATCTATTTGCTAATTGCGAGAGGCCGGCTACTTGCAAGTAGCTAGTGGCCGGATACTCGCAAATAGTTACCCACTACTCACTAGTAGTCAAAGGCTGACAACGGATACTCCCTAGTAGCTACTCCCAAGTAGCGAGCGGCCAGATACTCCCTAGTTGCTAATTGCGAGAGGCCGGCTACTTGCAAGTAGCTAGTGGCCGGATACTCGCAAGTAGTTACCCACTACTCACTAGCAGCCAAAGGCTGACTAAGGATACTCCCTAGTAGCTACTCCCAAGTAGCGAGTGGCCAGGTACTCCCTAGTTGCTAATTGCGAGAGGCCGGCTACTTGCAAGTAGCTAGTGGCCGGATACTTGCAAGTAGTTACCCAGATACTCCCTATTTGCTAATTGCGAGAGGCCGGCTACTTGCAAGTAGCTAGTGGCTGGATACTCGCAAGTAGTTACCCACTACTCACTAGTAGTCAAAGGCTGACTACAGATACTCCCTAGTAGCTACTCGCAAGTAGCAAGTGGCCAGATACTCCCTAGTTGCTAATTGCGAGAGGCCGGCTACTTGCAAGTAGCTAGTGGCCGGATACTCGCAAGTAGTTACCCACTACTCACTAGTAGTCAAAGGCTGACTAAGGATACTCCCTAGTAGCTACTCGCAAGTAACAAGTGGCCAGATACCTCCTAGTTGCGAATTGCGAGAGGCTGGCTACTTGCAAGTAGCTAGTGGTCGGATCCTTGCAAGTAGTTACCCAGATACTCCCTATTTGCTAATTGCGAGAGGCCAGCTACTTGAAAGTAGCTAGTGGCCGGACACTCGCAAGTAGTTACCCACTACTCACTAGTAGTTAAAGGCTGACTACGGATACTCCCTAGTAGCTACTCGCAAGTAGCGAGTTGCCAGATACTCCTTAGTTGCTATTTACGAGAGGCTGGCTACTTGCAAGTAGCTAGTGGCCTGATACTCGCAAGTAGTTACCCACTACTCACTAGTAGTCAAAGACTGACTACGGATACTCCCTAGTAGCTACTCGCAAGTAGCCAGGAACTCTCTAGATGCTAATTGCGAGAGGCCGGCTACTGGCAAATAGCTAGTGGCCGGATACTCGCAAGTAGTATCCCACTAGAGGCTAGTGACCGCATACTGGCCAGTAGCCACTTGCTAGCATGGACTAAACGAAGCTGGTGTAGCTAGTGACCGGCTACTAGCTATTACAGAGTGGCCGGTAGACATGATCTTGTTGGTAGTAACCGGCTACTCTTAGCTAATAACCGGTTAGTAGTGAGTAACAAGCTCCTCGGGGACGGCGTGGCGCGGTTGGGAGAGTGGCCGTGCCAGCAACCTGAGGGTTCGCCGGTTCGAGCCCCACCTTCTACCAACCTCGTCACGTCCGTTGTGTCCTTGAGCAAGACACTTCACCCTTGCTCCTGATGGGTCGTGGTTAGGGCCTTGCATGGCAGCTCCCGCCATCAGTGTGTGAATGTGTGTGTGAATGGGTGAATGTTGAAATGGTGTCAGAGCGTTTTGAGTACCTTGAAGGTAGAAAAGCGCTATACAAGTATAACCCATTTATCATTCCTCGCTACTGGTCAGAGGAGCATTGTGAGGCAGGCGATGTGAAAAGTAATTAATTACATAATGACTATTAAAACGCACTTAAAACGGGAAAGAAAAGAGGATTGCGGACGATGGGCACATTTCCACAACAAGTGCAGTTTTCCTTTAAAGGGCATGATGTGATAAAGCAGGTACGTTGTGACAGGTACATAAAAAAGTAGTAGTTGGAGAACATTCCAAAGCAGCGGTGTTATTGCAACACTAACAATGCAATACAAATAATTAGAATATTGTGCGGAAGTCTGAATTTTCAATCCAACTACTGAAAATAATGAACTTTTAAAATATATTCTAATTTCTTGAGACGCTCCAATACCAGAGGTCATGAAATTAAAGGCAGCAGACTTTTAGTGTTTTTCTTAATACAAAAATATGTCAACTAGAAATGTAAATCACGTATTTGCTGTCCTGCTTTGAGAGCAGCGTTCTATTTCTTTGACAAACACGGGAGGAAAGCTGGATTTTTAACAGTCGGGTTTGTTCCAAAGGTGAAAGGCGGAGTGAAGACCACCGACTTTACAGGCAGTGAGAAAGATGCGCTCTTAGTTCTCTTTGCTACGCCGCATTTGGAGGATCTGGCCCTCGTTGTTTGGAGCAAGTGTGCTTGCAACTTGTGCTCGTCAACCGCGGGTGTGTGGAAATAATAAATAATGATGGAGTGGGGCTCAGCGTCCGTCCCACACGTGTGAAGAAGAAGAAGAAGAAGAAGCAGGTTGAGAACAAGCACCGTTTCATTTGGCTTGATTGACAAATGGCAGAGGGGGGGAAACCAAAAGCGAGACACGCAGAGGGGAAGAGTATAAATTAAAAAGAAAAGAAAAGAAGTTTCTTCAGGTGGAAGGCAGGCTGGCGGTCAACCTGAACCTGAGGAGGAAACAGAAGTCAGAACATGTCACCATTAGTGCATCGCAATTTTAATTGACCAAAATTGAGGGGTGTCCTTATAGTTACAATGTACAAAACCCAAGACCGGTGAAGTTGGCACGTTGTGTAAATGGTAAATAAAAACAGAATACAATGATTTGCAAATCCTTTTCAACTTATATTCAATTGAATAGACTGTAAAGACAAGATATTTAATGTTCAAACTTTTTTTGCAAATAAACATTAACTTGGAATTTAACGGCAGCAACACATTGCAAAACAGTTGGCACGGGGGCATTTTTACCACTGTGTTACATGGCCTTTCCTTTTAACAACACCCTGTAAACGTTTGGGAACTGAGGAGACCAATTTTTGAAGCTTTTCAGGTGGAATTCCTTCCCATTCTTGCTTGATGTACAGCTTAAGTTGTTCAACAGTCCGGGGTCTCCGTTGTGGTATTTTAGGCTTCATATTGCACCACACATTTTCAATGGGAGACAGGTCTGGACTACATGCATGTTACTATGAAGCCACGCTGTTGTAACACGTGGCTTGGTATTGTCTTGCTGAAATAAGCAGGGGCGTCCATGATAACGTTGCTTGGATGGCAACATATGTTGCTCCAAAGCCTATATGTACCTTTCAGCATTAATGGTGCCTTCACAGATGTGTAAGCTACCCATGGCTTGGGCACTAATACACCCCCATACCATCACAGATGCTGGCTTTTCAACTTTGCGCCTAGAACAATCCGGATGGTTCTTTTC
Organism: Nerophis lumbriciformis; assembly: GCF_033978685.3. Classification (NCBI taxonomy): domain Eukaryota; kingdom Metazoa; phylum Chordata; class Actinopteri; order Syngnathiformes; family Syngnathidae; genus Nerophis; species Nerophis lumbriciformis. Next base: position 18,151,082 of record NC_084577.2, on the reverse strand, counting down.
CTCTTTGTTCTAAAATGTGGACTTGTCAGACCACAGAACACTTTTCCACTTTTCCACTCAGTCCATCTTAGATGAGCTCGGGCCCAGAGAAGCAGACGGCGTTTCTGGGTGTTGTTGATAAATGGCTTTCGCTTTGCATAGTAGAGTTTTAACTTGCACTTACAGATGTAGCGACGAACTATAGTTACTGACAGTGGTTTTCTGCAGTGTTCCTGAGCCCATGTGGTGATATCCTTTACACACTGATGTCGGTTTTTGACGCAGTACCGTCTGAGGAATTGAAAGTCCGTAATATCATCGCTTAAGTGCAGTGATTTCTCCAGATTCTCTGAACATTTTGACATTTTGATGATATTACGGACCGTAGATGGTGAAATCCATAAATTCCTTGCAATAGCTTGTTGAGAAATGTTGTTCTTAAACTGTTCGACAATTTGCTCATGCATTTGTTCACAAAGTGGTGACCCTCGCCCCATCCTTGTTTGTGAATGACTGAGCATTTCATGGAAGCTGCTTTTATACCCAATCATGGCACCCACCTGTTCCCAATTAGCCTGTTCACCTGTGGGATGTTCCAAATAAGTGTTTCATGAGTGTCTTTTTTGCCACTTGTGTCAGCTTTTTTTAAACATACTGCAGGCATCAAATTCGAATGTTAAATTTCTTGTCTTTGCAGTCTATTCAATTGAATAATAGTTGAAAAGGTTTTGCAAATCATTGTATTTTGTTTTTATTTACGATTTACACAACGGGCCAACTTCACTTGTTTTGGATTTTGTATATTGTGTTGGTTTTAAAAATGAAAAATATCAAAAACGCCCCAGCATTCTTTTTAGTCTTCAGTTTGCACCCCTTAGTGGAAAAAGTTTGGACACCCCTGTATATAACATCTCAGGCCCAGGGGTGTCAAACTCATTTTAGCTCAGGGGCCGCATGGAGGAAAATCTGTGCACACGCGGGCCGGACTATTAAAATCATGGCATCAAAAATAAAAAAATAAAGACAACTTCAGATTGTTTTCTTTGTCCTACTTTGGCCGAAAATAAACAAATTCTGAAAATATTACAATAAAAAAAAATGTTTTTAAATACCGGCAGCGATTTCTTTTTTTTTAAATATACAAAAAAATGCAGTCAGCGTTAAAGTTTAGATGCATGAAGAAAAGAAGAAAGTGAATTAATGTTTATAACTGAATACATTTACATATGCATAAAAATTTGTTTTTTGTATTATTATTTTTTTGACAACCTTTTTCCAAAACACAATATAGAATGTGATATCATTTGTTTTCAAAACGGTTACAAAAAAAGTGAGACCCCAAAAATTTACTGTAGGACCCCATTTTTATGACTTGATGGGGTCCCTGGGACCCCATTATGAAAATTCCTAGCACCAACACTGATGGAGTATTGGTGCGTGCAAAACAGCAGCAGGCGGCTGTGGCCTGCGGGCCGGTTCTAATACTAATCAAATATCATCGCGGGGGCCATAGATCATTCATTCGCGGGCCTTGACTTTGACACATAGGAACTAAGCATATCTACACCAGTTAACTGTATCCTGTTTGCAAAATCAAAACGCTCAAAATGGCCCCCGTTTGTTGAAATATTCAGTGTGCGTTTTGACACCTTTGATCTAAAGGATTAATAACTCCACGAGTGAGTGTGCGTTTTCTCTGCCACCACAACAAGGCACCGGTGGCGGCAGAGAAGAGAAATGTGATAATAAACAAAGCTAGAAAATGGAAGCACCAAGACAAAGTACAGCTGCTGGTGCGACATTGCAGAGTCAATAATAACAAGACAAGGAGAAGAGCAGACTGTAGGCCACAAAGTCAGCTGCCTATGTGAGGAGACTCGCCTCCCCGGCACAGGCAGTAATCATTTGTTTACGCCACATCCATTACTCTTCATTAAAGTTAATAGCGAGTACACAATGTTTTACTACGAGTACCTAACTTACTTTTTCACTTTAAAGAGTTCCTTCAAACCTTGCCTGTACAGTTAATAAAAGGTTTTATGACTATCAGATTACATTTCCACCATTTTCCATGAGACAAATTAGAGCCTACACCAGGGGTCGGCAACCCGCGGCTCCGGAGGCGCATGCGGCTCTTTGATCACTCTGATGCGGCTCAGCAGCTTACTTGCTGAACCCCCCAATTTTCCCGTGAGACTTCCGGATTTCAGTGCCTCTCGCAGAAAACTCCCGGGATTAATATTCACCGATTTTCATCCTTACAGCTATAATAAGGGCGTGCCATGATGGTACAACATTTGACGCCCTCTACAATCTGTATTAACAGCGTGCCAGCCCAACACTTTTTATACAATATACATCTTTTGCTTGCACACGTACGTGACAGCAAGGCATACTTTGTCAACAGCCACACAGGTTACACTGACGGTGACCATATAAAACAACTTTAACACTCTTACTAATAATGCGCCACACTTTGAACCAAAACCAAACAAGAATGACAAACACATTTCGGGAGAACATCTGCACCTTAACACAACATAAACACAACAGAACAAACACCCAGAATCCCATGCAGCCCTGACTCTTCCGGGATACATTATACACCCCTGCTACCACCAAACCCGCCCCCACCCCAATCCTGCTCCCTCACACATCAACCCCCCCCCCCTCTGTGCGTCGGTTGAAGTGGGCGGGGGTGTATAATGTATCCCGGAAGAGTTAGGGCTGCATGGGATTCTGGGTATTTGTCCTGTTGTGTTTATGTTGTGTTACTGTGCAGATGTTCTCCCGAAATGTGTTTGTCATTCTTGTTTGGTGTGGGTTCACAGTGTGGCGCATTATTAGTAAGAGTGTTATAGGTTTTTTTATACCGCCACCGTCAGTGTAACCTGTGTGGTTGTTGAATAAGTATGCCTTGCTGTCACCTACATGAGCAAGCGGAAACGCCATACAACGTATGGCTAATCAAGCACGCTGGTTGTAGTTGGTGCTATATGCTGTACCATCACGGCACGCATGACGCTGGCAAGCGCCATCCATTTAAAACCCGCGTGCCGCACCAGCTTTCAAATTCCATTTAAAGGTGTGGGCAGCGTGTCTGAGACCCTGGGTTTATACATAGCACAAAGCTAAAAAAAAAAACTTTGTATGCAGTATTATTTCATTTAAAATTTCAAAAAATTTTGCGGCTCCCATTGTTTTCTATAATTTACGAAACTGGTCAAAATGGCTCTTTGACTGGTAAAGGTTGCCGACCCCTGGCCTACACGGTATTTTGATGTATTGATGCGTTCCATTCCTGGCGCTCACCTTCGCCGTCCGCCCCCCAGCCCTCCGCTACCCCAGCCAGCTCGTAATGTTTCTTCCTCAGCTCTCCGAGACGCTCGCGCTCCTTCTGCAGACGTGTCTCCAGCTCCAACACCAGCACCTGCGTAGGGAAAGACACAAGTTGAGGACAAACCCGCTGTTGTCATGGCGACGTCTAATCCTGCCAAACCACTAAAAACGCCATAATAAGAGGACTTATTTATTATTAATAGGAGTCGTAAACAGGAAACTATGATGTTGTTCTTTCAGGGAAACCATTTTACTGTTTCGATTGCGTCCCAGGGCTCTCATGGTGTTGCTAGCTGGGAATCGAATTAAATTATTTTGTGCTTTTTAGCAGCTAAGGCATGTTAATCTTTCCAAGTTGCTCGAATTTAATCGCCTAGGCCTCACCAAGCCACTAAGGGCAACATTTACATTGTACAATGGAGCGTTTTGACGTACGAACCACAGACCAAACAAAAATATGCTTTGGTGTACAAACCCCGTCTCAGTGTACAAACATTTCAGCTATCCATTTGTGCCAGTTTGTTATCGTCCATCTGTCCTGCATCTGTCCTTAGGAAGAGTTTGCCAAAATACAACCCCTGGTTTGGGCCCAAAATGTCTGACTTCCTGTTTATTTGCCATCAAATCATCACAAATTAGTGAAACTTGTGGCATTAAACACTTTATAGGGGGCGCTACTGAGCGAGTTTTGACGATTCGTGTTTGAGACCTCGGAAGTATAAACTTTTTCATCAGGTCTGACTGACGTACTTGCAAATATATTGGGAGTTTTTATTAGCGGTGTCCTGATACAGCTTTTTCACTTTTGACACGATGCCGATAACGATATCAATCCGATAACGTAGGTGGTGTGTTCAACAAGGTTTGACCAAGTGAAATTACTCAGACAACAAAGGTAGGTATGAAAAACACTAACCTTAAAGGGGAACATTATCACCAGACCTATGTAAGCGTCAATATATACCTTGATGTTGCAGAAAAAAGACCATGTATTTTTTTAACCGATTTCCGAACTCTAAATGGGTGAATTTTGGCGAATTAAACGCCTTTCTATTATTCGCTCTCGGACATCGGGAAGCAATCCGCCATTTTCTCACTTTCGTCGGTGTGTTGTCGGAGGGTGTAACAACACGAACAGGGACGGATTCAAGTTGCACCAGTGGCCCAAAGATGCGAAAGTGGCAAGAAATTGGACGAAATTTGTTCAAAATACGAGGGTGTGGGGAAAGCCGACAAAATGGTCAGTCGTTTGTTCCGCACACTTTACCGACGAAAGCTATGCTACGACAAGAGATGGCAAGAATGTGTGGATATCCTGCGACACTCAAAGCAGATGCATTTCCAACGATAAAGTCAAAGAAATCTGCCGCCAGACCCCCATTGAATCTGCCGGAGTGTGTGAGCAATTCAGGGACAAAGGACCTCGGTAGCACGGCAAGCAATGGCGGCAGTTTGTTCCCGCAGACGAGCGAGCTAAACCCCCTGGATGTCTTGGCTCACACCGTCCCTTATGCCACCGAAGATGATCAAGAGAAGAATATCGACCCTAGCTTCCCTGGCCTGCTGACATCAACTCCAAAACTGGACAGATCAGCTTTCAGGAAAAGAGAGCGGATGAGGGTATGTCTACAGAATATATTAATTGATGAAAACTTTATTTATTACTCGCGGTTTTACATAAATTATTATACATAAACTGCGTTTACCAATAATTTAGCTTAAAAACATTTATTTTTTTCAATCATTCGAGTACATTCGGGTAGTCTTGTGTAATGCAGTATTTTGTGTCTATTTAGGTATGGTTAACCCGAGTGCTGAAATCGTGGAAAAATATATGTTCTTAGCGCGCCTGAAATGGGCTGTCTGCACTCTCAAAGTGCATGTTGTTGCCAAATGTATTTCATATGCTGTAAACCTAGTTCATAGTTATTAGTAATTATCTTATCAGACAGTGTTAAGCCGCTGAAATCCGAGTCTGAATCCGAGCTAATGTCGCTATACCTTGCTGTTTGTTTGTATTGGCATCACTGTGTGACGTCACAGGAAAATGGACGGGTGTATCTAACGATGGTTAAAATCAGGCACTTTGAAGCTTTTTTTAGGGATATTGCGTGATGGGTAAAATTTTGAAAAAAACTTCAAAAAATAAAATAAGCCACTGGGAACTGATTTTTAATGGTTTTAACCCTTCTGAAATTGTGATAATGTTCCCCTTTAAGACAGACTTACGCTTTTAATGTGGAGTGTTAATTTATTTTTTGGCGACACCTAGTGGTCACAATAGTTCACTAAATTAAGAACATTACACAGTTAGTTGAATGATGCGGACACGTTTGTTACTGGATACTTTCTATTACCCTCATGCCTTTGTATCTGTAAGTAATACATGATAGGTGTTTCAGACTGCAATATTATTCAAATAAAGATACTCTTTACCTATGTCTTGCTTGTGTGCTATTGTGTGCTTAGCTGTTGTGTAGCTGCCAGTTCTTAGTAGCCTGCAGCGTGTTTTCTTTTTGAAAAGAACTTGACTAAAATACAAGAAAAATTCACACTTTGTGTGCTTATTGGAGGACATTTAGATGTTAACCGGCTGTCTAGCTTCGAAGGAGATTTTAGATGCAAGCTGATATCATCCGATACTTTTTCATGCATGCCGACGACCTCTAAAAATACAAGGAAACGCACACAATATCAAAAAAGCAGTTCAGAACTATGACACTAAGAAAATAAAATAAAAATAAGACTCCCATAGTGTACCTTTTAATAAGGACAAAAACATTGGCAAAACAGCGTGATAGTGTTTCTGACATGGTTATTAAAGACCAAAGTTTGACCAAACTGTATTGACTTGAAACGTCAAAAAATCCCACCAAATTTGGTACACACCTTTGGGGACGGACGAGTATGCTTGTAAAAAAAATGGCCAAGATCGGTTGACAAACATCTTAGAAAATAATTGCCGAAGATGCATGTTAATATGTATTGTATATGAATTACCAATGCTGATAATGTTTGTGCATCGTGTGTAATGTTACAATGGTCAAAGTGATTAAATATAATTGTTAAATTAAACTCCTGCCTTGTTTTTAATGAATTCTTAGGCCTACTGTATTTTAACGCCGTGGTACTTGGAGAGCAAAGTGTTTTCTGAGGTGGTAAAATGTCACAAGTAATTTGTTTATGGATTATACAACTTTAAAGGGGAACATTATCACCAGACCTATGTAAGCGTCAATATATACCTTGATGTTGCAGAAAAAAGACCATATATTTTTTTAACCGATTTCCGAACTCTAAATGGGTGAATTTTGGCGAATTAAACGCCTTTCTATTATTCGCTCTCGGAGCGATGACGTCACAACGTGACGTCACATTGGGAAGCAATCCGCCATTTTCTCAAACACCGAGTCAAATCAGCTCTGTTATTTTCCGTTTTTTCGACTGTTTTCCGTACCTTGGAGACATCATGCCTCGTCGGTGTGTTGTCGGAGGGTGTAACAACACGAACAGGGACGGATTCAAGTTGCACCAGTGGCCCAAAGATGCGAAAGTGGCAAGAAATTGGACGTTTGTTCCGCACACTTTACCGACGAAAGCTATGCTACGACAGAGATGGCAAGAATGTGTGGATATCCTGCGACACTCAAAGCAGATGCATTTCCAACTGGACTGGACAGATCAGCTTTCAGGAAAAGAGAGCGGATGAGGGTATGTCTACAGAATATATTAATTGATGAAAACTGGGCTGTCTGCACTCTCAATGTGCATGTTGTTGCATGTATTTCATATGCTGTAAACCTAGTTCATAGTTGTTTTTTCCTTTAATGCCAAACAAACACATACCAATCGTTGGTTAGAAGGCGATCGCCGAATTCGTCCTCGCTTTTTCCCGTGTCGCTGGCTGTCGTGTCGTTATCGTCGGTTTCGCTTGCATACGGTTCAAACCGATATGGCTCAATAGCTTCAGTTTCTTCTTCAATTTCGTTTTCGCTACCTGCCTCCACACTACAACCATCCGTTTCAATACATGCGTAATCTGTTGAATCGCTTAAGCCGCTGAAATCCGTGTCTGAATCCGAGCTATTGTCGCTATACTTTGCTGTTCTATGCGCCATGTTCGTTTGTATTGGCATCACTGTGTGACGTCACAGGAAAATGGACGGGTGGACAGTGGGGCAAAAAAGTATTTAGTCAGCCACCGATTGTGCAAGTTCTCCCACTTAAAATGATGACAGAGGTCTGTCATTTTCATCATAGGTACACTTCACCTGTGAGAGACAGATTGGGAAAAAAAATCCAGGAATTCACATTGTAGGAATTTTAAAGAATTTATTTGTAAATTATGGTGGAAAATAAGTATTTGGTCACTTCAAACAAGGAAGATCTCTGGCTCTCACAGACCTGTAACTTCTTCTTTAAGAAGCTCTTCTGTCTTCCACTCGTTATCTGTATTAATGGCACCTATTTGAACTCGTTATCTGTATAAAAGACACCTGTCCACAGCCTCAAACAGTCAGACTCCAAACTCCACTACGGCCAAGACCAAAGAGCTGTCGAAGGACACCAGGAAAATAATTGTAGACCTGCACCAGACTGTGAAGAGTGAATCTACAATAGGCAAGCAGCTTGGTGTGAAAAAATCAACTGTGGGAGCAATTATCAGAAAATGGAAGACATACAAGACCACTGATAATCTCCCTCGATCTGGGGCTCCACGTAAGATCTCATCCCGTGGGGTCAAAATGATCATGAGAACGGTGAGCAAAAATCCCAGAACCACACGGGGGGACCTGGTGAATGACCTGCAGAGAGCTGGGACCAAAGTAACAAAGGTTACCATCAGTAACACACTACGCTGACCGGGAATCAAATCCTGCAGGGCCAGACGTGTCCCCCTGCTTAAGCCAGTGCATGTCCAGGGCCCTCTGAAGTTTGCCAGAGAGCACATGGATGATACAGCAGAGGATTGGGAGAATGTCATGTGGTCAGATGAAACCAAAATATAACTTTTTGGTATAAACTCAACTCGTCGTGTTTGGAGGAAGAAGAATACTGAGTTGCATCCCAAGAACACCATACCTACTGTGAAGCATGGAGGTGGAAACATCATGCTTTGGGGCTGTTTTTCTGCTAAGGGGACAGGCCGACTGCTCCGTGTTAAGGAAAGAATGAATGGGGCAATGTATCGTGAGATTTTGAGCCAAAACCTCCTTCCATCAGTGAGAGCTTTGAAGATGAAACGTGGCTGGGTCTTCCAGAATGACAATGATCCCAAACACACCGCCCGGGCAACGAAGGAGTGGCTCCGTAAGAAGCATTTGAAAGTCCTGGAGTGGCCTAGCCAGTCTCCAGACCTCAACCCCACAGAAAATCTGTGGAGGGAGTTGAAAGTCCGTGTTGCTCGGCGACCGCCCCAAAACATCACTGCTCTCGAGAAGATCTGCATGGAGGAATGGGCCAAAATACCAGCTACTGTGTGTGCAAACCTGGTAAAGACCTATAGTAATCGTTTGACCTCTGTTATTGCCAACAAAGGTTATATTACAAAGTATTGAGTTGAATTTTTGTTATTGACCAAATACTTATTTTCCACCATAATTTACAAAAAAATTATTTAAAAATCCTACAATGTGAATTCCTGGATTTTTTTTTCACATTCTGTCTCTCACAGTTGAAGTGTACCTATGATGAAAATGACAGACCTCTGTCATCATTTTAAGTGGGAGAACTTGCACAATTGGTGGCTGACTAAATACTTTTTTGCCCCACTGTATATAACGATGGTTAAAATCAGGCACTTTAAAGCTTTTTTTAGGGACATTGCGTGATTGGTAAAATTTTGAAAAAAACTTCGAAAAATAAAATAAGCCACTGGGAACTGATTTTTAATGGTTTTAACCCTTCTGAAATTGTGATAATGTTCCCCTTTAAGGCTATTGGTGTTACATGAATGCTCGCTATAAATTGTTTTTGTGACAAATGTCCTAGCACCTTTTTTTTTTTTTTTTTGTGAGTTTGTCTGAGTCAACTTCCAGCTGGATGAAAAACAATCACAATGGAACAATGAACACATTCCAAAACATTTGACCTTAGATTGGTGCGTGCATGTTGTTTATTTCCACCAACCTGAGCGTCCATCTCCTGACGTTTGATCTGTGTAAGCGTCATGCTGGAGAAATCCATGGTATCTGTACCGCAATTACGTAAAAAAAAAAAAAAAAAAAAAAAAAAAAAATGTTGCCATGACAACAAAGCACAGTGTATAATTATCAACAACAACAAAACAAAACATCAGAAGGAAGCTAAAAGTTCCCTACCTTTGTCTTCAATCTGGGACTTGCCAGACTTGGTGGAGGCCACCACAGCAGCCGTCGCCTGGGTGACGCCTCGGGACGCTTGCTGCAGGCGGTGCAAGTTGCTGCTGTCTTTGTCGGCTTTCACCTGGGAAGGCACGCCGTTCATTAACCATCACCCGGGAGCTATGCTGTACTACGCTACCATATTTGACCACGCCCACCTTAGAAGCCGCAACAAGCTGTGCGGTGCTGGCAGCGATTTCATGAGAACACACCATCAACTCCTCAAACTTCCCTTTGCCCTGCACCACCAGATCAGCCGCATCGCTGCAGTGACGGTGCAAAACACAAGACACGTTCACTATGCAACGCTGTACATCGTCTTGCATTTTCTCTTTATGTCCTGCTGAGATCAGCACGGCACACATGAAGGAATTTAAACAGGTGCTTAAGGTAACTTAGCAACACAGGTGAGGGTGGTTACTTAATACTTACACCATGACAGTTGCGCCCCAGCCGACTGCCTTGGAGGCAGATATCAGGCCCTCTGTCCAGCGGGAGTTTTTGGCATAAAATTCCTTAGTGGATGCTGCTCCCTGGTGGACAAAATACAGATCGCTCATGTCCATTATTGTTTTTTTTAAGAAAATCAATAAACCCACTGTATTGGTCTAGTTCAGGGGTCTGCAACATGCAACATCATGCCTCCCTTTGACTTGCCTTTTAAACAAAATGTCAATAAATAATGGCTACTTAAATTTGAATCATTTTATTTTATTTTTTTAGTTTATTTGAATGTAACAATAGTTATTTTGGAGAGTTTGGTGATCTTGTTATACAAAAATAAGACGTATTTTAATATTTTGTCGATCGAAATTGTACATCACATCACCTATGCGTCATCGAGCTGCGTGGCTCAGTTGGTAGAGTGGTCATGCCAGCAACTTGAGGGTTCCAGGTTCGATTCCCGCTTCTGCCATCCTCGTTCTTGTCGTGTCCTTGGGCAAGATACTTTACCCAAGTGATCCTAGTGCCACCCACATTGGTTTAAATGTAACTTAAATATTGGGTTTCACTATGTAAAGTGCTTTGAGTCACTAGAGAAAAGCGCTATATAAATACAATTCACTTCACTTTATCTTCGGATCAAAAAAGAGAACAATTTCTGAAGAAAATGGAACATTCCATGCTACATGGACAGATTATTTTCCTGCCACTATGGAGGAGGCTGGTTCACCTGTGTGATTTTAGTATGTGGGGAGAAAATAGCAAACAACAACAAAAATCAAAGAACAAACCCAGAGCATTTGCGGTAAAAATACACAGCTGGACATGACTGAAAAAGAGCAGTTTTGGAACTGCTGCAGAAAGCTGATTAGAGCAAAAATACTTGGTGAGTCATTTTCTGTCTGGTGTTTGATTTCATAAACGCTATAGCATAAGTGTAATGAAACTATAAGTGGTGTTATTGTCATTTTAGGGATCAAACAGAGTTTGCGGCTCTATGTGGGTTTTATTTGGTGGTTAATGGGCTAAAACGGCTTTTTGTATGCTGAAGGTTGCCGACCCCTGGTCTAGTTAGTAAATTGAATTGCTGTACTAATTGATTTATGACATTAAATATATTCCCACATCCATTCTTCTTCTATAATGCTTATCCTCATTAGGGTTATTATTGCATTATCTCCTACATTTGTAAATGTTTTGATTAAACTGCAGGCTTGTGCAAAATATCAAACAGAATCATTCCCAAATTACAGTTGAATTAAGGTTGCAAACAGAAAGAAGAATTTACTTTCATATTCAAATGAACCTCTTAAGGCCCATGCTGTTTGTTTAGATGCTTTTTTTTTCTTTTTTTCTCTTTGCTATTTGGGCTTATTGGACCCTAATTAGAATAAAAACTAAAAATCATCTTTTGACATGATGTACTTAGTCCTTAAGTACACAAATGTGTACTTCATCTGTAGTGACATGCTAATTTTTATTTTTACACTTTTTTTTTTCCAAATTCCATTGTATGTTATACTCTTCTGACACCACCAGATAGCAGTATAAGTGTCCATATGTCGGCATAAGACCCCAATTCAGTAGTGTGCACAATTTTGGAAATAAGAGCTAAAAGGTGCTGTCCACACATGTGGCCACTAAGGCCTTTATAGGTTAAAGGGGAACATAACTTTTTTTTCGGAATTTTGCCTGGTGGGTTTTATTTAAATGCATTTTAACTTGTAAATAAAAGTCTGCTTACAGCACAGCCAATGGGAGATCCTCTATTGCGCCCATAAAATCCAATAAAAAACATTGAAAAAGCACCAACAATGCAACATTTACATTTCATGACTTGAATATTAAACAAGTATTAGTGATATTGTTATTATAAGCCCTAACGCAGACGAACTATTTATAGCGGCACCATTATCAATACTGAGTGTCCCTATGTTTACATCACCGAGTAGTCTGCTGTTTCCTCGCTTCCCTGCTCCCTGTAAGTTTATCATGCATCTCATCTGGACATTAGACGTCTGAGTTGGTATTCAGACAAGTTGGGACAATTTGACAGCTATTTGGCTGGCGAGAACGAAGAGAGAAAAAAAAAAGACACAAGTTTTCCCCCGCTCCACACCCCATTTGTTCGTGACGATTATGAGACATTCTTCATTTAAATGGGAATATATTAAGTTATTAACATCCGAGCATTCGGCATCCTAATGACAGCAGACATTGTACAGTAAATGCTGTTTTATAATGCTTGTTGGCTCTCATGAAGTCTGCAGTGAGTTATAATCAGTACTGAAGAAAATAAAATGATGCGTTTTTTAAATTAATGCGCCGCATATGTTTGAAATTATCAAAATATGTAAATATTAAATGTTATTATAAATGTGCCTGTTATTACATTAGATATACACTCACAGCATGTATAAAAAACCTCAATGGAGGTGTTTGGATGTTTTTGTAAGCTGAATTGCGCGGCTCCCAAAGACTCCATTGTATGCAAACTGTTGATCGCATTTATTTGATATTTAGAATGCAAAAAAAAAAATTTAATAACATACTTCGTCATGTTTTTCATAATGATTGTGAACGATAGGCAACATTTTTAAAAAAGTGCAGTTCCCCTTTAAAAGATGTAGAATTTAAATTCCGAATGATAAAATTGGCGTATTCCAAAATCATGCATATCCATTATAAACTGTAAATATATGAGGGGTGCTGGCAAAATAGATTCACATCCAAATTGCAATAATTTTTTATTACAATTTTAAATTGATTCAAAATATTCAACAATTAATGTTTTACTGTCAATTATAGTATTTTTTATTTTTTTTAAGAGAGCCTGTGTGAGACGTAGTAAGCATTGTGTGTGTGAAAAAAAAGTGTGTGTGCGTGTGTGTCCATTTTGTGTTGAGCGATTTAAAAAGTATAATGTTTAATAAATTGTCCAGTACCATGTTGATAATAATAAAAACTTGAGAATAATCTGTCTAAAGGTACTTACTAAAGATTAAAAAAACATCTATCTTTCTGCGATTACAAGTGAGCTATGGCCAAAATACGATTACATTTTTGAACTCTACAAATACTGTATATATATATTACATATCAAGCAGTATATTCCATACACGACTCTGTTACTTATTTCACACGTTTTTTTTAATTATTATTATTATTATTATTTTGGGGATTTTTATAGCTTTCAAATAATGTAAACTGTTGGGATTTCCCAAAATATATTCAAAATGGAGGTAAATTGTGTTGAATTTATTGTAAATGTTTCCTCTTAGTTGGCTTTAAAGAATTTAATTCCACTTCCTGTAATTCCAATTCAACATCCTGTGGTGTGGAGCCAGTTAAATTTAAATTTAAATTCTGAACTCTTGCAATAACATCTGTGCAATATTTTACAGGCAATATTTTTTAAGAGAGGGAGTGTGTCTGTTTTGCTGATTATTTATATTTTAGGTATTTTTATTTGCATTTTGTACTAATGGACGACACTTAATTTTGTTGACTCTATAACACTCAAGGGATTCTATTCTATTCATCAAATACATGTTTTTCGGTGGTGCTAAATTTGGAGACCCTTTCTTCTTTACAAACCCTTCCACCAGTCAACTTTTCATAAAACCAAAATGACAAAGGTGTATTATATTATTGCTGTTTACCATTAATAAAGCATCTTCAGTCAACCACCATACTCTTAAAAAGCGGGAGATAAAACATTACCTACCCTCCCACTCTCTACTATGTCCCTTTGCAGATCTTTGGAAGAAAGAACAAGCTTCTTGATGGCCGTCATCAGATCTGTACACGACGCTAGGATCCTGCAGGGGGCGACAGAGCAGAATTTTGGAACTGACTTAATCCAGGGGTTCTTAACCTTTTTGACCTTGGGCCCAACTTTTCCACTACAGAGAAGCCTTGAGCCAACTTAAATAATAACACTGAATTAGTAATCTTACTCTTGATCTTCATTGTAGTCAACAATTATATCTAACCTACTTACAGTGTACAACCTTGTCATATGATATGAAACCATGTGTTAATCAAAAGATTATTATTCATTTAACACATAAACCTTAGGCTTAGGTCAGGCTGATTAGAAAAATAAGTACCAAGCAAACCATACTACAAAAGAAGGGACACAAATAACTGACAAAAATACATTTACATACAATTATGTTGTGCTAAAATAAATAAAGTAGATGAGGTGGCAACTTGTCCAGGGTCCTACCACCCGAATGCAGCTGAGATAGGCTCCAGCACCCCCCGCAACCCCGAAATGGACAAGCGGTAGAAAATGTATGGATGGATGGAAATTAATAATGAATATGTTTCTTAACTAAACGGTCAATAAAATTAAAGTGAAAATTAAAATACAGCTTTACCACTTTAGTCGTAATTTTTGCGCTAAATAAACTCATCTATGACTTAATTTCCAGACTTCTCCTGTATGTTGGTTATTGTCATTACTGCCACAGGTGGTGGACAAGTGTATTACAACTGAGTACCGCTACAGACCACAGCTGAAAAGCAGATATTTTTTGGCGACCCTGTAGGGGGCACTCGCGGCCCAACAATGGGCCCTATGGTCAAGAAACCCTGATTAAATCAATCCAATTACACTATAAATTAAAATTGTTTAACTCTCAAATAGTCAGTTTTTTTTGTATTTTAACACCTACGTGTGAAGTCCGAGTGTCTATGCACTTTCTCTAATGCGATTGTTGGTCATACGCCATGTGGGGGCGGGGGGCTTATTTCAGTTTAGTGCAGATTAATGTCTTGCTTTTCCGGTTGTCCTATGACGTCACACCAAAACAGGGCATCTGCGGCTGCTTACAAGTCAGCGGCCTCACTCTGTTGTATCTGATGTCCACTGTAATATTGGCACATATTAAAAATATTACATCTCTGATGTTAAATATCAGACGGCATCAAGAAATTATATTTGATATGCGCTACGAACATGACACTACAACTAAGGAGGTCTCGGAGTCCATGGAGGATGGAGAGATGAGTTGTTTCGAAGGAATTTTCGAACGGAGAATAACGGAAACAAAACTTTCGAATGTCTCCGAGTTAATTCGTAAGGCTCTGTGGATTGATTGAAGGAGTTTTAAATCCGAAGGAAAAGACCGTTCGTGCCAGGGTCGATACTGTTCCACATGAAGGTTGCTATTGTTCTGGACTAGCTTTGCAGTTGTGAGGAATACAGAGTTATTGGTAATCAGTTTGGAGTGCATAAATGCTGCGTGAAGAGGTTTGTGTACGCTTTATTATTCCTCTTTTTTATACCTGCTTCATTCTCTATCATCTCATTTGTGAAGCCGTGTTTTCTTAGCTACTTTCTTCAATAAATCTCTTTATTCTTTTCTCCCATTGATGCACTTGAAAATGTTATGTTCTTTTAATTTGTGAAGAAAATTCTCCTCTTCATTACAATCGTTTTTTAAATTTTTTTTTTTTTTTTTTTTTAAATGGTACCTGTGCATTGAGACTAGCGCATACGCGATTACGAAGGGTCCTCACCGGCAGCCCCCGCCTACTCGAAAGATCTGGGGCCGTATTTATCAAGCGTCTTAGAATTACTCCTAAGAAGTCTGCTAAGAGTTGACTTATGAGCATACTTGCCAACCCTCCCGAATTTTCCGGGAGACTCCCGAAATTCAGCGCCTCTCCCGAAAACCTCCCGGGACAAATATAATCCCGAAAATCTCCCGATTTTCAGCCGAAGCTGGAGGCCACGCCCCCTCCAGCTCCATGCGGACCTGAGTGAGGACAGCCTTTTTTCACGACGGGAGGACAACAGGTTGACAAGACCTAAATCATCCAGACGAGAGATAAATTGTATTATTATGTTTATCTTACCTAAAAATAAATATATTTATTAATTTAAAAAAAACAAAAAACTAAATAAATGTTTATTATATTTTGCTAAAAACATCAAAATTAATTGTATTTTTATTTGTATTTTTTCTGACTCCTTATTACATCCAGGCATTAGAATTATACATTAAAATAAACATATTTGAAATAATTCATTTTAAATTATCATAATAATTCATTTAAAATGACCACATTTAATTATTAAAATAATTGCTTGTTTATCAACAACTTTAACATTTTATTCATTACATTTTGAAGCTCTCAGAAGCCAAGTTATGTTATATTCCTTAAGATTTATTTATGCAAGTTTGAAGTATCAATTATCTAAACACAGTTTGTTTGCATATTTTCAGGATGTATATATATATATATATATATGAATTACTTGACTTGGTGAATTCTAGCTGTCAATATACTCCTCCCCTCTTAACCACGCCCCGCCCCACCCCCGACCACGCCTTCACCCCCCAACCCCCACCTCCCGAAATCGGAGGTCTCAAGGTTGGCAAGTATGCTTATGAGTAAAGAAATTCTTCGGTGAACGCTGCACTTAAAAGTTAGTTATCAAGCGTCTTACTCACACTTTCAGCGAAGTGTAGGACTGAATCTTAAGTGTCACACTCAGAGCTGAATTACGACATTACTATGTGCCGTAAACGGAATTTTAGGTGACGTCATTTCTGTGTCCATAGAAATTACCAATCACGGAAGGGAATCCCTAGTCTAAGAATAAAGAAATATCTTAGAAATATTTAAGTGGACAATGGGAGTGTATATTTTGACAATAAACTACAAAATAATACAAAACAAACAAACAATATTGGCAATGAATCAAAAATAAATGTTTCCTTTTCTTTCCAATTCATTTTCCCAGTGGCGAGATATCGAAGCATTGTGATGACCTTTAGTTCTGCTGTGTGATGTTGCTGATGAGATGACGCCACTTATTATAAATCTGTGACAAAAACAATACCCGCTCTGTCTAAACGATACCGTTTGATCAGCTGCTCGTCATCAAACAAAGCCAGGACAACATTCCGCTCCCTGAACGTTCGCGAACGTCTCTCTCGCCTCAGTGCCATCCCCCGCTGGCAACTCCTAACCACGTAGGACACCTCTGAAGGTCTCTTAAATATCGTGGAGAGTTGGAGTGATTCTTAGACTTAAGAAAGTTGATAAATAGCTTTTATTCTTAAGTTTGAGAGTAGGACTAAATTTCGCAAATTCTCAGGACTTAAGTGTAAAATGGCACTCTAAGACGCTTGATAAATACGGCCCCTGGTTTCCAATCGTATAATCTAGGCGTGTTAGTCCAGTATCTCAAAAAACAAACATGATCAGATTTGGGTGTTTCCGTGGGTTGTAGGATCCTTCTTTAGAGCAGAACTATTTGAGAAATCAATTTAATCAAGTGCATGGGAACGTAGTGAATGATGACGATACCCACAGAGATGTAAAAAAAAAAACAACTAAAGAAGCATAGAAATTCAGCATTGTACTTAACGTGTGTATGTTTACAAATGCATGAAACATTGCCTGGCAAACAGTTGTCACATTCTGTGGTCAAAGTGATGAAATTCATCGCACAATTGCCACAAATGTGAGCGTGACAGCTGATGCATGTACTGTTGTGTGACAAAGCTATTTCTCATACTTAATAGTGCATTTTAGGAAGGATTAAAGACCGTTTTGTGGTACACACCAGGTGAAAAACACAGTTATGTCCCTGCTGTCATGGAGCAGAAAGGAGTGCCGATGACAATATTTTATGTTCTTCATCAAATCAGAATTATGTTTTACAGACTGAATTGTCAAGGTGGTGGTCAACACTAAGCACACAAGCTGCCTTTGATTGTGTTTTGGTTTAGAAACATGTGGGTGGTCTTTTTACCAGAGCACTAGTTCACATGTGCTAAAATAAACCTGATGATAATATTAATACCATCTTTTTGAAGTTGGAGGCATTTCCTGGAAAATAGATAATAACCCACTCAGTTTTGAAACAAAAAAAAAGAGATTACCTCTCATTGACCTCCATCTTGATGCCTGTATCAACTGCCCGAGACTTGTTGAGCATTTCCTGTTGAGAACGTTAAAGTCAATCGGGCTGCACACGCATCTTCCACAGAAACCACAGACACCACACTAAACATAATCACCTCTATCCGGGCAGCAGCCGACTCCACAGCTGCAGATGTGGCCGCCATTTCCTGCTCCACAAGATCGCCCAGCTCCCCCTGCTGCAGCTCCAAACCCCGAGGTCGTAGTTTCTGAATCCAAAGTGAAAGACCGTGTTAGTTGTAGAAGAAAATGATGGTATCGGCAGACTTGGGACGATGTCCATTCAAAAAGCAGATGACAGACATGACACAAACTATCGTCATTTCAAATGTCTTTATCCATCCATCCATCCATCCATTTTCTACCGCTTATTCCCTTTTGGGGTAACGGGGGGCTCTGGAGCCTATCTCAGCTACAATCGGGCGGAAGGCGGGGTACACCCTGGACAAGTCGCCACCTCATCGCAGGGCCAACAGATAGACAGACAACAATTCACACTCACGGGCCAATTTTAGTGTTGCCAATCAACTTATCCCCAGGTGCATGTCTTTGGAGGTGGGAGGAAGCCGGAGTACCCGGAGGGAACCCACGCAGTCACGGGGAGAACATGCAAACTCCACACAGAAAGATCCCGAGCCCGGGATTGAACCCAAGACTACTCAGGACCTTCGTATTGTGAGGCAGATGCACTAACCTCTCTGCCACTGTGCTGCCCAAATGTCTTTAAGAAACACTAAAATAATTAAAGACTATAAATTGTGATAATCTGTATCAGTTTAATTTTTAAACAAAGCAGAGTGGAAACAATACGGAATCACTATCAAAGCTAACACCTGCATCAGAATAAATGTGTTCATTAGTCTGCAGTTAAAAAGGAGCGTTCACACCTTGGAGAGCTGTTGCACCAGGTGGATTGACATGAATCATGACTCCAACACAAAAGATGTCAATTGAAACCAAGGATAGGATTATCAAACTTTTTAAATGGTCACGCCATGTTGCAAAATATGTTGATCGTCCACAGTCAGCTTTGTCTAAAATCTGGACCAAGTACAAACAACATGGGAAGGTTGTAAAAGGCAAGCATACCGGTACACTATGGAAAACATCAAAGTGTCAAGACAAGCAGTGTATCTTGAAAAAGGAAAATGCAAAGCAAAACAAATGAAGAAGGAAAAGGCGGAAACCTGAGTCACCCTTTGTAACTGAACTGTAGGAAACCGCCGGAAGGAAATGGGATTTAAATACAAAAAAGCTGAACTAACAAAACAACAACCAGAAAAAAACAAGGTTTCAATGGGCTAAGGAAAAGCAATCGTGGACTATGGATGACTGGATGAAAGTCATATTTAGTGATGAATAGTGAATCTGCATTGGGAAAGGTGATGATGCTGGAATTTTTGACTGGTGGCGTTCCAATGAGATTTATAAAGACGACTGCCTGAAGATATCATGCACATTTCCACAATCATTGATGATATGGGGCTGCATGTCAGGTAATAGCACTGGGAAAACGGCTGTCATTACATCTTCAATAAATGCACACGTTTACATTTTGGACACTTTTCTTATTCCATCATTCGAAAGAACGTTTGCGGATGATGACATCATTTTTCAAGATAACACATCTTGCAATAGAGCAAAAACTGCAAAAGCTTAACTTGAAGAAAGACAAATAAGGTCAATGCCATGGCCTGCAAATAGTCCAGATCTCAATCCAATGTAAAATCTGTGGTGGAAATTGAAGAAAATGGTCCATGACAAGACTCTAACCTACAAATCTGATCTGACAACAGATCAGATCAATGAAGAGTTACTGTTCGTCACTTGTTCACAAGCTGTTCTAAAAGCCAACTGTATTGCAACAACATATTAGTGGTGTATTGACACATTATTTGTTTTTCATGATTCCATAATTATTTTTTTTCCTCAGAATTATTGAGTGATTCCAGACTATTTTAACTCTGCTTGATCTAAAAATTAAACTGTTACTAACTACCACAATTTATATTCTGGATTTATTTTAGTGTTTCTTAAAGCCAGAAAGTTGAGGTTTGAAATGACTTATAGTTTTGTCATGTATCTAACCTGTTTTTTTCCTACAAATCTAAACAACTAAATAAAAAATTTTCAAGACTGGTGAGTTCATCAATTTTTGTAGTTGTAGTCGCCGTCGAGGATGCACCAACCTCTGCAGAGGCCAGCATGGTTTGGAGAGTCGCCTTCAGCTTGCTGTTGTCTGCCGTCGTCAGGCTCTCCCGCTTCTTCATGTGGCCCAGCAGAACCAGCGCCTCTGTCCCACACGCCTTCACGCTTTCTGACAGAACTGCCATAGGACGCACGTATTAGAAGCAAAAAAAACACCACAAAAAAGAATACAAATATAAAACATTATTTTGACATGTTTTAGCTTCCTGTGGCTCCAACAGTATTCTTCTCAGCAGCAACATCGGGTTATTTTATTACAAGGTAAAGTGTTCATAGTCATTATTTGAAAGGTGATATCACACAGGGACATTTATATGTACTTCAAACAGTTGCTACATAAAGATCCCGTGTTGCAGGCCACACGTACAGTGCAAAGTTGAAACCTATACGTGGATCTTCTATCCCTTACACAACAGCTGGCAATATCTCACATTGTCAGCCACCTGTTCTGTTCCCCGTATTAAAGTCGTTCACCTTTGTCACCTCTTCTGACCACTACAAGCTTGTTCCCCAAATTGTATTCTGTTGTGTCCATATCGACATAGTAACACATAGTATACTAACTTTTTAAGTACATTGGCACCTCAACTTAAGTGTTTGGCGATAAGAACAGTCTCTCGGCTAATTTTATGCTTAGGTTACAAGCAAATATCTGAGTTACAAGCATCCCTGCTATTAGTTGGCTTAGCAAATGTTACAGTGAAGCCAGTAAGGTTCGTCCAAACATCCTGTTTTACTCGCAAGCATTAGCTTATAGCTAGAGATGGACAAAACTTTGTTTTTCAAACATGGGAAGGAAGGAAGTTAAGGATAAAGCCCTGAAGAAGAAGTGGATGATATTTATTGAATTAAAGAAAGAAATGATCATGAACATTGCTGAGCGCATCACTAACTTAGTGAAGGAATTTTAGCGTGTCACTGCTCGCCTGCACCATACTGAAGCAGAATGAGTATAACGCCAGCCAAGGCTTTTGAAATGATATCTAACATCAGGCAGACATGTATCCATAAAAAATGGAAAAGCTGCTGATGGTGAGTTTGACGGAGAATCAGCTGGAAGGAGATACCGTGGAAGTCAACTCTCCAAGGTAAATGCTGTACATTATTACATTACTTAATAAACTACTGTAGTTGCTAGTGGTACATTCTATTGTATTGTTTTCATACAATATTGCTTATCTAAAAGTCTGGTTTTCTTTTTAAAAGGCATATTACATGTTGAAATTGGGAAAACTTTTTTTTTGAGGGGGTGGCGGTGGGGGCTGGGCAAGCACTAATTGTTCACCGGTCCTCATATGGAAGGTACCTTTCCTTGTTGACGTCTCAAGAAGGGTAAAAATACAAGAGAAAACACACCCACGCACACGCACACACACACACACACACACACACACACACACACACACACAGTTTACCATCAGCCTGTTCCACAGGCACCATGTGAGAGGTGGCACTGCCCTGAACAATGGTGTCGCCCACTAGGTGTCCACATTGGGTTACCACTTTAAGCAAATGAAAAACACCTGTGCAAAAAAAAAATAGGCACACACAAAACATAAATCTCACAAATGTTTAGCAAATTTCATGCAAGTATACTGTATTTTACCTGTGTCGTCAGCCAGGAAGGCGTCTCTGGCAGTATGGAGCTTGTCCACACAGTCTAAAGAGGCTTGACATCTGGATGCCAAGTAGTCTGTAGAGGTACGTATTATAGCACATTTACTACACACGCTCGCCATTAATTACACTCCCAAAGCGGACGTGACACAACCTGCTGAGCTGGTGCAGCTGATGTGTGCCGGGTCGTCGATCTGGGCGAGTGAGTCTTGGATGATCCTCTCTGCCTCTTCCACAGCTCCCTGCAGACTGGACCAGCGTGCCGCTACCAGCTGACTCTCTAACGCCTGCTCCCTGCTCTCCTATGGAGCAGAATTGACCATCACTACACAAGTGACTATTCATGGAACACCAACAAAAACACACTAATAAAAAAATATATTCACGCCTACATTTGAGCTTCATACGCTTCATTAACCAGTAAAGTATATTGGGGACGTTATTGTCGTTTCGGGTAAATTCTTGCTCTATTTTTAGCCATAACTTTAGTTGTGTTATTCCGAATGGAATGATTCTTTTTTTCCTAAGAGAGTTTTTACATGTTCAATTTAAATATTGTCAAATACCAATGATACTTTATGCGCGGGTCGTTCTCCCAAGATGCAGCAGGAACTCCGTAGGCAAGGTGCAGGTAAGAATATGATTCATTGTCCATAATCCCAGAAAAATACAAGATATAAACCAAAGAGACGCGTGCCGATCGCACGGGGAGCAAAGGTACTAGCTAGTGCGAAAGATAGCATATAAACAGGAATCCAGAATCATAGAATCAGGGAATCATCAAAAATAACTGTTGCAAAATGTTATAAAAAATGTTTGTGCCTGTGCCTGAAAGAAATTGTTTTTATTATATACCACCCCAGCATGTCCACTTTAAACAAACACAACGAACTGGTCTCATCATGCCGGTACAGAAACAAGGCACTACTGTGTCCCAATGGCCACACCCCCCATGTAATGTACCCTATATATATATATATATATACACACGAGAGGAGCCAGATGAGGTGGTTCGGGCATCTGGTCAGGATGCCACCCGAGCGCCTCCCTAGGGAGGTGTTTAGGGCACGTCCAACCGGTAGGAGGCCACGGGGAAGACCCAGGACACGTTGGGAAGACTATGTCTCCCGGCTGGCCTGGGAACACCTCGGGATCCCCCGGGAGGTGCTGGACAAAGTGGCTGGGGAGAGGGAAGTCTGGGCTTCCCTGCTTAGGCTGCTGCCCCCGCGACCCAACCTCGGATAAGCGGATATATATATATATATATATATATATATATATATATATATCAGCCACAGACACTTCAATAAAATCCCCTGGCGAGCAGGGAAACCTGCGAAGCAGGCTTGTAGGGATGAAATAGCCTCTGTGTTTTTTCCTGACCTAACGTATATATGTTATATTTATATTGCTACTATGCAATAGTTTGAATGTGGAGTTAAAGCAATGTCTAAACATAAACCAGTTTAAAAGGAAGTATAGGTACATGGTATTTCGGAGGTACAGAGATGAAGAAGGGCTTTGATATTGGGTTGTTTGTGTTACAGAAGAGTATGGGGCTGAGGCAGTGGTGCTGCTATGGTGGCAGGATACCATTTCCATGATCACTAGTGGTAATGGTGTGGCTATGTATGTGTGTAGTGTGCATATGTATGTATATATCTATAATGTATGTATATAGAAGTTCATTAAGTTTGTACATAGAGTGAACAGGTAGTTCTAGCTCAGAGTAATTTATGATTTAAAGAAAAGGGGGGGGATTAATTAAGTGTAAACTTCTTCTCACTCCTTTTCAAATATGTAAAAAAAAAAAAAGAAAAAAAAAAAAAAAGAAAGTCCAATGCTCATTTTTATTTTCCATTGTTTTCATTTTATTATAATGGCTGTTAAGGCTGTAGCACTGTATTGGATCAGGCTTGCTCTTGTTTTTATGCATATTTGAAATAAAAATATATAAATTCAAATCAATTCAATTCAAATCAATTCAATTCAATTATATTGCTACTATGGTACATTTTTAGTCTACTTTATACCTTTTGTTTTCGCCCACTTTTTGTGCCCTTGTGTGCATTATCCTTTCCATCCTTTGTAATTGAGCTACTGTGTGGAACAATTTTCCTTGTGGATCATTAAAGTTTGTGTAAGTCTAAGTCGAAGCCCGCTTTGGCAATCTCTTCAACACAAGCATGCACAAAATGGCTGCCAGACGGAGAAAAATGAATGTACACAAAGACATGGTTCACAAACAGAGGCATAAGTGGCTCGATCAAATAGTTCGTAAATCAAGGTTCCACTGTATGTTCTCGTCTCAAATAAGGATTGTGAATGAGGAATTTGTGCTGCCATCGGCGCCTTGCGTGGTGCCGTCTTGTGTGGCCACAGGAATCGATAAGGCTTAACAAAAGTGTTAACAAAAGTGGCAAATGAATCCCAGGAATCGAAACAATGGTAAGTGGTTCTCAAAAAGAATTGGTTTTTGAAAGATTTGAGGAAAAAAAAGTCGAAAAGAATAAAAATCCCCCAAATTTCTTAAACACTCTTAATTCCCTGAGGAGGACCTCTGACCTTATCGTTGAGCTGATTTTGTAGGGCTTCTGCAGTCTTCACGCCGCTCTCCCTCTCACTGGCCAATGAGGTTTGAACAAGCTCAAGGTCCTCCCCCCGAATGGCCAGCTCCGTCTCTGTTTTGGACAAGGACTCGACCAGTGCCGCTTTCTCAGATTCCAGGGCAGCCAGCTGCGTGCCGAGAGCCTCGCTTGACTACAAAACAATAAAAATGAAGGGTGTGTTGAAAATACAGGGCAAGTAAACAATTGAGCAGCAGCGCGATTAGTTAGGAAGCCATGATTAGAACAATATGCGGCGGCCGTGACCTGTCAAAATGTTGTAATTTATGACACAAGTGACCTCCAACGTTAACAACAAAGCCTTGTTCTAGTTCACCACTTGGCAGATGGTCACCAAAAGAGTTTGAGTGGAGGTCATGTCCACAATCTAACACAAAAAAGCCAAGTTGTAGTTGTGCAACTTGGCAACGCAAACTATGGCAACAGTGTGACCTTTCGCCAGATCCTGTGTGCAGGAAGTTTGTGCGTCTAAAGGGGGTCGTCAACACAGTTCAGAACTCTGTGGCGTGAGCTCATGGCATTTAACGACATAAAAAGGAAAAATGTGGGGAAAAAAATATATAAATGTATTCTTAGGGGCACCGCATAAGGAGATCCTACACTGCAGGCACACAAGAAATAAAATGAGGGTGTGTATGTGACTGTGCAGATTAGCAAGATGGATGAAGAGTTAACGAGGATTGGCTTCAAAAATAGAAAGATTGAGTGGGAGGCTGAAAGATGGATGAGTGGGAAAGGGAACAGGCAAACCTCTGGAAGTCTGCATGAATTCCGACCTTATTGAAGCTGCAGTATGTCACCTACTCGAAATAAAATAATTCTAAACCTAAAACACCACAGAGAATAGCATATGTTTAAAGGAGTGTCCCGATCCGATATTGATATAAGCAAAAAAACAGGTATCGGATGATATCGGTTTGCATCTAAAATCTCTGATACAAGCAGTCCTGCTACGTGTTTAATTGTGCAAAGCAGGACAGTCAGGTAACATCTAAATGTTTTCCAATTAGCACACAAGGTTGTTTTTCTCTTGCATGTCAGTCATTTACAAAAAGGTAAATATGGTACGCTATAGGCTAAAACCTATGTGTCAAAGTCAAGGCCCGAATGAATTATCTATGGCCCCCGGGATGATATTTAAATAGTATTAGAACCGGCCCGCAGGCCACAGCCGCCTGCTGCTATTTTGCACGCACCAATACTCCATCAGTGTTGGCGCTAGGAATTTTCAAAATGGGGTCCCAGGGACCAATACAAATACCAATAGAAATAGCGCTATTGATAATGAACAATACCAATAATTTACCTCTATTATCAACAATACAGTTGTTCAAATGCAACAATACATATACGTAATGATAACTAGAGATACAAAAGAATGCAGAAGAATGGAGGGGAAGAAAGAGAAGCAACCTATATTAACCTGTAGTAGATTTTTATAGTAATAATAGGTTAAGCTTTGTTAGTGTGCCATGTGTTACCCAATTTCCCCTAGAGCAACAATGTTAATACTGTATATGTTTGATGAAACGTGATTATGTGCATGAGTGTATGTATGTATATGTACTTGTATATGTACAGAATGTGTATATGTATGTTTGTACAGTGAATGTATATGTACAGTACGTGTATATGTACAGTATGCGTATATGTATGTTTGTACATATACAATGGGAGACAGGTCTGGAGTACAGCCAGGACAGTTTAGTACCCAAAGCCACGCTGTTGTGACATGTGCAGAATGTGGCTTGGCATTGTCTTGCTAAAATAAGCAGGGGCATCCATGAAAAAGACGTTGCTTGGATGGCAATAATATCACTTTTCTTGCAGAACTTTGTTGTAAAAATCTCCTTCCGTGTTTGTCCCTGACACCTGCATTTCAGGCCGCTCTGGAAACACTCTGTGGAAACGCTCCCCACCCACACTGCTTGGTGCCTCGTCTGAGCTGCTGTGACTTAGATTACCATAGTAACTAGTAGGGGCTGTGAATCTTTGAGTGTCCCACGATTCGATTCAATATCGATTCTAGGGGTCACGATTCGATTCAAAATCGATTTTCTTTCAATTCAACACGATTCCCGATTCAAAAACGATTTTTTCCCGATTCAAAACGATTCTCTATTCATTCAATACATAGGATTTCAGCAGGGTCTACCCCAGTCTGCTGACATGCAAGCAGAGTAGTAGATTTTTGTAAAATGCTTTTATAATTGTAAAGGACAATGTTTTATCAACTGACTGCAATAATGTAAATTTGTTTTAACTATTAAATGAACCAAAAATATGACTTATTTTATCTTTGTGAAAATATTGGACACAGTGTGTTGTCAAGCTTATGAGATGATGATTATGAGTCACTGTGACACTATTGTTCTTTTTTTAAATTTTTTTTATAAATGTCTAATGATAATGTTAATGAGGGATTTTTAATTACTGCTATGTTGAAATTGTAACTACCGTATTTTTCGGACTATAAGTCGCAGTTTTTTTCATAGTTTGGCCGGGCTCCAGTGCGACTTATATATGTTTTTTTCCTTTTTTATTATGCATTTTGGGCAGGTGCGACTTATACTCCGGTGCGACTTATACTCCGAAAAATACGGTAATATTGATACAGTTGTTGATAATATTCATTTTTGTTTCACTACTTTTGGTTTGTTCTGTGTTGTGTTTGTGTCTCCTCTCAATTGCTCTGTTTATTGCAGTTCTGAGTGTTGCTGGATCGTGTTTGGTTTTGCAATTGGATTGCATTGTTATGGTATTGCTGTGTATTGTTTTGTTGGATTGATTAATTAAAAAAACAATATATATATATATATTTTTTAAAATAAGAAAATCGATTTTTAAAAAATGAGAATCGATTCTGAATCGCACAACGTGAGAATCATGATTCGAATTCGAATCGATTTTTTCCCACACCCCTAGTAACTAGTATATAATGCAAAAGCGCACATTCCAACCATTTAAATACTTTGTATAGTTCAAGACTTCCAGTAATTTGAAAACATCACTGCACATCATAATGGCAGCTACAGTTCCCATCTTAAAGATTAAAACAATTATTTGGGAATGTCCGGCGGGCCAGCTTGAAAAGCTTAACGGGCCGCATGCGGCCCTCTGGCCTTAATTTGCCCAGGTTTGCTCTACACCAATGAAGAATTAAACCACAAGAGTAAATATTGTTGAATTATTACCTCTCTAAAACTGTCCAAAATGAGGTAAGAATTTTAAAAATATTTTTTAGCAGCTCTTGTATTGGATCTAATTAGATTGCACCAATGTACTCAGAGTCAGAGAGTTGATGTAAAACCTATATTATCAGCTGATATTATTGCTAAATACCTAGGGAAATATGTGAGAATATTCTAAAAGTGGACATGCATGGTTACAGCATTCCACCGGGCCCCCTACTGTGGTTTTAATACTGCATATGCACCATAACAACGAAACTGATTAACTTTGTTCTTATGTAAACACTCACTGGCCACGACTTTATAACCCCACTGCATGATCCAATATGGATCATAAACCCTGAATTTACAACTGCACCATAGATACAGCCATCTTTGTGATGCAGTGCAATAGGATACATTTCTAATATTATAAATA
Organism: Nerophis lumbriciformis; assembly: GCF_033978685.3. NCBI lineage: Eukaryota > Metazoa > Chordata > Actinopteri > Syngnathiformes > Syngnathidae > Nerophis > Nerophis lumbriciformis. The sequence goes on along the minus strand of NC_084577.2, from coordinate 18,122,950 downwards.
TTTAATAAAGCTGAAAGGAGTCCAAATGAATTTGTGATCTGAGCTCTATGTACAGTGACAGATAGATGACTATGAATCATAGTAGCCCCCGGGTTTCCATCGCATTTGTGATTAGGTCAGCATTGGTGACTCAGAAGATGGAGAGCAATGATAAAAAGGACAGCAGATAAGATACTTGTAATAATGTAATATCACTGTATGAATGAGTGAGGACAGACCTGTTGTGACGAGGTCATGACGGTCTTGATGGAGTCCAGCTCCGCCCTGCTGGACAACAGCTCTCTCTGCATCTCCTCAAGGTACTCCCTCTGCTTTTGTTCCTGGATTACCAAAAAGTCACGATAGATAACTCACATAAGCCTGGTTATGAACATAAGAACTTAAACATTTGAAGTCAAACTCTGTACTAGGGATGTTCTGATCAGGGTTTTATGTTGTCGATGTCGATCATACATGAGTGAGATCGGCCGTATCAATACTGATCCAATGAATTACCAGTACATTTTTCAATGTATTTATGGTGAGTGCTATTGACAATGTAACATCAACACAATATTTAAACTACTTTCTTTTTTATCTTTTATTACATACAAACGCCAATAGTACACATTAACTAAACAAAAGCAAAAACGACTTCTCACAGCACTTAATTTTTTCCCATATTTTGTTGTTACAGCCTTATTCCAAAATGGAATACATTTTTCGTCCTCAAAATTCTACAGACAATACCCCATAATGAAAACTTGATATATATTTTTTCTGCAAATGTATCCATCCCTTTATTTTCTACCGCTTGTCCCTTTTGGGTGCTTTATACCTAAGTATTCACAGCTTTTGCTCAATACTTTGTTGATGCACCTTTAGCGGCAATTACAGCCTATAGTCTATCTGAATAGGATGCCACAAACTTGGCACACCCATCTCTGAGCAGTTTCACCCATTCCTTTTTGCTCATTCCTCTTTACAGCACCTCTCGAGCTCCATCAGGTTGAAATTGAAGTGTTGGTTTTCATCCAGGATGTCTTTGTACATTGCTGCATTCATCTTTCCCTCTATCCTGACTAATCTCCCAGTTCCTGCCGCTGAACACCACCCCCCACAGAATGATACTGCCACCACCATGTTTCACTAGGGATTGTATTAGCCTGGTTTTCTCCAAACATGATGCCTGGTATTCACGCCAAATAGTTCAATCTTCCTCTCATCAGACCAGAGAATTTTGCTTCTCATGGTCTGAGAGTCTTTTAGGTGCAGGTTGACAAACTTTTTACTAAGAAATGGCTTTCGTCTGGCCACTCTACCATACAGGCCTGATTTGTGGATCGCTGCTGAGATGGTTGTCCTTCTTGAAGGTTCTCCTCTCAACAGACAAATCGGGTTCTTGATCGCCTCCCTAAATAGACTAAGATGAATGCAGCAATGTACAGAGACATCCTGGATGAAAACCGACACTTCCTATTTAACCAAATGGAGCTTGAGAGGTGCTGCAAAGAGGAATGGGCGAAACTGCCCAAAGATAGGTGTGCCAAGCTTGTGGCATCGTATTCAAAAAGACTTAAGGCTGTAATTTCTGCCAAATGTGCATCAACAAAGGGAAAAAAATTGTTTTCATTGTTAGTATGGGGTATGTCTGTAGAATTTTGAGGACAAAAATATATTTATTCCATTTTGGAATCAGGCTGTAACATAACAAAAGGCAGGAAAAGTGAAGTGCTGTAAATACTTTCCGGACGCACTCAGTACATTTTTGCACTCAAAGTCCTCAAGTATTCCTTGAGTTTGTAAACATTAACAAAAACAACACAACATTTAAAAAACAAAAAATAAAATATCAACCTTATCACTCTAGTATCAATCATATACTGATAGTATCCTTGGTATCGACACCACCAAACCTCCCCTTACTGTGTACTGTCTATGACAATGTGTTGACACACCAACAGTTCTTATATTATACTCTCTCTAGACCAGGGGTCTTCAACCCGCGGCTCCAGAGGCCACATACAACATGTGACTCAACCGAGGCACGGGGGGGAGGGGTTGATGTGTGGGTGGGGCAGGGTGGGGGGGGGCGGGGTTTGGTGGTAGTGGGGGTGTATAATGTAGCCCGGAAGAGTTATGGATGCATGGGATTCTGGGTATTTGTTCTGTTGTGTTTATGTTGTGTTACGGTGCAGATGTTCTCCCAAAATGTGTTTGTTATTCTTGTTTGGTGTGGGTTCCCATTGTGGAGCATATTAGTAAGAGTGTTAAAGTTGTTTATATCGCCACCCTCAGTGTAACCTGTATGGCTGTTGACCAAGTATGCCTTGCAGTCACTTACGTGTGCAGGCAGAGGCTGCATATAACATGTAACCGGGCTGGCACGCGGATAGTACAGGCTGTAGAGGGCGCTAATGGCAGTGCCATCGCGGCACGACCTTATTACTGTTGTTTGGGTGAAAATCAGCAGACATTCGAAAGGATAGTAGCCCTGAACTACGGAAAAATCGGGAAGGTTGGTAAGTATGACGCTGTCAAGCGCCATTCATATAAAACTCGCGGGCCGCACCAACATTACATTTTCATTATAAGGTGCGGGCCGCAAAATAACGTCTCACGGGCCGCAAAATAACGTCTCACGGGCCGCGTGTCTGAGACCCCTGGTTTATACATAGCATAAAGCAAAAAAAAGCTTTGTATGCAGTGTTATTTAATTTTAAATTTCAAAAGAGTTTTGTGGCTCCCATTGTTTTCTTTAATTTGTGAAACGGGTCAAAATGGCTCTTTGAGTGGTAAAGGTTGCCGACCCCTGCTCTGGACTCTTATTAATTTAACTGTTAATTTCTTGTTAATAACTACTTACTTTCTGCTGCAACACGCTTCCATACACCCTTCTTAAAGTTCATTTAACACTAATGTCCTGTGTGTTTCAAGCTAGCTGAGCGGTTAGCTTAGCTAGGTTGCCGACCCCTACTCTTAACTCTTATTAATTTAACTGTTAATTTCTTGTTAATAACTACTTACTTTCTGCTGCAACACGCTTCCATACACCCTTCTTAAAGTTCATTTAACACTAATGTCCTGTGTGTTTCAAGCTAGCTGAGCGGTTAGCTTAGCTATTAGCATGCCTGCTCCTGGCTTGCTCTTGGTAAGTAACATGTTTAGCCTCGTCCTCCAGTGACCACTTGTGGCATTAAAGTAATTACAGTTTATTTACCGTAATGAAGGTGATTAAGGGAGTGGCTCCACACTGTGCATGGAGACACACATATATATATATATATAGTGTATACATATATATAATACTCCTCTCTGAGCTGCCACCTTACCGTGGTAGAGGAGTTTGCGTGTCCCAATGATCCTAGGAGTTATGTTGTCCGGGGGCTTTATGCCCCCTGGTAGGGTCTCCCAAGACAAAATGGTCCTAGGTGAGGGATCAGACAAAGAGCAGCTTGAAGACCTCCATGACGAATAAAAATAAAGGACCCAGATTTCCCTCGCCCGGACGCGGGTCACCGGGGCTCCCCTCTGGAGCCAGGCCCGGAGGTGGGGCACGATGGCGAGCGCCTGGTGGCCGGGCCTGTCCCCATGGGGCCCGGCCGGGCACAGCCCGAAGAGGCAACGTGGGTCCCCCCTCCAATGGGCTCACCACCCATAGCAGGGGCCATAGAGGTCGGGTGCATTGTGAGCTGGGCGGAAGCCGACGGCAGGGCACTTGGTGGTCCGATCCTCGGCTACAGAAGCTAGCTCTTGGGACGTGGAACGTCACCTCACTGGGGGGGAAGGAGCCTGAGCTAGTGCGCGAGGTTGAGAAGTTCCGGCTAGATATAGTCGGACTCACTTCGACGCACAGCAAGGGCTCTGGAACCAGTTCTCTCGAGAGGGGCTGGACTCTCTTTCACTCTGGCGTTGCCGGCAATGAGAGGCGACGGGCTGGGGTGGCAATTCTTGTTTCCCCCCGGCTTAGAGCCTGCACGTTGGAGTTCAACCCGGTGGACGAGAGGGTAGCTTCCCTCCGCCTTCGGGTGGGGGGACGGGTCCTGACTGTGGTTTGCGCTTACGCGCCAAACCACAGCTCAGAGTACCCACCCTTTTTGGATTCGCTCGAGGGAGTACTTGAGAGTGCTCCCCCGGGTGATTCCCTCGTTCTACTGGGGGACTTCAATGCTCATGTTGGCAGCGACAGTGAAACCTGGAGAGGCATGATTGGGAAGAATGGCCGCCCGGATCTGAACCCGAGTGGTGTTCTGTTATTGGACTTTTGTGCCCGTCACAGATTGTCCATAATGAACACCATGTTCGAACATAAGGGTGTCCATATGTGCACTTGGCACCAGGACACCCTAGGCCGCAGTTCCATGATCGACTTTGTAGTTGTGTCATCGGATTTGCAGCCTCATGTTTTGGACACTCGGGTGAAGAGAGGGGCGGAGCTTTCTACCGATCACCACCTGGTGGTGAGTTGGCTGCGATGGTGGGGGAGGATGCCGGACAGACCTGGCAGGCCCAAACGCATTGTGAGGGTTTGCTGGGAACGTCAGGCAGAGTCTCCTGTCAGAGAGAGTTTCAATTCCCACCTCCGGAAGAACTTTGAACATGTCACGAGGGAGGTGCTGGACATTGAGTCCGAGTGGACCATGTTCCGCGCCTCTATTGTCGAGGCAGCTGATTGGAGCTGTGGCCGCAAGGTAGTTGGTGCCTGTTGTGGCGGTAATCCTAGAACCCGTTGGTGGACACCGGCGGTGAGGGATGCCGTCAAGCTGAAGAAGGAGTCCTATCGGGTTCTTTTGGCTCATAGGACTCCTGAGGCAGCGGACAGGTACCGACAGGCCAAGCGGTGTGCGGCTTCAGCGGTTGCGGAGGCAAAAACTCGGACATGGGAGGAGTTCAGGGAAGCCATGGAAAACGACTTCCGGACGGCTTTGAAGCGATTCTGGACCACCATCCGCCGCCTCAGGAAGGGGAAGCAGTGCACTATCAACACCGTGTATGGTGAGGATGGTGTTCTGCTGACCTCGACTGCGGATGTTGTGGATCGGTGGAGAGAATACTTCGAAGACCTCCTCAATCCCACCAACACGTCTTCCTATGAGGAAGCAGTGCCTGGGGAATCTGTGGTGGGCTCTTCTATTTCTGGGGCTGAGGTTGCCGAGGTAGTTAAAAAGCTCCTCGGTGGCAAGGCCCCGGGGGTGGATGAGACCCGCCCAGAGTTCCTTAAGGCTCTGGATGCTGTGGGGCTGTCTTGGTTGACAAGACTCTGCAGCATCGCGTGGACATCGGGGGCGGTGCCTCTGGATTGGCAGACCGGGGTGGTGGTTCCTCTCTTTAAGAAGGGGAACCGGAGGGTGTGTTCTAACTATCGTGGGATCACACTCCTCAGCCTTCCCGGTAAGGTCTATTCAGGTGTACTGGAGAGGAGGCTACGCCGGATAGTCGAACCTCGGATTCAGGAGGAACAGTGTGGTTTTCGTCCTGGTCGTGGAACTGTGGACCAGCTCTATACTCTCGGCAGGGTCCTTGAGGGTGCATGGGAGTTTGCCCAACCAGTCTACATGTGTTTTGTGGACTTGGAGAAGGCATTCGACAGTGTCCCTCGGGAAGTCCTGTGGGGAGTGCTCAGAGAGTATGGGGTATCGGACTGTCTGATTTTGGCGGTCCGCTCCCTGTATGATCAGTGTCAGAGCTTGGTCCGCATTGCCGGCAGTAAGTCGGACACGTTTCCAGTGAGGGTTGGACTCCGCCAAGGCTGCCCTTTGTCACCGATTCTGTTCATAACTTTTATGGACAGAATTTCTAGGCGCAGTCAAGGCGTTGAGGGGATCTGGTTTGGTGGCTACAGGATTAGGTCTCTGCTTTTTGCAGATGATGTGGTCCTGATGGCTTCATCTGGCCAGGATCTCCAGCTCTCGCTGGATCGGTTCGCAGCCGAGTGTGAAGCGACTGGGATGAGAATCAGCACCTCCAAATCAGAGTCCATGGTTCTCGCCCGGAAAAGGGTGGAATGCCATCTTCGGGTTGGGGAGGAGACCCTGCCCCAAGTGGAGGAGTTCAAGTACCTCGGAGTCTTGTTCACGAGTGAGGGAAGAGTGGATCGTGAGATCGACAGGCGGATCGGTGCGGCGTCTTCAGTAATGCGGACGCTGTATCGATCCGTTGTGGTGAAGAAGGAGCTGAGCCGGAAGGCAAAGCTCTCAATTTACCGGTCGATCTACGTTCCCATCCTCACCTATGGTCATGAGCTTTGGGTTATGACCGAAAGGACAAGATCACGGGTACAAGCGGCCGAAATGAGTTTCCTCCGCCGGGTGGCAGGGCTCTCCCTTAGAGATAGGGTGAGAAGCTCTGTCATCCGGAGGGAGCTCAAAGTAAAGCCGCTGCTCCTCCTCATCGAGAGGAGCCAGATGAGGTGGTTCGGGCATCTGGTCAGGATGCCACCCGATCGCCTCCCTCGGGAGGTGTTTAGGGCACGTCCGACCGGTAGGAGGCCACGGGGAAGACCCAGGACACGTTGGGAAGACTATGTCTCCCGGCTGGCCTGGGAACGCCTCGGGATCCCCCGGGAGGAGCTGGACGAAGTGGCTGGGGAGAGGGAAGTTTGGGCTTCCCTGCTTAGGCTGCTGCCCCCGCGACCCGACCTCGGATAAGCGGAAGAAGATGGATGGATGGATGGATATATATAATAAATATAATTCACTTCACTTCACTAGCCGCTTGTCAGCCGGGCGACTAAAACTAAATACAGCGTCAGCCAGAGGGGATCGGCGTTGGTGATCGGCATTATATCACGATTACATACCTTTTCGCGATAATCGTCTGAAACTGATCGGCAGCCGTTCAAGCCGCACATCCTTACTTTGTAACCGTGTTCTAGTTACTCACAAGCTTTGACTGTGATGCCCACCTGTCTGCCTGCGGCCTCCTGGGCGGCCTTCACCTTGTCCTGCATCTCTTTCCTCACTGCGTCCACTTCATCCTGCGCTGCCCGAGCCACCGTCATCTGCCGGGTCACCTCTGCATTCTACAGGCACACACAAAAACACGTGCAAACAGAAACTACACATGGACACATTCCAAGCATGGTACACAAAGTAAGAGTTGTTGTTTTTTTTTACCTTCCTCAGTAAGTCAGCATGACTTTGCACCAGCTCGGTGTACTTCTCCTTCAGCTTGGTGTAGCGCTGCTCATTAGCCTGGGCTTTTTCTGCAAAATGACAGACGCCAATCACTTTACATGCTGTTTGTGTTCAAACAACTGCTATAGCTTGACATCTGACATCAAATCAGAAATTAGCACAGTGTACACTACACAAGGTTGGGTACCGAAACTCAGCTCCATAATAGCAACAGTGCTGACTTAAGCGGTAGTAACCCGACCTGTAAAAATGGCTATTTGTGACTCAGTTTGAAAGGAAATTAATGCAAACTCAGCCACATGCAACAAGGGGATATTTTGCAGGTAACATCTTGTTAGTAATGTAGCATCCCGACAGGCATACAGAGTTTGACATTCTTTTTAAATGTAATGGCGAACGGAACAACCCAATGGTAGTGTTCAGTTGCAACACTGCACAGAGGTTTTGCAATAATGCCTAAAATCAGCCTCCTGCGATATACTTTTGGCAGGTAAATGATAATAAAACATACTGTCATTTCCATTGGTATTATTTTTTTCATGTTGTAACATGCTTCTATCTATACTTCTGTTAAAAAGTAATAAGCACTAACTCTTCTATTGGTTTTGTACTTTACATTGGTCTTGCTAAATATTTCAAATTTGGGTATCAATCCAACATCAAGTAGTTGCAGGGGCAGTATTGGAAGAGTTAGGGCTGCAAGGGATTCTGAGTATTTGTTCTGTTGTGTTTATGTTGTGTTACGGTGCGGATGTTCTCCCGAAATGTGTTTGTCATTCTTGTTTGGTGTGGGTTCACAGTGTGGCGCATATTTGTAACAGTGTTAAAGTTGTTTATACGGCCACCCTCAGTGTGACCTGTATGGTTGTTGATCAAGTACGTCTTGCAGTCACTAACGAGTATCTGCAGAAGCCGCGTACAACATGTGACTGGGCCGGCACGCTGTTTGTATGGTGAAAAAGTGGACGCGACGACAGGTTGTAAAGGACGCTAAAGGCAGTGCCCGTAATATTGTTGTCCGGGTGAAAATCGGGAGAAATTCAGGAGAATGGCTGCCCCGGCAGATTTTCGGGAGGGGCACTGAAATTTGGGAGTCTCCCGGAAAAATCGGGAGGGTTGGCAAGTATGCCTCTCTCCCATAGATGATGTCTTCCTATTGGGAAGTTTTAGGTTTAACTTTATAATCTACAGTAGTAACAAAGCCCATTGAATTGGGTTTCCTTGTTCGTGAGTTATGTGTCCCATCTACTTTATTACATGGTATATTTGTCAGCGTTTACCAATCTTCCAGTGTGATCATGGTAATGAAATAAAAGCACCTTGCTTAAAGCCTTACTTTCTATCTCAGTCAGACTCCGCTGTTCTTTCTCCGTGTCCTCTCTGACCCTCCTCAGGTCATCAAGCTCGGCCCTCAGGAACTCGCTCTCCCCTGCTGCCTGTAGCCTCAGGTGGCTCTGCTCCGCAAGCTCCGCCTCCAGCTCATTGACACGCCCCCTCAATGCCTGACATAATCGACCACTCTGGTAGTGAGAGGTTGGGAGGAAAAATGAAATAATCAATCATGTGCGTGGAATAAGTAGTTCAAGGGTAGACAATTATTTTTTACCTCCAGTCGGAATGATTCCAACTCATCTTTAAGGGCTTGGATCTCCTTGGTCAGCTGTTCAATGAGTCGGTCTCTAGGGGATACAGAAATAAAGCAACGGTCTATCAAAAGTTGTATACATATTTCTTATAAAATGAGTGTTTTCCATGAGAAATACAGCTGAATCATAGAATAAAGGGGTTCTTGTCATCTATGAAGTGGGAGAAGAAATGTGCATTTCTCCTCTGTAGGATGAAACATTGAAATAACTTTTCTTATGATGTGGTACTAATATAGTGCATATACAATATATATATATATATATATATATACACGCACACACATACACAATCATACATATATAGACACAAAAGACGTACTTATCATCCTTGCGCATCCCATTCTGATTGCTGAAGTTGAAGGGGTCGATTGCAGCGGAGGTGCCAAACAGGTCGTCAAACTTGGTCTCCAAAGGAGCCTAAGGATGTAAAAAAAAAAATTGGCCTGTCAAAAATAACGAGTTATCTTAAGAATTATTGCATTAATCATTTATATATACAGATTAATCACACCATTTCTTTTGACTTCACATGCTCCTTTATCATTGTGATACGGCCAGAAATCAGGCCAATGTATAAATGAAAATAAATAGATACATTAATAGAAAAGTGAATAAATAATTAAATTAAATTAAAATAAAATAAACATATAATAAACATATAATAATAAAATTAAGTTTGATGCATGCGTCAGTGCAAAGATGAGTTTGGTGACTGCTGGCAAATATCACTCCAAAATACACCCTGACTAGACTCTATATACAGGTTTTGAACAAACAAGTACCGTGCATTCAAATAAAACCTTTAAAAAGATGTTCCTGTATTACAATAAAATTGCATTAGTGTCCAAATATTAAGGACTTTTTTAAGTTAATTTAAATTATGCAAGCAAGTAATCCAAATTCAAGAGTGTGATTAATCTGATCTTAAAAAATGAATCATTTGATAGCACAAAAAAAGGAGAAAAAAAAAGACATCAGGTGGAAAAGTTAAATCGCAAAATCTTTCCTGAAATTCTGCATTTATTAAAATACTACAATTTTACCATAATTGCAGATTAAAATACACAAATATTCTCTGGTGTTTGGATAGTTGTTTTTGTTGGAATTGGTTTAGATAGTTTGGCAGATTGGCAAACAGTCCTTAAAATTAGAGATGAAGTGCACAGACATGTAGGAATCATGTCAAGTCAACAATAGTGTTTAGGTTAAAATGATAAAAGATTTTACAAATGAGACTTTAACGGAACAAAGTTGACATAAAACAGTACATTTTTAATTACAGGCATATAGTCGCCAAACTCTGTGAAAACTAATATTGACTGCTCACGCTGTACTACCAGGCCAGCCTGCTGCTGTGGACTGTGTCCTGACTCGTAAGGGACCCTGTTGCATCAAACATCAAACTCTAATTTTGAAATATACACTGCATTCAATATTGTGTGTAACATGATAACCAAGAGAGGGCAGCACATATATTAACAAAATAACAATAACTAAACAAAAATCGAGACAAATAAATGCATCTATGACAAATATTACTATAATTTTTACTATATACAGTTAAATGTTACTTTAGATGTCAGTGTTTCACACAGAGGTGAGATTATATCATTATCTAACTAGCATGATGCATGTTCCCTAAATTCTGGACGATAATCCGCTAATTTTTTCCGACACTTTGAACCCTGCGGCTTAAAAAAACGGTGCGGCTAATTTATTTTTCTTCACTTACAACCAAAACTTAAAAAACAAACAAATACACCCAAAAGTTGTTTTATTGTTTTTGCTATGGGACCATCTTTTGGACAAATATGCTCTTTTTACTGCCATGTTACAGTCATTGTTTGGAAACAATTCAGGTATATAAATAAACATTTGCAGAAGCTTTCTGTGTAAAAAACTCATTTTATCACGTATACTGTATATCTACGGATATAGTCCATGGCGAAGATTTGAATTATATTTTTTCCCTAAAATTAAGTGGGTGCGACTAATACACAGATGCGCTCTATAGTACGTAAAATACGGTAATATTATGGATGCTGTGCGAGATAAAAAGTGGGCAACATATGTACTTTCATGCTAGTCTCTAAACATTTTTTATCACAAATCAGAATCTAGAAGGGTTTGTATACTAGCTTCAAAGTTGCTAAATTGGCAACACTGATCCCTACTGCTGCGTCGTCTTATTCTCTGGCAGACCAGGTGCGTATGAGGTATGTTAATAAGCAGACTTGGGATGTGGTCTACTGTACAGAATCAAAACGACAAGCTACATTCACAGAAAGTCCCATTATAATGTGTTTATGAGCGAGGGTGAATAAGTAGCAACAAATCTAGCTGTGGCGGTCAAAATTTATTTGTGACAGAATGTATGGGAAACACTGATTTATCATTTAGTATGAATAAATTAAAGTTGGACCAAATATGCACAGGTTTAAAAACAAAAAAAAAGAGCCTACAGATTAGATTACCGGTTATATTTAGATGTTTTTCTTTATATTTACCGGCAGGACGGGGACGTCTGTGTCCACCAGGTCTTCAGTTTCTACCAGATGTTCCGACTCTGGTGAAGACGACTCGGCCGGGATCACGACCACTGGGCTGATGTGCTCCGACAAGGCAGACGCACGTAGGAAGTTTGGCGGATTCTGAAAGAAAACATTTCATTTACTGTGTTATTTATGTAGGTGCACTTTACAAATACGTGCTTTAAATTGTCTATTAATCCCTTCTGTAACCTGAGTGTGCATGGCAGCACCTCAGTGCACAAAACACACGAGTCAATAAAGACAAGACTTGGATGAGTACTTGCCCTGACCTCAACCCCATTAAGGGGTGGGCGCCAAATTCTTTACTTTTATTTAGGCACCGACTGAATTCCGTCTGTACTACCGGGTATGGATTCACTGGAATCAAACCATGCCATATTTCGATACCTTTGTTGACTAAACACCGGCTCACGTAACTCCCTCCAAGTAATGCTGCAATTGTCAACACTAACAAAGCAAGTATGCTTAGACAACGCTCGAACGTAAAGTAAGGCTCCACTCTTCCAAAATGTGCCAGGTTGATGCTAATTTACATTGTATTTGCCATACAAATGCTACTATTAGCATTAGCGATTTTACATGGCAACTTCAACACCTCCAAATTTAGTCATGAAAACTACAACTAAGATGAATGTTACAATCAAACAGCTGGTGCGTAATAGGCACAATGCTTACAGTCTAAACACTTTGTAGGATGCAACATAACACATTCTTCTTCATGAAAAAATAAAGCTACTTCCTAGCTAGATAGCCTATATACTACAGAACTGCCATCTCATGTCTTGGAAGTGCAACTGCATTGCAAATAGGACTCCAATGCTGAAGAAAACACAATATAACAACTGGACAACCCAGCTATTTTTTTAAATGTTACATTAAAAAGTAAAATGTTATTATCAAAATGTTAAATACCAGTATCGATTACCAGGTACCGGGAATTTGTACCGTATCGGTTAAAATGTGAACGGTACCAATCCCTAACCCCATTAACTACATTTGCAATAAACTTCAAGAAAACATTTAAACATTCTGTCTTGAAGCGCGAGGGTCATGATTTACAATACACTCAAAGTCCAATATAACGCGACATTCTACACAACGCGATCGTGCCATGGACCCCAAATTTCCGCCCGTTTTTTTTTTTCCCCACCAGAGTCAAATTTACCAACTGACACAGTACATTTTAATGAAAGTATCTAAAAAAAGGACTCAGTGATGTCCAAACCTACTGGTGGATTCTGTGACGTGGGAGTACAATCCACCATTTACGTCACATCACGTGGGGCCACTATCCATTATGGAGAAATCACACGTCATGGAAATCACATATTAGTCATAAAAAGGCTTAAGTATCTAAAATTATTTCTATTTCACACAAAGTGAAGGAATTTATGAATAAAGAAGCATTCTATATTTCGTATAATTCACTAATTGTTTCATATCTAACATACTGTGTAAATGTGTGGGGTAGTGCCTGTAAAACATATTTTAAATCCAATCGCCCTTCTGCAGAAAAGAGCCGTATAAATCATGAATGGAAATGCATACAGGGAACCCACAGATCCAATATTCAACGGATTTAAATGTAATGAATTGGTGAAGTACAATATACCGAAAATCACGCACAAAGCACTCACACAAATTCTGCCAAACAACTTTCAAAACAGAGAAAGTAATTATAAACTAAAAGGAACTGAGCACTTTAAAAAATCAAGATTTGGAACAGGGATAAAGGAAAAAAAAACATTTCAATCAAATGTGTTATTTTATGGAACAATCTTGGTAGTGAAATAAAAAAAAATCTAAATATCCTACTGTATTAAAAAGAAATGTAAAAATAATAATAAAAAGATATGATTTGTGTCGTTATTTTGTTGTATGTTATGAAATATATACAGTACAGGCCAAAAGTTAGGACACACCTTCTCATTCAATGAGTTTTCTTTATTTTCATGACTATTTCCATTGTAGATTGTCACTGAAGGCATCAAAACTATGAATGTACACATGTGGAGTTATGTACTTAACAAAAAAAGGTGAAATAACTAAAAACATGTTTTATATTCTAGTTTCTTCAAAATAGCCACCCTTTGCTCTGATTACTTTTTCTCACACTCTTGGCATTCTCTCGATGAACTTCAAGAGGTCGTCACCTGAAATGGTTTTCACTTTACAGGTGCGCTTGAAGCTCATCGATAGAATGCGTGTACAAGAGTGTACAAGGCAGTAATCAGAGCAAAGGGTGGCTATTTTGAAGAAACTAGAATATAAAATATGTTTTCAGTTATTTCACCTTTTTTGTTACATAACTCCACATGTGACAATCTACAATGTAAATAGTTATGAAAATAAAGAAAACACATTGGATGGGAAGGTGTGTCCAAACGTTTGGCCTGTACTGTATGTTATGAATATATATATATATATATATATATATATATATATATATATATATATATATATATATATATATATATATATATATATATATATATATATAATCTTCTGAGTTTAACAACAACATTAACTGTATGAATAGGGGCTGATATAAGTTTGACTTCTTTTTGCTCCTTTTCGTTCATTATTTATTTTAAACGTTACGTTAATTTTTTTATTTGAATTAAATAAAACAAAAACAAACCAACTATGCACCAAGCAGTTTTAGGCAACCAAGCTCCGCGCATAGCTTTTTCGAAAAGGGTAAAAAAAAAAGGATTTCCATATCGCACGATCAGTATTTTAATGACTCCCACGACCGCATTATGATGAACTTTGAGTGTACTTATTCTGTCCATACAGTGTAAAGGGTGTGTCAGAAAAGTTCCAGGACTGTTGAAGTTGATCGCATTCTTCAACGTGAGGGACATCGTCCACTATGACTTTGTGCCACAGGGCCAAAGAAACCCTGCAGTGTTCGCACGGGTTGAAACTTGTGGCTGCTTCCCTTCGACAACACGGCCACAAGGCGCTGAGCTCCAACAGTTGCTGGCCGAAGAGAACGTCGCCATGCTGGAGCCATGTCTCTTCTCACCGCGAGACTCCTTGTGATTTCTTTCTCTTTCCCAAGACAAAGAGAGACATTCAAGGGGACTTGTTTTGACAATGTGGACGATATCAAGATAAGGGATTTGCAGAGAATCCTGGAAGAATCTTTCAATGAGTGCATGAAGGCGTGCGTGCCAGAGAAGGCTGGGGAAGTGTGTTAGTCTCCAGCAGGATTAAATTCAAGAGGAAAAGTCGACACCAGTCCTGGAACTTTTCTGACACACCTTGTATGTGAAGATGTAGACCCGTCATTACCTCAGGCAACTGTGGAATCTGAATCAACCTCTTGAAGTACTGCAAATTACTGGATCGATAAAACAGACTCTTCAACCTGTAATAAAACACATTCAATAAGTAGAAGAACATTTGAACAGGGTGTTTAGTAGAGATCGACCGATACGGTTCCTTCAGTGTCAATACCAATTACTAGTATTTGATGTAACCAAATCTGGAGCCAATATTAACTTGCAGTAACATTTAGCTAAACATGAATAGTATATGTCAATAAACAGCTGGACAAAGCTTGAAGTTGTTTTATAAATATTATGTTTTAGGAAACGTTGGACCAGTATCAACGTAGAGTTTTATGCAACGCTAATATTGTGGTTAAACTAGCAGCAAAAACAATCAGAAGATACCACAAACCCCTATATTACATCTCTAAGAGGAGCATCAACGTTTGCATTTCAAAATATGGGAAATCTCTTGAAAATTGTTAAAAATATGGATTTTTTTCTACACAACAATAACTTGCAAGCTAATCAATTTTATAACAGTTTATGGATTTAAATACACTGTATTAGAGATCGACCAATTATCGGCGCCAATATTTGGCATTTTGACGTATATCCGCATCGGCCTCTTTTTATCGGTATCTGTATTTTTTTTGTCTTCTCTTTTTTACAATTGCAACATAACTACATCATCAGCAACAATACATACACGTATGAAACCAGTTTTCAGCATTAAAAAAAATTGTTATGTAGATACAAACCCCAAAACCAGTAAAGTTGGCACATTGTGTAAATCGTAAATAAAAACAGAATACAATGTTTTGCTAATCCTTTTCAACCTATATTCAATTGAATAGACTGCAAAGACAAGATATTTAACGTTCGAACTGGAAAACATTATTTTCTGCAAATATTAGCTCATTCGGAATTTGATGCCTGCAACAAGTGGCAAAAAAGACTGAGAAAGTTGAGGAATGCTCATCAAACACTTATTTGGAACATCCCACATGTAAACAGGCTAATTGGGAACAGGTGGGTGCAATGATTGGGTATAAAAGCAGCATCCGTGAAATGCTCAGTCATTCACAAACAATGATTGGGGCGAGGGTCACCACTTTGTGAACAAATAAGTGAGCAGATTGTCCAACAGTTTAAGAACAACATTTCTCAATGAGCTATTGCAAGGAATTTAGGGATTTCACTATCTACGGTCCGTAATATCATCAAAAGGTTCAGAGAATCTGGAGGAATCCCTGCACGTAAGCGATGATATTACGGACCTTCGATCCCTCAGGCAGTACTGCATAAAAAAGCGACATCACTGTGTAAAGGATATCACCACATGTGCTCAGGAACACTTGAGAAAACCACTGTCAGTAATTACAGTTTGTCGCTACATCTGTAAGTGCAAGTTAAAACTCTACTATGCAAAGCGAAAGCCATTTGTAAACAACACCCAAAAACGCTGCCATCTTCGCTGGGCCTGAGCTCATCTAAGATGGACTGATGCAAAGTGGAAAAGTGTTCTGTGGTCTGACGAGTCCACATTTCAATATGTTTTTGGAAACTGTGGAAGTCGTGTCCTCCGGACCAAAGAGGAAAAGAACCATCCTGATTGTTCTAGGCGCAAAGTTCAAAACCCAGCATCTGTGATGGTATGGGGGTGTTTTAGTGCCCAAGGCATGGATAACTTACACATCTGTGAAGGCACCATTAATGCTGAAAGGTACATACAGGTTTTGGAGCAACATATGTTGCCATTCAAGCAACGTTATCATGGACGCCCGTGCTTATTTCAGCAAGACAATGCCAAACCACGTGTTACAACAGCGTGGCTTCATAGTAAAAGAATGTGGGTACTAGACTGGCCTGCCTGTAGTCCAGACCTGTCTCCCATTGATACTGTGTGGCGCATTATGAAGCCTAAAATATCACAACAGAGACCCCAGACTTTTGAACAACTTAAGCTGTACAAGAATGGGAAAGAATTCCACCTGAAAAGCTTCGAAAATTGGTCTCCTGAGTTCCCAAACGTTTACTGAGTGTTGCTAAAAGATAAGGCCATGTAACACAGTGGTAAAAATGCTCCTGTGCCAACTTTTTTGCAATGTGTTGCTGCCATTAAATTCTAAGTTCATGATTATTTGAAAAAAAAAATTAAGTTTCTCAGTTTGAACATAAAATGTCTTGTCTTCGCAGTCTATTCAAACGAATATAAGTTGAAAAGGATTTGCAAATCATTGTATTCTGTTTTTCCTTTACGAATTACACAAGGTGCCAACTTCACTGGTTTTGGGTTTTGCAGTTATAAGTGCTTAGAGCTTCATCACATGCTGCATGCAGGAACATTACTTCTTAAACTGTTCCTGGAAGCGATCTCTGTGGCCCTGGAGAGTGTCTGCTGGAAGGCCTGCACACAAAAACAAGTCAGTCTTTTTGACGGATCAAACTTTCAAGTTACACCTTGATGTTTGTCAGGCTGTCAGACGAGAGAACTCTTTGAAAACATTGGTGCAGCTTTCAGCTGGAAAAAAAGACACTTTCAAAAAACATTCCACATGTTTTAAGAGCTTGCATAACAGGAGCACGAGGGGGTAAAACAAGAAACCACTCACAAATTTAAATTAGGAACATGTTTTGGTGTTAACTAACTAACTTCCATACGGTCAGCTCATTGATGCTGGGGTGTTGTTGGCAGCTGTATTTACCTTTTCTCATTAGTTCAAATCCTGCCGTGCGAACACATGCACTTCCACACTTGCTTTTCGCCACAACGTTTATGTTACTGGCAGGAATTGCTGGCTCCGGTGCCATATTTACATCATTTTTGTGAGCTGGTCGAGTTTGATTTGGACCATAAACATTTTTTGCATGAAAGAACAACATTTTAAGGGTAAAAATTATAAATACGCACAGCTTTTTTGTAAAATTTATGGATTTCCACCAAAAGTTTCTCGGTACTACGAGGTACCAATTCACATAAAATAAATGGTACTTTGTAGCACATGACGTCACGTCTGGTTGCAAACTTGCCACCGGCTCAAGCACTTGGCCAGGAAACAAGCGTTAAAAGCACTCAGAGCAAACTGCTTTTAAGTAATGTTGCAATTTTCCATGCCAACTAAGCAAGAAGTCATGCAAAAGTATAGTAAGGCTGCACTTTAAAAAAAAGGCTAGCTCGATGCTAATTGGCTTAGATTTGCAGTAGACATGCTACTGATAAGCATTAGCAATTTTACATGGCAATTTTAACACCTCCAAATATACAACTAAGATGCTCATTACAATCAAACAGTGTTTGCCTGCAAGCATTGTAAAGACAGGCACATTCAACTTAATGGCAAAGACTACTTCTTTCCAAGACAACACATCGTAGCCTATACACTAGTGCCATCGAACATGTTGGAACTGCAACTGCATGCAAAATCTACTATATAATACAGTTGTACCTCAATTTACGAGCTAAATTGGTTCTGTGACTCAGCTCTTAACTCAAAACACTTGTATCTCAAATTAATGTCTCCCAATAAAATTGAAATACATTTTAATTAGTGCTTGCTCCAGCACAATTTCAACATGCAACATGCAATTAAAAAAAAGATAGAAAAATAAACAACAGAAAAAATAACTTTTAAATAAACATTGTAAAATAGAAATACTAAAAAATACAGTGGTTTCGAAATGTAATAATAATGCACAGTATTTACTTTGGAGAGTGGGTTTTTACGGTCCACACCATCAGCAGATTCTCCATATTTTCATGGATAAATGTCTGCCTGGCCTTATCAACTCATCTTGCTTCAGTGTGGTGCAGATTAGCAGTGCTATGCTCAATTTGCTGTCATGTTTTTGATGGGTTACTTTTTTAATTCAGTGAACAGCATTTGCTTCTTCTTTTTGTCCATCTCTGGCTATAAGCCAATGCTAGCTAGTAAAACCGGATGTTTTGGGCGGCTCTTACGGGGATCCCTGTGACATTTGCTACGCCAACTAATAGCGAGGTCTGGGGATGCTTGTGACTTAAAAATCAATTAGCTGAGAGAGAGCGCTTATCTCAAAACACTCTTAAGTTAAATTACTCTTAATATGAGTTACAGTACAGTACTTGCAAATGAAGTGTAAGTGTGAAGTGTAAAAAAAACTTCATACTCTTCAATAAAACCTTTTTTTTTTTAAACAATTAACATTTTTTGACACATTTGAAACACAAAAAGTACCAAAATTTGGTAAAGTTCAGTACCGGTATTCATTCCAATGTA
This sequence comes from Nerophis lumbriciformis, assembly GCF_033978685.3. Lineage (NCBI taxonomy): Eukaryota > Metazoa > Chordata > Actinopteri > Syngnathiformes > Syngnathidae > Nerophis > Nerophis lumbriciformis. The sequence continues at coordinate 18,104,100 of NC_084577.2, read as the reverse complement.
GCGTATTCATTGAAATGTGTAAGGTACCGATCCTAAGTCATTACTTGACAGTATTCTTAAAAAAAAGAAGAAGAAAAAAAAAAAATGTGTGTGATTTTTTTTCAGTGAGTTGCGCGTTACTCACATGAATGTAGCTTAAAGAGCAGCTTGACGGTGTAGTCATACAGGTGGCTGCAGTCCAAGATGACTTGGATGAGCGGGGCCAGACGACACTGGCCTGCCGCCGTCACCGACACTGACCGAGACATATCCAGCGAGCTGAACACTGCGGGGAGAAACATGCAAACTCAAGATTAGTTGTCAGACAGAAAATCCATGTGTGAAAGATTACAACAGCCCGATACGATAATAAAAGATCAATCATAGTAAGTACCAGTGGTGGCTCATAAATAGCTCACATAGGCTCGAAAATAGCGCTGGACAACGACAAATCAACCGTAGACTTTATTGCTGAGTTCATTGCAAACCATTAAGATATCAACTCCAAGAAAAAAATGGCATAAAAAAACATGGACTTCAATTACAAACGCTGATGGTGTTGGAGATTACATTATTCCCTTAAATCAAAGAAAATCAAACGTAAATTGATGTTTGTTTTTTAAGAACAGTAAAAATTTGATTAGCATGTTCTCCCTGGACTTGTCCTGTAGGGAGTGCTCAGAGAGTATGGGGTATCGGACTGTTTGATTGTGGCGGTCTGCCCCCTGTATGATCAGTGTCAGAGCTTGGTCCGCATTGCCGGCAGTAAGTCAGACCCGTTTCCAGTGAGGGTTGGACTCCGCCAAGGCTGCCCTTTGTCACCAATTCTGTTCATAACGTTCATGGACAGAATTTCTAGGCACAGTCAGGGCGTTGAGGGGATCTGGTTTGGTGGCTGCAGGATTAGGTCTCTGCTTTTTGCAGATGATGTGGTACTGATGGCTTCATCTGGCCAGGATCTTCAGCTCTGACTGGATCGGTTCGCAGCCGAGTGTGAAGCGACTGGGATGGGAATCAGCACCTCCAAGTCCGAGTCCATGGTTCTCGCCCGGAAAAGGGTTGAGTGCAACCTCCGGGTTGGGGAGGAGATCTTGCCCCAAGTGGAGAGTTCAAGTACCTCGGAGTCTTGTCCACAGGTGAGGGAAGAGTGGATCGTGAGATCCACAGGCGGATCGGTGCGGCGTCTTCAGTAATGCGGACGCTGTATCGGTCCGATGTGGTAAAGAAGGAGCTGAGCCGGAAGGCAAAGCTCTCAATTTACCGATCGATCTACGTTCCCATCCTCACCTGTGGTCATGAGCTTTGGGTTATGGGTTATGACCGAAAGGACAAGATCACGGGTACAAGTGGCCAAAATGAGTTTCCTCCGCCGGGTGGCGGGGCTCTCCCTTAGAGATATGGTGAGAAGCTCTGTCATCCGGGAGGAGCTCAAAGTAAAGCCGCTGCTCCTCCACATCGAGAGGAGCCAGATGAGGTGGTTCGGGCATCTGGTTAGGATGCCACCCGAACGCTTCCCTAGGGAGGTGTTTCGGGCACGTCCGACTGGTAGGAAGCTACGGGGAAGACCCAGGACACGTTGGGAAGACTATGTCTCCCGGCTGGCCTGGCCGGGAGGAGCTGGACAAAGTGGCTGGGGAGAGGGAAGTCTGGGCTTCCCTGCTTAGGCTGCTGCCCCTGCGACCAGACCTCGGATAAGTGGAAGAAAATGGATGGATGTTCTCCCTGTATTTGTTGTGCATGTTAAGGTAAATGGAGACGCCAAATTAAGGGTTCGAGGGCCATTTGCCGCCTGTGACACAAAATAAACATGTCGCGGATTAGAACTTTACAGAGGACAGAGTAAAACAACTTGCACTGAGCCTTGTCTATAAAATCCGCTACACCTCCCTGATACCAAAGTACATGTCAAACTACTTCCTTAACGTAAATGACCGCCATAACCACAACACCAGGGGGAGCTCTACTAACCACGTTAAACCCAGATTCCGATCTAACAAAGGTCTTAACTCATTCTCTTTCTATGCCACATCAATGTGGAATGCACTCCCAACAGGTGTAAAAGAAAGGGCATCTCTATCCTCCTTCAAAACCGCACTAAAACAACACCTCCAGGCAACTTCAACCCTAAACTAACACCCTCCCTTCCTCATCATACCTCCTCGGATTGTAAATAATCTAATGTAAACAATCAAATGTAGTCACTTTTTCTTATAATTTCTGATCTCTCTCTCTCTGTCCAATACTTGCTGTACATATGTACCAAGTCAGACCTACACTGTTCCAATGTCATTTTCTCTGATGATGCAATTGTTGATGACTGAAGTGTTGATTCCAACCAAACTTATCCCCCCCCTCCATATCCCACACCCCGGATTGTAAATAATGTAAATAATTCAATTTATATACAGTGATGATTATCTTGTGTGATGACTGTATTATGAAAATAGTATATATCTGTATCATGAATCAATTTAAGTGGACCCCGACTTAAACAAGTTGAAAAACTTGAGTGTTACCATTTAGTGGTCAATTGTACGGAATATGTACTTCACTGTGCAATCTACTAATAAAAGTTTCAATCAATCAATCAAACACACAAAAAAGAAACAAAAAACAAAATGGCCGCTGACCAGAGCATCATACTGTATATCAGTTTTAGGCAAATTACTTTGAATAATAAATTATAGTCAATACGGCGATTGAATGTGCTTAGGGGGCTGTTTCTCTCCTTGTCCATAAACTGAATATTGTGGGATTACATGATTATCACTCCATTGAGTTGTTGATTATTCCCCCATAGTAGTTAAAGTTGCCATTATTATAATTATTATTATAATATTATATTATTATTATATTATATTATTATTATTATTATTATATTATTATATTATATTATTATTATTATATTATTATATATATATTATATTATTATAATATAATATTATTATATTATAATAATGTATTATGTAAGGGCATTATGCCTAACACTAGTTGTCAAACATACAATTTTCTTCCATGTTTCTGTACTATTGCTCTATTATATTCTATAGATAAAAGAACTGCTGCGTCAAGGCGAGCTCTGTCGTCCCCCTCCAAATCTTTTTGTGTAGCCTGACAACTGCCTAAAATAAAGTCTAACCGTACGTAGCAGCGTAAGTGTCATGGTTTCTCACCAGAAAACACTGCCCAGAGAATTGAAATGCTGATGCAGAACTTTGAAAGACTCTCGACGATGCCTCAAGGGACAGCGTAGTGACTACAGTACACAGAAGCATGAACTAGCTGGAGCCACAACAGCGGGATAAAAGGGCTGCAGGTTGCAGAACCCTAGTCTATAAAATTAATGCACTGTCGTATGCTTAAAAATTATCAAAATACGTAAATGTTATTATGAATGTGCTCGTTACAAGATTTTATATATACTTACAGTGTGTATATAAAACGTTAATGGAGGTGTTTGGATGTTTTATAGTGCTTCATAGCACTATAAAATAGTGCAGTTCCCCTTTAAAGAGGTCCGCTTAAGTTTTTATGTACATTTAAAAGAGGAACAATTTCCCTTGTGGATCAATAAAGTTTGTCTAAGTCTTAAACACTTCCTTGCGGTCTACATAACATGTTATGGTGGTTCTTTTGTCAATCAAAGATTATGTTTTACAGACCATCGTTAAGCCGCTTTCTGACCGCCTTTGCAGAATGTGCCATCTTGCAGGCGGTCTTATCTACGTGGCTCTACTTCGACTGTATCTTCTTGCCGTCATCTTTGTTGTAGCTTTAGCGTTTCCACTGACATATGATATAACCATACTTGCCAACCCTCCCGAATTTTCCGGGAGACTCCCGAAATTCAGCGCCTCATCCGAAAACCTCCCGGGACAAATATTCTCCCGAAAATCTCCCGATTTTCAGCCGGAGCTGGAGGCCACGCCCCCTCCAGCTCCATGCGGACTTGAGTGAGGACAGCCTTTTTTCACGATGGGAGGACAACAGGGTGACAAGAACTAAATCATCCAGACTAAAGATACATTGTATTATTATGTTTATCTTACCTAAAAATAAATATATTTATTAATTTAAAAAAAAAAACTAAATCAATGTTTACTATATTTTGCTAAAAACATCAACATTAATTGTATTTTTATTTTTTCTGAGTCCTTATTACATCAAGCCATAGAATTACAGGTAAAAGCCAGTAAATTAGAATATTTTGAAAAACTTGATTTATTTCAGTAATTGCATTCAAAAGGTGTAACTTGTACATTATATTTATTCATTGCACAGAGACTGATGCATTCAAATGTTTATTTCATTTAATTTTGATGATTTGAAGTGGCAACAAATGAAAATCCAAAATTCCATGTGTCACAAAATTAGAATATTACTTAAGGCTAATACAAAAAAGGGATTTTTAGAAATGTTGGCCAACTGAAAAGTATGAAAATGAAAAATATGAGCATGTACAATACTCAATACTCAATACTTGGTTGGAGCTCCTTTTGCCTCAATTACTGCGTTAATGCGGCGTGGCATGGAGTCGATGAGTTTCTGGCACTGCTCAGGTGTTATGAGAGCCCAGGTTGCTCTGATAGTGGCCTTCAACTCTTCTGCGTTTTTGGGTCTGGCATTCTGCATCTTCCTTTTCACAATACCCCACAGATTTTCTATGGGGCTAAGGTCAGGGGAGTTGGCGGGCCAATTTAGAACAGAAATACCATGGTCCGTAAACCAGGCACGGGTAGATTTTGCGCTGTGTGCAGGCGCCAAGTCCTGTTGGAACTTGAAATCTCCATCTCCATAGAGCAGGTCAGCAGCAGGAAGCATGATGTGCTCTAAAACTTGCTGGTAGACGGCTGCGTTGACCCTGGATCTCAGGAAACAGAGTGGACCGACACCAGCAGATGACATGGCACCCCAAACCATCACCCAACCATGCAAATTTTGCATTTCCTTTGGAAATCGAGGTCCCAGAGTCTGGAGGAAGACAGGAGAGGCACAGGATCCACGTTGCCTGAAGTCTAGTGTAAAGTTTCCACCATCAGTGATGGTTTGGGGTGCCATGTCATCTGCTGGTGTCGGTCCACTCTGTTTCCTGAGATCCAGGGTCAACGCAGCCGTTTTAGAGCACTTCATGCTTCCTGCTGCTGACCTGCTCTATGGAGATGGAGATTTCAAGTTCCAACAGGACTTGGCGCCTGCACACAGCGCAAAATCTACCCGTGCCTGGTTTACGGACCATGGTATTTCTGTTCTAAATTGGCCCGCCAACTCCCCTGACCTTAGCCCCATAGAAAATCTGTGGGGTATTGTGAAAAGGAAGATGCAGAATGCCAGACCCAAAAACGCAGAAGAGTTGAAGGCCACTATCAGAGCAACCTGGGCTCTCATAACACCTGAGCAGTGCCAGAAACTCATCGACTCCATGCCACGCCGCATTAACGCAGTAATTGAGGCAAAAGGAGCTCCAACCAATTATTGAGTATTGTACATGCTCATATTTTTCATTTTCATACTTTTCAGTTGGCCAACATTTCTAAAAATCCCTTTTTTGTATTAGCCTTAAGTAATATTCTAATTTTGTGACACACGGAATTTTGGATTTTCATTTGTTGCCACTTCAAATCATCAAAATTAAATGAAATAAACATTTGAATGCATCAGTCTGTGTGCAATGAATGAATATAATGTACAAGTTACACCTTTTGAATGCAATTACTGAAATAAATCAAGTTTTTCAAAATATTCTAATTTACTGGCTTTTACCTGTATACCGGTACATTAAAATAAACATATTTGAAATAATTAATTTTAAATTATCATAATAATTCATTTAAAATTACCATATTTGATTATTAAAATAATTGTTTGTTTATCAAAAACCTTAGCATTTTATTTATTACATTTTGAAGCCCTCAGAAGCCAAGTTATGTTATATTCATGTTATATTTATGCCAGTTTGAAGTATCAATGATCTAAACACAGTTTTGTTTGCATTTTTTCAGGATGTAGATATATATATATATGTATGAAATACTTGACTTGGGGAATTCTAGCTGTCAATATACTCCTCCCCTCATAACCACGCCCCCAACCACGCCCCGCCCCACCCCTGACCAAGCCCCCACCTCCCGAAATCGGAGGTCTCAAGGTTGGCAAGTATGGATATAACTCTACGCTATTTTCTATTAGAAATGGCAAAATTGGCGGATGCATGCGCATGTACGAGCCAGTCTGCCCCACAACAAAAAAAGGAGCTTCTTGACTGCAGCGCTGACGACAATGGCAGATTCGCGCAAAGCTCTTCGGGTAAATCTCTACCATTAATGGAGATATCCGCAGAAGTCACACTTGGGAAAAATGGCACAAATTGAGCAAATTCCAAACGGCTTGCTTAGAGGAAGTATGGAAGAAGGCAAGACTGTTTTATGAATATCTCTGCAATAACTCTGTGGTTTGATTTCACATATTCAGGACTTATGCAGATCCCAAATACACAAAAACAGGAGCCAAAAGGTAAGAGAGGTTGGTTTTGCACAATAGGTCTTAGCGGTTAGCTTAGCAATTATCTTGCCTGTTTTTGCTTCCTCTTCCTGTGTGTGTAACATGTTTAGCCTCGCGCAGCCGCACGGCCCCCCTGCATTACACCCCGAGTGCCGAGTTTTCCTTAGTATTGCGATATTATTTAATGACTAGTGCACAATGTGTCTTTTCCGTCATGAATTAAAGGTCATTACATCATAAGTTTTTTTTTGTCATGTGGCGAAAATTATCCCTGCTGGGTTTGAAGTAGGAAAATAGTTAAACAGAGAGGGAATAGCAACCGGAACACTAACAGGGCTTGTTCGACCACTTCTCTCCCTCCATCATTAAGCCCCTCTTGCCCGTATGTCATCGCCAAAGCTAGGCGCTGAAAGCCTTGCAGAGGCGTGGTTTCCTGCACTGCTTAAAAACAAAAACAAAAAAACTACACAAACACAGACACATCAGTCCTCGCCTTTTAAACCACATATGACGAAACACCTAAAGAGGAAGTTTTAGGCACGCACTCAAGTGTGCATGGCTCTTGACCTAAGATACAGAGTGCAAACATCCATTCATCCATTTTCTATACTGCTTGTCTTTATCAGGGTCATGACATGGCAAATGCATGTGAAACTCCAAAAATGTTAATATCGTACAACAGTCCATTCATGTCAGCAATTCAACTTCCATTGTAAAACTAATGTGATATAAACTCATTTAATGCAAAGTGACATTTGCCAAATCTTTGTTCTAATTTTGATAATCATGGTTTACAGTTTTTGAAAACCTCATATTTTCTAATATTTTCATAAAGCTGTAGGACATAATCATTAGAATTATTATTTCAAAAGAAGGCTTGAAATATCTTGTGTTGCACGTTATGAGCCTATGTCATCAGTTGCACCTTGTAAATCTATTTGCTAGAATAAACAAACCTTTGCATGACATTCAAATTTCTTGAGTTTCAACTGTATAGACAAACAACCATTCACTGCACATCAAATCGGATTGTTTTGCCCTCAAGTGACACAGATCTAAACGCTCCAAAGTGCTTAAAATCAGATTCAGATTTTTACGCCCAAATGCGCCCTGTTTGGGATTTTTTTCATGTACGTGTGAACAGTGCAATTCCGATTTTTTCATATCCGACCCAGACCTCTTTACATGCGATGTGTCCTCAATGTGAACGCTCCGGCGCTCAGGTCGCATTTGTCGAGAGAAAATGTCCTCAAAAAGCAATAGGCGTCATAATTATTCGCCAAAATAGAAGGTTGCAAAATGAATAGATGACAACAGAGCAAAATACAGGTGAAAATAACATGTTTTAGGAACTCACATGAAATTTTTAAAACACGCCTTTTTCCAACTGCTTGCCCACAGACACGCTCTTCAAACAGACTTCAAAGCAAAATATTTTGTAAAACTGCCAGAGCCAAAATCCTTGTCCTCTTCCTTATCAATCTTCTACACGCAATAATTCGGTTCCAAAAATGTTAAATTTGATTGCACAAAATCCTTGACGTTGCCACAAATGTGCCAGTACTGAGACCGACTAGAGTGGAAGCCATGTTTACTTAAGTTAAATGATGCGGACACGTTTGTTACTGCATACTTTCTAATACGCTTCTGCCTTGAAGACTTTTTATCTCTAAGTAATAATCAACTATAATTATTTGATACTTGTTTATATTGAAAAATGTCCCATTTTAAACGACAATATTGTTCAGTTAAAAACACTTGTTAGGTATGTCTAGCCTGTTTGCTATGGTGTGCTTAGCTTTTGTATAGCTGCTTGCTCCTAGTAGCATATCGTCTACATTATTTATATTGTGTAAATGATTTCACTAAAATGCTTGTGTAAGAGACTTTAGCTTATATAGTCAGAGACTTGTTTTTTTATGTTGCCGATATCGGACTATTATGCAATATCAATACCAGATCGAGACACACCTACTAGCAGCTGTACCTAATTGTGTTACTAGTATTGAGTGCATATCCAAGTGGAATTGTCCAGGGAAGAGGGTAAATGAAAGGGAATGGGGGTGTGAAAATAATATGCACGGGATGCAGACTAAAAGCCACGATAAAAAGAAATGAGAACATCATTTCCTCCAATTCATTGAAGAGTGTAAGACTGCAGCTTTCCAGTCTTTCCGCTCAGCTCGCGGTCACATCCTAGCAGTCTATGTTTAGCCACGTCCATACAGTTAGGCATTCACCTGTGATGACTCATCCCGACAACAACGCTACGTAACCACTCAACCAGACGCTCCGCTCCACTGGTCTGACGGTAAAAGTGTCTATTTTTGTACACCCTTAAAATCACAGAGGCGTCCCGCCTGCCCAAACGTGAACTTTGTGCTTCAGTACATGTGTGTCTGCATCACGGCCGAGTGCCCACTCGGACCCCGAGGGCTTACCACTGAGGAAGAGGTTGAGTTCACACTCAAGGTAATCGAACATCTCCACGGTTAACTGGAAGCTGTGGAGACAGACAGAGACAAAAAACATTTTTAGATACAGTTAAACACACTTCCTCTGTAGCGGAACAGGAAACTGATCGTTATCACAATGCATATCATCAGCTTCATTGCTGGGAAACAGCTTGAATCAATAATTGGATATATACTTGGATATAGAGCGGCCGATTATCGGCATTTTTAAGTATATTGGTATCTGCCTTTTTATTTTTAATCGGTACCTGCCTTTTTTTTAACAACCACAACAGAACTACATTAGCAGATACAATATATATACATATAATACCATTATTTAGCAATTAAAAATAAATAATTAGTTCAGCAGATTGCAATAACTACTGCTCAAGCACTATCCCATTCATTTAAGAGTCAGAATGAATAATTATCAATAATTCACTCCAAATATGTTTTGATATCTGAATTCTTCTCCAGTGTGGTCGACCGCGATGCTTAAGCAGCCACGCCCCCTTTTCTCTTTTACTCATTCTTGCAGTGCAGGTTGCCTGCAGTACATCGTCTCAGCTTATTTGTCAAAAAAAATTACCAGGAAATCCACTTTTTGTCCTTTCCTGGCATCGCAACAACTGCAAGCCTTCGTCTGCGATACTTGCAGCGAGGGCTCATTAAAGGAGTACGCGGAGTTTCATGTTCCATGATTCAATCAGTTGGAAATAAGGACGACAGACAAGATATCGCTGCCAAATATCAAAACTTTGTGTAAATATTTTGACAAAAAGGGGGCTTATTCTCGAAGTAAAGAAGCGCAAGGAGCAGCTTTCGCATTCTCATATTCGAGAAGCGCAGGCAGCAGCTTACGCAATTCTCATACTTTCTATAACATCGAGGAAGAAATTATGTCAGCCAGCTTGAAAAACGTCTCAACTGTAAGTTACGTGAAGGAGCCCAGAATTGTTTTCATTCAAATGTTCGCAGTATTTAAAGGGGAACATTATCACCAGACCTATGTAAGCGTCAATATATACCTTGATGTTGCAGAAAAAAGACCATATATTTTTTTAACCGATTTCCGAACTCTAAATGGGTGAATTTTGGCGAATTAAACGCCTTTCTAATATTCGCTCTCGGAGCGATGACGTCACAACGTGGCGTCACATCGGGAAGCAATCCGCCATTTTCTCAAACACCGAGTCAAATCAGCTCTGTTATTTTCCGTACCTTGGAGACATCATGCCTCGTCGGTGTGTTGTCGGAGGGAGTAACAACATGAACAGGGACGGATTCAAGTTGCACCAGTGGCCCAAAGATGCGAAAGTGGCAAGAAATTGGACGTTTGTTCCGCACACTTTACCGACGAAAGCTATGCTACGACAGAGATGGCAAGAATGTGTGCATATCCTGCGACACTCAAAGCAGATGCATTTCCAACGATAAAGTCAAAGAAATCTGCCGTCAGACCCCCATTGAATCTGCCGGAGTGTGTGAGCAATTCAGGGACAAAGGACCTCGGTAGCACGGCAAGCAATGGCGGCAGTTTGTTCCCGCAGACGAGCAAGCTAAACCCCCTATCGACCCTAGCTTCCCTGGCCTGCTGACATCAACTCCAAAACTGGACAGATCAGCTTTCAGGAAAAGAGCGCAGATGAGGGTATGTCTACAGAATATATTAATTGATGAAAATTGGGCTGTCTGCACTCTCAAAGTGCATGTTGTTGCCAAATGTATTTAATATGCTGTAAACCTAGTTCATAGTTGTTAGTTTCCTTTAATGCCAAACAAACACATACCAATCGTTGGTTAGAAGGCGATCGCCGAATTCGTCCTCGCTTTCTCCCGTGTCGCTGGCTGTCGTGTCGTTTTCGTCGTTTTCGCTTGCATACGGTTCAAACCGATATGGCTCAATAGCTTCAGTTTCTTCTTCAATTTCGTTTTCGCTACCTGCCTCCACACTACAACCATCCGTTTCAATACATTCGTAATCTGTTGAATCGCTAAAGCCGCTGAAATCCGAGTCTGAATCCGAGCTAATGTCGCTATAGCTTGCTGTTCTTTCCGCCATGTTTGTTTGTGTTGGCTTCACTATGTGACGTCACAGGAAAATGGACGGGTGTTTATAACGATGGTTAAAATCAGGCACTTTGAAGCTTTTTTTTAGAGATATTGCGTGATGGGTAAACATTTTTTAAAAACTTCGAAAAATATAATAAGCCACTGGGAACTGATTTTTAATGGTTTTAACCATTCTGAAATTGTGATAATGTTCCCCTTAAGGGTTCCTTCCTATCAAGGAAGTATTGAATCTATAAACTATTTTAAAATTGCATAAAACTAAGTAGGTGGTTAGTTACTGTGATGTAAAGAAATCACATATTTGTTCCCAGGATTGCCCATATTTTGAAATGCAAATGTTGATGCTCCTCTTAAACACGCTGTGGGGGGAGATGTTGTCAGCGCTGCCTGCAGGAGCAAAGGTCACCGCCTTTGTCCATAGTGCTGAGGACAGAGCACCATCAGACGGGTGCATGGCAGTGCTGATGGCGAGACACAGCTGGCAGGTGATTAGATTTCACAGGTGGTACGTGTTAATCTAATCATCTGTTGTCTTTAACAGTAAGCGGCCGGGAGCAGAGAGACAGAGAGGATACGGACATGACTGGAAAGTCGCGTCCTGCTGGAGAGAAAAACTTGCGTTGAAACAATATCATTAAAACCTTGTTAAAACCTGCACGCTTGGCTCCTGCACCGTGTCTGACAGTGGGACCGCTAGGAAGCGACTTCCACACACACACACGTAGTAAAGGTGTTTGTGAAATCCGTTGAAGTTTTTTGGTGCTAAATTAACCACAACATTAGCACCACATAAAATATTATGTCGCTACTGGTCTGATGTTTCTTAAAAAATGATGTTAAAAAAACAACTTCAAGCCTTGTCCAGCTGTTTACTAACGCATATTATTCATGCTTAAATAACTTTTACTGCAAATGAACATCGGCTCAAAATATCGGTTATTGGCTTCCTTGACTACTAAATCGTTATTGGTCCCGAAAAAGCTATATCGGTCGATCTTTTATACTCACAGTGTTTACTATAATAAGCTATATACCTCACAATTAAAGAGGGACTGCACTTTTTTTAAGTTTTCCTATCATTCACAATTCCTATGTAAGACAAGAACACACGTTTTTCTTTTTATATGCATTCTAAATCAGAAATAAAAGTTAGCAAAAATCAGCTAACAATATAGTCAATGGGAGCTCCTCTATTCCGTCCACCTAAAGCCCCCCAATAAACATAAAAAAATGCCAACAATACTCCGTTTACATTTCATCACCTGAATATTAACCAAGTATTAGCGATACACAGAGAGATACACTATAGCTTATGCGGCTATATTGACATTATGTGCTGGGGAGCTGCTCTATCGTCTCTGAGTTGGTGTAAGTTAATTCTAGATTATAAACCATGCCGCTCACATAGATAGTAGAATGTTGTGGCCCTTAACTGAGAAGTTAGTCAACTTTGACAGCCAACTTAACCTCTAAAGGGTTAGTTGGCCACATGCGTGGACAGCACCTTTTAGCTCTTATTTCCAAAATTGTGTACACTACTGAATTGGGGTCTTATAGGACTTATGTGGACACTTATACTGCTATCTGGTGGTGTCAGAAGAGTATAACATACAATGGAATTTGGGGAAAAAAAGTGTAAAAATAAGAATTAGCATGTCACTAAACATGAGGTACACGTTAGTTACTTGTGGACTAAGTACATCATATAAAAAGATGATTCTTAGTTGTTATTCTAATTAGGGTCTAATAAGCCCAAATAGCAAAGAGAAATAAAAAAAAAAGCATGTAAACAAACAGCTTGGGCCTTAAGAGGTTAAGATGGCGAGAAGTTTACAAAAAAGAATCGTTTGCACCCACTTTTATTCAACCCTTTACCAGGATTATGTGTATTCATTTATTGTTATATTATGTTTGTTGTCGCTCATGAAGTCTGCATGAGTAGTAGTGTTGTTGTTGAAGGAAAAAACAAATGTTGTGATGCTTCCATGAAATGAATGCCCCACTGTGTGCTTAAAATGAGAAAAATACGTAAATGTTATTACGAATATGCCTGTTACTACATTACATACAGTATATACTTACAGCGTGCATGTAAAACGTTAAAAGAGGTGTTTGGGTGTTTTTATAGCCCTGTATATGCAAATAGTGGCTCCAATATTAGCAATATTTTTCTAACCTTTATTTACGATTTAAAATGCATACAAAAATAAAAATAAGTGTTCTTGTCTTACTTTCTGATTGTGAATTGTCAACGATCGGCAAAATTGAAAAAAAAAAAAGTGCAGTTCCCCTTTAATGTTGCAGATGGTCCTGAGTAGGGATGATGTTCGAAACCGGTTCTCCCGATTGTTCGATAAGAAAAGAACCGATTCTATGGATTCGAATCCCTTTTTGAGAACCGGTTCCCGTTATCGAAGCCACTATACCGTATTTTCGCGACCATAGGGCGCACCGTATTAAAAGGCGCCGTTTCAGTTAGGGGTGCTATTTCTGTATTTAACGCATAAATAAGGCGCAGCATATATTGGGCCGGAAGGCATGGTTAAACATACGCTATCTTAAAACATACGCTAGCATGCATGGACGCTGTTTTAAAAAGGCAGCAGGAGCAAAGCTGAGTTCGATTGTATTTTACTGAAGTATTTATCATTGTACTCACATTATCATCCTGATGAGAGTGCGGAAATATGACCACATCACACCAACTCTCAAATCCCTTCACTGGCTTCCTGTTCCACTCAGGATTGAATTCAAAGTATCCCTACTAACCCACCAGTGCCTTTATGGAAATGCCCCCCTCTACCACAAAGAACTACTCACCCCCAAATCCTCCCCACGACACCTCCGCTCCGGACAGGCTAACCTCCTCTAACCTCCGAGGACAAAGCTACGAACAATGGTAGACCGGGCTTTCTGCTCCGCCGCTCCCAGTCTGTGGAACGCTCTCCCTGACCACCTGAGGGCACCACAGTCTGTGGATGCTTTTAAAAAAGGCTTAAAAACCCTTCTTTTAAAGAAAAGCCTTTTTTTAGATATATGCATACTAGTTTTAGCTATTTGGCTGTTCTAGTTTTTAATTTACTTTATTTTTTATTATCTTTTTATTTATTTTTTAATACGCTGTAGCACTTTGAGGTTGTTTACTCAATGTAAAGTGCTTTTTACAAATAAAATCTATTATTATTATTTTTTTTATTTTTTTTATCAGTCCTCATCCACAAATCCATCAAAGTCCTCATCTTCTGTGTCCGAAATGAACAGCTGGGCAAGTTCTCCATCAAACACGCCAGATTCCCTCTCCTCATTTTCAAAGTCAGTCTCGTTGGCCATTAGCATAGCAAGCTAGCACAACAGTAAAAGCCGACTTCTCTTGCCCCGTTGTGCGTATCGATTCACTACCGTGCTGGTCCCCTTCTTCTCCACAGTGTGCTTCACCGGGATGTCGAAAGTGAGCGGCACCTCGTCCATGTTGGTGATGTGTTTCTCTGCAATTTTTTTAATTTAAAACGCACATAGCAGCACTATATGCTCACTGGGGGCGTGCCTTTAGCGTCCTCTCTCACCTGAAACCTTCACCCTATAACGGCCGCATGCTGTCCTCAGTCACGTCCGCTTTTCCTCCATATAAACAGCGTGCCGGCCCAGTCATATAACATCTATGGCTTTTGGAACTCAAAACACAACAACCTATCCTGGATTCGATAAGAGATCCGATAAGGAATCGGTTCGATAAGAGGATTCGATAATGGTCTCAAACTCGATAATTTCTTAACGAACATCATCCCTAGTCCTGAGCAAAGTGCGATAATTTTCTTCAAAATACGAAGTTTTTAAGCTTCTGTTACTATAACGTGTCATTTACCATCTGGCAACAATGGCCGGACCTTAATCAAACGCTTCAGGATGGCAGACGTTTGCCTCAGTTGAATTTTTCCAATCATTTCAAATCCAAACAAATCAAAGAAGTTCAACAGATTGCATCAAACTACCGAGATCCATTAAGTATAGCAGCGGCTCGCCTTACTTACAAGTTGTTGACGTCATTCTCTCCCGCCTCTTCAAGCTGTCTGTTTGACATCTGCAGGTTGCCAGGGAACCGTGGGTTCTAAAATAAAGGGCCACAAAAGAGAGGTTTTAGCTTAAAAAAACATGATGAGGTCTATCTAACACAGGGACTTTCAGCTTTAATATAAAGAGTTTAGTGAAAATATGGCATTTACCATTTAGAAATTATTGAATCAGTTTTCACAGGCTCAAAAAGTATTTGGACACATGACATAAAACCCTATGTCGAGATACAGTTTTCAGCCATACATCACCCAGCCCTAAGAAAGGATGTCCGAATACCTTTAGTTTAGTTTTTTGAATACTTGTCTGACAGGCCCCAGTTTGTGCGACTGGGGAGCTCCCTGTCGGATACTGTGGTCAGTGGTGTAGGTGCTCCACAGGGGACCGTCCTGTCTCCTTTCCTGTTCACCCTGTACACCTCAGACTTCCAGTATAGTTCCAGGTCCTGCCACCTGCAGAAATACTCTGACGACTCTGCTGTGGTCGGGTGTATCAGGGAGGGACGGGAATTGGAGTACAGGACACTGATCGCTGACTTTGTGGAGTGGTCTCAGGCGAACCATCTGGTCCTTAATGTGGACAAGACCAAGGAGCTGGTCATCGACTTCAGGAAGAGAGTGACCCCGGTGGAGCCCATCAAGATCCAGGGCCGGGAGGTGGCAGTGGTGGAGCAGTACAAGTACCTGGGAGTCCACTTGAACAGCAGACTGGACTGGAAGGACAACTGCAAAGCTGTTTACAAGAAGGGCATGAGCAGACTCTTTTTCCTGAGGAAGCTTAGGTCCTTTAATGTGTGCAGCAAGCTGTTGGAGATATTTTATCAGTCTGTTGTGGCCAGTGCACTGTACTTTGCAGTGGTTTGTTGGGGGAACAGCACCGGCAAAATGGACTCAAACCGGATTGATAAACTGATCCGGAAAGCCGGCCAAACTATTGGCACGCAGTTGGAGGCGTTTGTGTCAGTGAGGGACAGGAGGACACTGGACAAACTGCTGGCCATCATGGACAATCCTGCCCACCCACTCCACCTGACAATTAAGGGACAGCGGAGCTCATACTCCAACAGGCTCCTTCAACTTCCTTCCCGCACTGTGCGATTCAAGAACTCCTTCATTCCACACTCCATCCAGCTGTATAATCACTCGCCATACAGCAATAGATGACTTCTGCCTATTACCTGACACCTGACATGTAAGCTACTTCTCTTTGTTTATAATGTTTATAATGTCTATTTTATATTTCCTGCTGGATCTACTCTCTATTTTATGCTGCTGTTGTCACATAAACTGTATATACTGTAATATTGTACATGGTCATTGGTATATATTGTATATATGTCATAGACCAGGGGTGCTCATTACGTCGATCGCGAGCTACCGGTCGATCTCGGAGGGTGTGTCAAGTCGATCACCAGCCAGGCATTAAAAAAATAGTACTAAAAATGAGCGATCATAAATCTTCACTATGACGTCACTTTTGTCACTTGATTGACATTCACGGCACCCGAGGGTCTTCTGAGATGACGCTGGCTGCTGCCAGCTCATTAAAATTACCGACTGGAAGGCGAGAAACACTTTATTTCAACAGACTGGCGCCGTACCTGTCGTCAAAACTCCAAAGACCAACTGCACAGTTGCACAGTTGCGCTAACAAAATAAGAGTCTCAGAAAGCTACGGAGTTTGCCGACAATGTATTTCTTGTAAAGTGTATACAAAGGAGTACGGAAGCTGGACAAATAAGATGCCAAAAACCAACCACTTTCATGTGGTATTGGACAGAAAGAAGGACTTTTTTTCTCCTCCATTCGAAAATGCGGACATTATCAGCACCACTGTCTGATTCCTATCAATGCAAGTCATCAGAATCAGGTAATACACCAACTTATATTCTTGCCTACATGAAAGAAAGGAATCTATATGTGTTAAACATGCTTGTATTATCTTTAAACACCTTTAACTTATTAACAATATTAACTATATGTGTTAAACATGCTTGTATTATCTTTAAACACCTTTAAGTTGTTAACAATATTAACTATATGTATTAAACATTCTTGTATTATCATTAAACACCTGTAATTTTTTAACAATATTAACTATGTGTTAAACATGCTTGTATTATCATTAAACACCTTTAACTTGTTAACAATATTAACTATATGTATTAAACATGCTTGTATTATCATTAAACACCTTTAATTTTTTAACAATATTAACTATATGTATTAAACATGCTTGCATTATCATTAAACACCTTTTAACTTGTTAACAAAAACATATATTTCATAAATAAGTAAATGTAAATTATATATATGAATGAGGTAGATCCCCACGACTTGATCAATTGAAAAGTAGCTCGCCTGCAGAAAAAGTGTGAGCACCCCTGTTATAGACATAATATAATATATCTGTATATATATTATTCTGTACACATATTATGTATATATTCGTATATATGTTAGATTTTTTATCGCTATATTAGTCTATTTATACCTGCATTGTCCTTTCCATCCTTACACTTTCCATCATTGTAACTGAGCTTGCTTGTTGTGTTGAACAATTTCCCTTGTGGATCATTAAAGTTTGTCTAAGCCTAAGTCTAAGTCTACTTTTAGGAAAACCCGCCCATGCCCCCACAGAAACATGGCGGCATTAAAATGAGAGCGTGAGACAAAGATAATGAGTGATGAGGGAGTCTCAATGCGTTATATAGGCCAGGCTAACTCACTTTAATGTGAAACTCCATTTTGGTGATGAGCAGTTTGAGGTAGATGCTGCAGAGCTTGCCGTAGCCTTCACTTAAGTGACCCTGCAGGTGGAAAAAGAGGCTGGATCAGGAAAGAGATTAGCATCATGGGTCCAAACAGTAGGCCCCTCAAGGAAAGCCTACAAGTTGGCTGCTTAAAGAGGGAACTTTTAATTAACATTTAAAGTGTGAACAACTTCCAATTAACATTTTAAGTGTGAACAACTTCCTCTAACAGTCAATAGACTCTATTCTTCTAAACAACAAGGAATCATCCACCCAACCATTTCCATTTGTCCCTTTCGGGGTCGTGGGGGGTGCTGGAGCCTATCTCAGCTGCATTCAGTCATTTAAAATTTCAGCACAGTCCTGGTACCTAAATCATGATTTATCTATCTTAAAAATAAAATGTTTTGTTTTGTTGTGAATGTCACAGTAAACCCTGTTAGATCCGACCAAAACATTTGGTCCTACTTGCTAGCATTGGCTTATAGCTAGAGATCGACATAACTTTGTTTTCCAACCATAAGAACAGTGCTGAGGAAAAGAAGCAGAATGAGTCGTTAACGACAGCCAATGACAAAAATGTTTGTAGCACAAATGTAACACAAACAAATAGTACAAGTTTGGGGGGGTTTTGAATAATAACACGTTCACATAAAAACTATGATAGACCAATTTTTTTTGCAGCACAAACATAGCACAACCTAAATGGACAAGTTTGGGGAGATTTTGACAATAGTAACACATTAATAACAAAAATTATACAACCTTAGTAACAAAAACCATAATAGTTAGAAAAAAGTTGCAGCACAAACTTAGCACAAATATTTGGGACAAAGTTGGAGGGCTGGTTATGAATAATAACACATTGATTACAAGACAATACAATATTAGTAACAAAAACTATAATAGTTACACAAAAACATTGCAGCACAAACTGAGCACAAATGTGTGGGACAAAGTGGGAGGGCTGATTATGAATAAAAAACATGTTAACATGAAAACTACAACAGTTAGACAAAAACTTTTTGCAGCAAAAATGTTTGGGCCAAGTTTGTTTTTTTTGACAAGGTTGGGGGTGGTTATGAATATTAACAAATTAATGACACAAAAAGTAATAGCTGGACAAAACATTGTTGCAGCACAAACGTAGCACAGACAAATGGGACAAGTTTGAAGAGGTTTTGACGA
>NC_084577.2:18065086-18080086 GCF_033978685.3 Nerophis lumbriciformis | reverse complement strand
GAGCTGCCATGCAAGGCGCTAACCAGCACCCATCAGGAGCAAGGGTGAAGTGTCTTGCTCAGGACACAACGGACATGACGAGGTTGGTACTAGGTGGGGATTGAACCAGGGACCCTCGGGTCGCGCACGGCCATTCTTCCACTGCGCCACGCCGTCCCATTAAATATTAAAATGTCATATCTCGATTATCGTGACCAAAATGACCACGGTTATCATTATCACGGTATTGTTACATGTATTAAAAAAAGTACTTATACACATACTGACATCTTTGGACCAGGTTTTATTAAAAATTTGAATATAATGGATTTGACACACAATATACTTTCATTGGCAGAAAGAATATAAAATATTGTTCTGGCTTTTTAAGAGATATTTTTGTTTTAAGTGTTTGAATATGTTTATCTACCATTTTAATTTGTCAAAGTTTGAGAGTGTTTTTTAAGTGGTACACGGACGTAGGGAGAAGTACAGAGCACCAATAAACCTTAAAGGCACTGCTTTTGTGTGCCGGCCCAATCACATAATACCTACGGCTTTGCACACACACAAGTGAATGCAAATCATACTTGGCCAACAGCCATACAGGTCACACTGAGGGTGGCCGTCTAAACAACTTTAACACTGTTACAAATATGTGCCACACTGTGAACCCACACCAAACAAGAATGACAAACACATTTCGGGAGAACATCCGCACCGTAACAACATAAACACAACAGAACAAATAACCAGAACCTCTTGCAGCACTAACTCTTCCGGGACGCTACAATATACACCCCCCGCTACCCTCCCCCCCTAAACCCCGCTCACCTCAACCTCCTCATGCTCTCTCAGGGAGAGCATGTCCCAAATTCCAAGCTGCTGTTATGAGGCATGTTAAAAAAAATAATGCACTTTGTGACTTCAATAATAAATATGGCAGTGCCATGTTGGCATTTTTTTCCATAACTTGAGTTGATTTATTTTGAAAAACCTTGTTACATTGTTTAATGCATCCAGCGGGGCATCACAACAAAATTAGGCATAATAATGTGTTCAGTCCACGACTGTATATATCGGTATCGGTTGATATCCGAATCTGTAATTAAGAGTTGGACAATATCGGAATATCAGATATCGGCAAAAAAGCAATTATCGGACATCTTTACTTTTTAGAGGCGGTATAGTACCGAATATGATTCATTAGTATCGCGGTACTATACTAATACCGGTATACCGTACAACCCTACGCTGTACTAAGATAGCAAAGTCTATATGTTCAAAGTGCACAATTCAATAGTTTAGTTGCTGGGACAGCAATGTGTTTATATCAATTTAGATTAGGGCAGTGGTTCTCAAATGGGGGTACGCGTACCCCTGGGGGTACTTGAAGGTATGCCAAGGGGTACGTGAGATTTTTTTTAAATATTCTAAAAATAGCAACAATTCAAAAATCCTTTATAAATATAAATAAAAACCTATCTTTTTTTTTTTACAAATAGTTTAAGAAAAACCACTACAAATGAGCAATATTTTGCACTGTTATACAATTTAATAAATCAGAAACTGATGACATAGTGCTGTATTTTACTTCTTTATCTCTTTTTTTTTCAACCAAAAATGCTTTACTCTGATTAGGGGGTACTTGAATTTAAAAAAAATTCACAGGTGGTACATCACTGAATAAAGGTTGAGAACCACTGGATTAGGGTATGACGTTTCTTAATGGGGAAAGACGTTAATGTCTCCTGTATTCGTGTTGGCATTTAAGCTAGCACTCACACGCTTTTCCAGTAAATGAGCACTATCATCGGTCCATGAGTTTATCAAAGTGTTATCAGTCATGGTTTTACAATTATTTTTTATTTAACACTAACACCTACTTTTGTTACTTTCAACATTAACGTTCATTTTCACATGTTGCAATTCTGAATCAAAATTCTGAATCAATTCAAACCCCCTTTTCTCCATTTAGACTTGCACAGACTCGCAGCGCAACCGGTTCCCACAGGAGGATGACCCAGTTAGTCCACAGGGAGACTTTGTACTTTTGGGTTGAATGAGGGAGCCAGCTGCCCAGGACTCCTGCAGTTGGCCGAGGAGGTTGACTGGCATCAATGGTCAATTAGCTCCTCACATTGAGAGACAAATCCAAGTGATCAGAAACTACAATGAGAAGTGAAATCAGTAATTTACCCTGGTGGGCATATCTGCTTCCTTCTTCAGGCTTTACTACGTTCCTTACTTTTCACTTATTCGAAAAGGTAAAGTAAAGCAAACCAACGATTCAGGCAAAGACTTCCGAAAAGACAGTTGCATCTTTTATACATACTTCCTTCACTCAGAGTTTCAGAATCAAGTGTTTCAAGCATGTTAACTTGGAGCTGGCATGCCTGGTTGGGCATAAGAAAGCAGGTCATTGATATGCTGATAGTAGGCTGGCTGTGCAGAGAGGAAGCATCTTTTGCCTGCTTAAGCAAACAACTCACTGGCTCTTCCTTATAAAAGGCTAATGATTAGTTGGAAGCATTGGGGGAAAGTTGTATTTAGTTTCACAATAGTACGATTCAGGGACACAACAAGTGCAATAGGGTATGAGCAGACAAAGAAAGGATCCATTTTTTTGGCTTATTCATTTGTTTAGGTCAGGGGTCGGCAACCCAAAATGTTGAAAGAGTCATATTGGACCAAAAAAATAAATAAAAAATCTGTCTGGAGCCTCTAACAAATAAAAGCCTTGTATAAGTGTTAAAAAGAAGGCAACAAATAACGTACGTGTCTATAATAGCCTACTATCAAAATGAATGTGTGTCACAGGCTGACAAACACAAATCTTTGTTGACAGAAATGTTGACAGTAATCTACACATTTTACAACATTGGAAAACATTAGTAAGAACAGAGGCTTCTCAGAGGGTGAGATAACTCCTGGCATAGAATGGCCAAAAGGTATAAATGTGTGCGTCCAAGATAAAGGAAACGGCAGGCTCTATTCTTCTATTGGATTTATTACAATCTTTGCAAGTTGGGTGACGTTTGCTGTGGTCTGGAACAACATGGTACACAAACAACTATCAGAAATGCAGCCAATGTTACATACAGATAATGTGTCATGAGACATGCAAATATAAATTAAATACACAAGAGTACATAAGTAAAATAAATTAAATTAGCTCAAATATACCTACAAATGAGGCAACATGATGGAATATGTACATACAGCTAGTCTAGATAGCCCGTTAGCATCGATTAGCTTGCAATCATGCAGTGACCAAATATGCCTGATTAGCACTCCACACAATCAATAATGTCAATAACATCCACAAAGCTCACCTTTGTGCATTCACGCACAGTACCGGTATAAGACATTTGGTGGACAAAATGAGGCAAAGAAGGAGTGGCATAAAACACGTCTTTCTGTGGCAGTGTCGGAGAAAGTTGTACTTGTAATCAAACTACGGCAAGTTCAAAGACCGCTGAAATTAGGACAAAACGGCGCTCGCCAAATACTGTCATCAGTGAAGCATGTTTAATATAAACAGTGGAATTTCTAACAGGAAAGTTTGTGTCATGTTTGTCCTTCTAAAGAAACCATATTAAAACAAAAATGTGTATGCATTTTTTTTTAACTCCAGGGAGCCACTATTTGTTCAGGGATGTCATTTGCCAATTACCCATTTCCCCCACTTGTGCTTCGCATGGTTAATGACTTAAAGTTAAAAGTTAAAGTACCAATGATTGTCACACACACACTAAGTGTGGCGAGATTATTCTCTGCATTTGACCCATCACCCTTGATCACCCCCTGGGAGGTGAGGGGAGCAGTGGGCAGCAGCGGTGGCCGCGCCCGGGAATCATTTTGGTGATTTAACCCCCAATTCCAACCCTTGATGCTGAGTGCCAAGCAGGGAGGTAATGGGTCCCATTTTTATAGTCTTTGGTATGACTCGGCCGGGGTTTGAACTCACAACCTATCGATCTCAGGGCGGACACTCTAACCACTAGGCCACTTCATCCTGTAGATCTGAGATGCCCAATGTGGGGCCCGCGAGACAAATTCGGCCCGCCAAAGGGTGGCCACTAAACTTGATACATTTTCATACTGACCTCTTTCAAGCTACACAATCATTGATGGCAACTCTACACAAAAGCCTGTAGATTTTACGGTAAAAACCTGGCAGCACAATCACCGAAAGTTTGGAATCATCGCTGGTAAAATGTTTCCATTCATAGCAATGCACTGTAAAAAGAACAGCAACAAAGTAGCAGCTCAGTCACCAGAATTTTGCAGTAAAACTAAGTGGTACTCTTTTTCAATTTACAGTAATGCACTTTAAAAATAAGTTACCGCAGATTTTTCTGTAAAAAAAACCTGGCAACTGAGTCACCAAAATTTTACCAGAAAAATGTCAGTATAACCAGTTTTTAATAGGGGTGTCAAAAATATAAATTTTCAGATCAATTGCAATTCTTATTTCTAACGATTCATAATCGGTTAAAAAAAAATTATCTATTTATTTTTATGAATTTTCAATCTGTCCCGTTTGGCCACTCTTGCAAATACTATTGTTGATGTAGTTACCTAGTCTTGTTGTCTTATTTGTATTTAACTTTATTAAATGTTTGGGTAGAATTTTACTAAACAAAACCGTTTTTCTTTTAAGTAATATAGAAATTGATCAGAGCTGTTTATTTTATGGAGGAATGTAGTTGATCGTACAATTGGCACTCATTGATATTGAAAAAGTATAGATTTTAAATCGAAAATCGTTTTGAATTGAATCGTGTGGTGCCCAAGATTGACAGCCTGAGTTTTTGAATTACAGTAATGCACTTTAAAAACATTGCAATAGAATTTCTGGTAAAAAAAAAAACAAAACTGCCTGCTCAGTTTCCATAATTTTACAACAACAGTGGTAGTTTTTTAATTTACAGTAATTTTATGTAAAAAATTAAACCGTACATTTTATGGTAGAATTCTGGTGACTTAGCTGCCATTTTTTTTATTGTAAAACTTTATAGATTTTTTTCTACAGGCTAACTAGTTGCCATTTATTGAACCTGACGATCTCAACTACTGTACCTTAAATTGTTTTTTAATATGGCGGTATGAGGCTAAATTCCACACATAGTGCTGTTGTATAGTTTGGCCCTCAGACTATTGACACATTTTTACTTGGGCTCTTCGAGGCAAAAAGTTTGGGCACCCCTGCTCTAGATGGCTTTCCAATGTATGAAGCACAGGTATGTTTGACTGTGGTTTTCTTGTCTATACTTTTAGACAACAATTGGCAACTATGTGTCAGATGGCCGCAAATTCCGGGAACAATTGCGCCAGCCAGCGTCATTTTTACCAATCAAATTTGAATCTGAGTGGGGCTCAAACGTGCACATCAACTGTGTGGTAAAAACGTATATTTGTTTTATGTGTAGACGATGTGTAACAAATAATATATAAACTCTTGATTGCTCAAACGGCACGATTTCCCCTTAATGTAACTGATCGTGGCACACCGCCATGGCAAAAATTGAAGCCAAACCTTAAAGATAAGGGTTTTTTTTACATGAAAGCAAATAAACAGTAATATAATGTATTGTATTGCCTCCAGAAGAAGTCAAAAATCTGGCGCTATTTTTTAACTTTTATTGCCAATCTTATGCTAACAACCAGCCTAATTCCAACAGCTTTTACCTCCTGTGCAAACATTTTCGTCTGCACACTTTCCCTGACACACTACAACACTTCCTCATTCTCCGCCAATCCCCTTTCAGGTGCGTTTGCAATCATTGGAACAATGAACATCAAATCAAAACCAGATGAACATAAAACATTACCACCAGCATATAGTTACAGTATGAATATATATATAAATACACACATATAGTCGTTTAAAAAAAACAAAAATCACAAAAAGTCTCTTAGAAACTTAAGCACATTGTACAATAAGCAGAAATAATTAAAAATGGAGCAAAACAATATAAAATAAAAAAATATTTATGTTAATACTAATTAATATTAACACCGGTTTGTGTTTAAATGTATGTATACAATTTTTTTGCCTTTTTAAATAAAATCATATCAACACAAATTATTCAATGACTTCCCGGGTATCATGCACCCACCATGCCCCCAACCACGCCCCACCACCACAGGTATCTTGGCAATCTAGGGGAAAACCTGATTCCAACCCCAATCCTCGTCGTAGTTTAAATGTATTTCTATATTCATGTTGGCTCTATTTATCCAGGTAAGACTATTGAGAACAGATTCTCATTTGCAATGCCGACCAAGCAAGGTACAGCATGTACATGACAGAGATGTTGAAGTGTGATGATTATCTTAACAAGTAAATGTGTTGGAATATAAATCAAATCAAATCAAATCAACTTTATTTATAGAGCAGATTTAAAATTTACCACAGGGGTAGCCAAAGTGCTGTACAATGAACAGGTTAAAAGATAAAACGAGTACCGAGCAAACACAACACAACACAAACAGAAATATAATGTATAGAAATAATAATATATAAATGAATGTTAAAGATCGACAAAAACTTTTCAAGTGTAAAACATACACGGAGAATGGCTGTAACTTGTGGACGACAGAGCAGACTTTTTTCCTGTAATTATAACTAATTATTAATGCTGAAGACATTCGGAGCGAAATATTCAGAATGTCCATCTGAAATTGTGGTATTTTGTTATGTTTCGACGGTATTTTCACATACTTTGCGGATTGGAAAAACAATTGGATATGGTTTAAAGGATAGATACAATGAAACACAATGAAGCATAAAAAGTCAACTTGTTTTTCCATTCTACTGGTAATTTAATATGTATATTAGTCATCTAAGTAGCGGTAATCCCTATAACCTCTTTTGTAAAAGTCTAATTTGTCAAATTATCATTCCTGATTGACACTTATCTATACAACACCTTCAAGTTGATTTTACATCCAAATGGATATAAACCTTTATATTATAATAAAAGATGAGTGTATTCCTATTTACGAGTTGTACTTCTACTCATTTTAATCCCGACTAAGTTTGGACGATATTACTCGCGTAATGCAAAATGCAAGAATCCATCTTTATTAATAATAATACACAATATCCACTTCTTCCCAAATCCACTTCTTCAGATTTCCAAACTAACAAATGGTGGTGTAAAAGGTTGAGAAACTGCTCACTGCTCAGTCACGCTTCCTGTCTCTTGGCACACCCTGCAATGCCCATTTCCTGCCCTGCCTCAGCTGAAAAATACACTGCTCTAGTTATCCAGCAAAAATTGTTGACCTCCTCAACACACTGAAATACTATTATTTGTATCACATTCATCCTTTCTGCCAACACCGCGACGTATCTGTAAATGTGTGGTGGAACATGTAACACATCATCACAGTTAAATTGGAACTGTACTTTTTTGCCTATAATTCACGATCCCTGTGTGAGACAACATATTCTGTATGTGTTTTTTTTAAATATTTTTTTAAATTGCAAAAAAAAAACACGCTAGCAAGAGGTGGCTAACAAGGTAGCTAATAAGAGTCATCTATTCCGCCTATAAAGCCCTCTAAAAACATGCAAAAATCGCCAACAACGCTCCATTTCCATGCCGTGACCTGCATAATAACCAAGTATTTTTGCGACATTGTTACTGTAAGAGCTCTCGCCAAGGAACTACTTTCAGTTACACTGCGTTTTGATCACGTAGATGACTACAGCAGCTATTGACATACTGAGCGGCAGCATTGTCTTGGAGTTGGTACAAGTTTCTGCCCGATTATAAATCATGAGAAGCAAGTCAACCTTGAAATTAAATTTAGACCTGAAGACATCGCCAGGAAGACGCAACAAAGATGCTCGTTTGCACCTACTTTTTTTTTAGTAGTGATGATTATAATTCATTCATCATTTAAACAGGGAACACGAGTCTTAAACTGAAATATATAAACATCCCATCAGTCTGCATCCCAGTGACAGCAGTCTTTGTACAGTAGGTGATTGTTTTATCATGGTTGTAGATCATCATTCTTATACTCAGGCTAAAAATACAAGGTTCTGGATCGTCATTTGTCTCAAAGTAGTAGTCGTTGGCTTTCATGATTAGTGGTAGTTATTGAGGGAAATAGCTGTGTAAGCTCTGTGAAATCAATGCGCCAAAAAATAAAAGTTCCAGACTTCGATCCCCACCAGTTCGCATACCGGGCGAACAGGTCCACAGAGGACGCCATCGCTGTTGCTCTCCACTCTGCTCTGAACCACCTGGAGCAGCAGCAGAGCTACGTCCGGATGCTCTCTGTGGATTATAGCTCTGCCTTCAATACAATAATCCCGGACAGACTCTGCAATAAACTGGACACTCTTGGCCTCCCCCCTCTCACAAACGCCTGGATAAGGGACTTCCTAACGGACCGACCCCAGAATGTGAGACTTGGCCCACACCTCTTATCCTCCTGCACGCTGAGCATCAGCTCCCCACAGGGCTGTGTGCTGAGCCCCCTCCTCTACTGCCTCTACACCCATGACTGCAGTCCGGCCCACAGTGACAACCTTACCGTCAAGTTCGCTGACGATACCACAGTGGTCGGGCTCATCTCCAGGGGTGACGAGGCTGTCTACAGGGAAGAGGTCCTGAAGCTGAAGGCCTGGTCTTCGGAGAACAACCTCGCTCTCAACACCAGCAAGACCAGAGAGATCAACGTCGACTTCAGGAGGAGCAGCACCGACCCTGCCCCCCTCTACATCAACGGCGAGCGTGTAGAGAGGGTCCACACCTTCAGGTATCTTGGAGTCCACATCTCTAATGACTTTTCATGGACAGTCAACACCACATCAATCATCAAGAAGGCTCAGCAGCGGCTACACTTCCTGAGAGTCCTCGGGAAGTACAACCTGAAGCCTGACCTGCTGCTGACCTTCTACCGCTCGTCCATCGACAGCCTGCTGACCTACTGTATTACAGTATGGTACGGCAGCTGCACTGCAGCAGACAGGGAGAGGCTGCAAAGAGTGGTCAAGACGGCTCAGAAGATCATCGGCCGCCCTCTCCCCTCTCTGACGGACATCTACACCTCCCGCTGCCTCAACAGAGCCAGTGCCATCATCAAGGACAGCACCCACCCTGGCTCTGACCTGTTCCACCTGCTGCCCTCTGGGAAGCGCTACAGGTGCATTAAAACCAAAACAAACAGGCTAAAGAACAGCTTCTTCTCCAGGGCCATAACCATCCTGAACGGACTGCCCCATTGTCCCTCATAACTGCCTTCTCTTCGGTGCAATAACCCATTCCACCAACCACCCTGTTTTTTTCATGTATATATTCATTTCACCCTATATTTATTGCACTTCTATATTTTTTATATATTTACACATTGTTTTTCTAGCATGCACACATCGCACTGTATGGAATGGCCTCAATCTCGTTACCCTGCGTAATGACAATAAAGCTGATTCTGATTCTGATGCTTGATATGACCAAAATATGATACAAATGACATGGCATTATGAATGTGCCTGTTACTACATTACATATATACTTACAGCACGTATGTAAAACATTGTTGTTCAGACAGTAATGTGTTTATATAACTTTAAACCGGGGTACGGTGTTTCTTAATGAGAAAAGACGTTAATGTCTCTTGTTTTCATGTTAGCATTTAAGTTAGCGAGCTGGCGCCAGTCAGTCGCGAGTTTATCAAAGTGCAGCTACCAATTGCGCTTTTTTGATACCTTTAATTTAAAATGGTAACACTAACTATCGGGAGTTTTATCACGGAATCATTATCAATGTTTATTAGTGTATCCCTAATATCTGCACAGCGCTTCTTCTTGTTAAACAAGTCAAACTTTTCCTTTTCGAACCATTGTCAAAGTAGCTGATGCTACTATGCTTTGCAGTAGACACAAATCGTGCTCTCCAATATGCTGTCACCATTTATTTATTTTTGTTAATTCCCCCCTCAATTTCCTCTTTGGTTTGCATTTATCTCTAGACCTTTGTTCTTACATTTAAGGGGAAATTATTCAGAAAAGTGAAAGAAAAAGCAAACACTAGAAAGCCAAAGTAAATTATTTTTGTTGCCTACTAAATCTGATGAAATAAGCTGAGCACCTTGACGGTGACAGTTTAGAGAATGTTACAATTTTCAGGCCGATTGTTCCATTTTGGTTGAACTCCAAACTGAACAACTGTGCGGCTTCAAAGTACCACTAGGGAACACACCCTTTCTCCATGTTACAACATGCATGCTGAAAACCTCAAGGGAACACACCTTCCACCACCATCACAGCTACTGAAGGCACTTCTCATGACTGAATTCAAAACATAATAAAATAGAAAATCCATTTTGAGCTAAATGAAATCCCACCTGATCTAAAAGTCACTGGTCTGAACAAGAGTCCCCAGTGTTGCTTGTGTAAGGGCCGTTTTACTTGTTGCATCCGACACAAACATCCGCTCTCATAGAACGTCACTCCACACCTCCTGAAAGGTTAGCACTGAGGAGAAGACGGTAGTGGAAAACATTGTCCACTTTGGAGTACTCACCCAAACTGAAGGGGTTGCAAAAATTAGGTCAATATCAGTAGGAAAGTCTGTAATATATCGTAAATTCCGGACTATAAAGTGCTACTAATTTTCTACTGTTTAAACCCTGCGGCTTATAAAACGGTGCGACTAATTCATGGATTTTTCTCCGCTGACCGCCCTAATGGAAATAGTTTCTATAAAACACATCTAAAGACACTGAAACGGTGTGTTATTGTTTGTGCTATGGTGCCACATTTTGGACGAGTTTGCTCACTGCAGGTGCTGTTTGGAGAATGGCTACAGTGTTTCTTGCTTTTTAAAGCTTTGAACCGAATATATAAGTGTCGTTCCCCTAATCCTCCATAGCGGTTCTTCTCGTATGGATTCTTCATTCATCAGTCCATGCAAAGTTTGTAAGTTTTACGATATAGCTAAAACAATTCTTACTTACTTAACCGTCCCATGTGTGATGTCTGTAGGAGTGTTTTCAGGCATAATTGTAAGTGCAATCGTAATGTAATAAAGCCAGCATTGTTAGCAATAGCTAATATGCGAACACGTTACAAGTGTGTGTTACCATTTTTTTTATTTTCAAGCATTCGTTTTGTATTGTTTCAGTTTCACAAATTTCTCAGTAAATTTACTAAGATGTCACCGTGGAGTTATTGAGTCTGTTTAGCTGATTGGAGCTAGTGGGTCCATGACGTTGACTTCGGTTTTGTTTGATCAATTATTTTGCTGCCGTGTTACAGACACTGTTTGGAAACAATTAAGGTATGTAAATACACATTTATAGAATCTTACTGTGTAAATAACTCACTTCACAACTTATATATCTGCGGCCTATAGTCCGGTGCAGCTAATATATGGAAAAATATTTTTTTCTTCTAAAATTTAGTGGGTGCAGCTTCTATACTGGTACGCGCTATAGTCACGAAAAAACAGTATACAATGTTTAAGAACTGAAATTCCCACTTATGTAGGTTTCCATATATTTTTGCTGCTTTACACCAAAAAACAAAACAAGTGCATGAAGTCTGATGGGAGGTCTCCACTCTATTCACGGTGCATCATGTATCCCATCAAAACAAGTCTAGGACAGAGTGGGATGAACAACTCTCTGAAGGGTCCATTAAAAAGACATTATATATAAAGCCGTGTCAAATTAGAAGTCATACATGGGGATCAGAGGTGGACGACAGAAGCCGTTTAAAGACGGATAAACATATGCTAAGACCGGGCTCCAGCCTAATTAAACTCTCAGGCCTACACCCCAGTGGTATGTTTATGAGCCTCTCCTAATGGGATGGCTTTCTGCAGCCTTGTGTGAAGCCTCGGCTCTGGAGCTCCACAGTACTTCTGGGAGGAGTCCTCATGACATGTGGACACGTAATAAAAAGGAACATCTGTGCAGCTCAGGCCACTTTGTCAATGCAGCCCACCACTGCTCACGTGGGACCATCCATTGCACACACTGTGGAAGTGGGTGTGTTTTTCTTAAGGAAATAGTGGGGTTTATTTCGTGATCAACTACCACACATCAAGCCTAAGACATACCGCGTAACATGAATAAAACCTGGAATTAATTATTGTAGCCCATCTGTAAATATGTTTTCTCAGTACTACTACAGTACTTTTCGGAGTATAAGACGCACGGAGTATAAGTCGCACCTGCCGAAAATGCATAATAACGAAGGAAAAAAACATATGTAAATCGCACTGGAGCCCGGCCAAACTATGAAAAAAACTGCGACTTATAGTCCGAAAAATACGGTACATACACTCACTACACTAGCTAAGGCTGTTTAGTTTTTTCGATTCCGAAAACAGTTGAGACCTGCCAAGAGCTTCTACCGAAGCCATCTATGTAATTTTCCCAATTAGTGTGATATAACAATATATCGTACTACAACATTGTACAATATAATTCTCTATTGTAAACATGGTAATTCTAATGTCTAGGCATCGGATGAAGTAATTTTTTGGTAGGATTTTTTTTACGTTATTTGAAAACATTTAATGATGAGATCCGGCAGAATATGACTGTCAACAATGTAGCCATCTGCTACTAGCAGAGATGGAAAGCACAATGGAAGCTAAACCAACAAAACCTAAAGAGAAATTGGCGCCAAAAAGAGAGAAGAGGAATTCTTTGTTAGGTTTTGGTTCGGATTAAAAAAAGTTAGACACCAACTGAGCAACAGTAATCTACAAAACATGCTGCAATTTTTGCAATAAAAGAACAATGATGACATTAAATAAAATAGTAAACATACCAATTTTGAAGCAGCCTTCAAGCGATCTCTGGACAAATATTTCCACTTGTCACCACCATGAATTATTACATTTTAACTGCCTGGTACGTTAATTTCTCTGCTCTGTTTCACCTGGACTCTTGACCTTCCTACTCGCAAGATCGCTTTTTAAAGTAGTGGCGGATTTTGCCTGCCATATCTGCAACGCTAAAAACATAAACGTTACTCTGACATGGAGGAAACTTTTTATTAAATAAACATGACAGGCTTGCAATGCCTTTTTTGGGTAACTCCTTTTAGTTGACCATGTACCAGTCAATCTGTACCGTCATGAAACTCTAAATGATCCTATGCAAACTTCTAATAAATTCTTCAATCAATCAATCAATCTATTATAATTAGTCAGAAAAGGTTGGAAACGAAGCTAACACTACTAGCTGTGTTCACTTACCAGAGACAAAATGTTCACAGCACAGTCTGGAGTGTTCTGTAGGAGTCCAGTGATCCTTCTGTATCATGCTCCGTATGGCAGAAATCCACTCATTACGGCGGTCAACGTTATGCACAAAGTAGCGGGAAACAACACGATTTAATCTGTTTCTTATTCGGTAGTTGCTTATAGCGCCTCTATAATGGCGCAACGCTGCAACTGCAGTTAAAATCTGTAGCTGCCGCAGAGGGACATCAATCGCTCAATCAACAAAGCCGGAGCGTTACACTGTGTTGCTCTGGCTGGAAGCGGCACAAAATGAGTTGGAGGCGGTCGCCACGCAATTTTGAACACAGGAAAAACCCTATATGCGTAGGACAACTAACTCATCATATTGCCGTGGAGTTAAAAAAGCCATTATTATCACCTATTTTACTTATACCTCTAGCAAAAGTCACAGGTAAATGTGCAAGCAATGATTAATATTGCTAATGTCAACGTCAATCCACGTCAATCACTGCACAAATATTGTGGTGCATGTAAATGTAGTCACTGTAAATTTTCAGGACAAATGGCTGGCATGTCGCTGTAAAACACGTCCAGTTGGGGAACACATGTGCCGCTAACTTTAACCTTTTATCATTAATCTGATCACATCTTAGTCCATTGGCGAACATTGTAGGTGGAAGTAAATGGACACCCAGGAGGTGTCCATTTTGAGAGGTCTGTCTGAAAGAGTTGCCTCTAACTCGACTTGTTTTCATACTACAACGTCTCCAGACAAGCTCAACAGCCAAAACAAAGAGATAACCACAAGTAACAGCCTCGGGGGAGAAACGATTGCACAATAACACGACAATAATATGAATTTTCATCACAACAATTAGGCCATGTAGTCGACATACAGGAATTTTCCGACATTTCCGAACGAAGCCACAACCTTTTTGAAGACAGCGTACAGGCTGCGCAATATGGCCGAAAACTGTGTCTCAATACAAGTTTTTTCATATATTTTTTATGACCTATGGAAAATATTGACCAGGAGAAAAAAAACATTGAATGTTAACAATTTTATTCTAGATGTAACTTTCCTCTGATTATAATCCCCTCAGCTATCAAGGCAGAAAGGAAAGGAAATGTCAACAAAAGCATGAAAAAGACTAAATGTAAACACAATTCTAAAACCACAACAAACTCTTAACAATAACCTCTTTAAATTAAGGTGTAAAAATAAGGAATACGAAAGAGATGTAACAAAAATAGTGCAAAATGTAACCCGAAAGAAACCTGAGAAGAACAATTTTTTGCAGGTTTACTGCCAAGGAGGTTACAGCTGTGTAGCATTTAATTTGGTCTGTTATTCTTATTTAAGTATGGAAATGAGTTTATGTTATGCAGTATATAATATTTAAATATAATTGGACCACATTATTATAAAAAAATATCTTATATTTTCTAATTGATTTTATTCATGCCGTCCTGCACTTTAGTTCCTTCCTGTTGTTTCCGTACATCCTAATGGGGAACGGACACGGGTTGAAAAGAAAAGATGAGCGCAGCGATGGACAACGGTCCTTTTGAAAAAGTCCAAAAAAAACTGCCATACTGTCGAGGTGACTTTTCCTGTTTTATCGATAATTTATTCGCTCTCTGTAGCAGTCATTTTTAACTTTCTCTTCTCACTCCGTGCAGAAAATCAACAGCGAGACAGCAAAATGGCTCAACCAAACGTGATAGTTGATACAATATATATATATATATATATATCTCAGGAAAAAAAATTCAAACACTTTTTTTTTTTATT
>NC_084577.2:17995086-18060086 GCF_033978685.3 Nerophis lumbriciformis | reverse complement strand
CAAACGAGCAAAAGTAGCAGAATCTACCATTAAAATGTTGGTTAGTGTACTTTTGTTGAAAACGTCTTGAATGTTGAAAATGAGAGCAGAAAAAGTTTCCTCTTGTTAATTCAACCTAAAGTGTTGGTTGGACTTGGAATAAGATGTTTTGCTCTACCCATGCTGCTGGGATAGGCTCCTACAAACCTGAAAGGAACAAGCGGTAGGAAATGGATGGACGGATGGATGCTTTACCCATTAAATGTTGTTTACTCGCTTGTTTTTATCCAGAATTCATGGATACCTGACTGCCTTTGAAGAAATAACAGGGATATAGGAAACTTCACCTTCCATGTCCAGTATCCAGTATTTTTTTCACAGTCACACTGCTTGATATTTTTTTGCTAAAAAGTTTTTTAATTGATTTCAACCGATAGTATCGTTCTAGATAAATAATATCACCCCAGAATCATATCGGCTAACAGAAATTCTGAATCAAATCATTGTTAAAACTAATTGTTACAACCCGAGATTTCCTTTGTTATTTTGATTAATGTTGTCGTTGAATTTAACTGAATTGTCCATTTCATTGTTTGTGGTAACGTCACTTTTTTTCCTGTGCCTTCCCAGCAGGCACAAGACATTAAAACAATGTCGATAACTTGTTGATTTAGGTCCTGAAGTTGAGCGACTCAAACATAACGTTAAAACAACATGCATTTTTGATGACGTTTAATCAATGTTGTGTTCCTAGACTTAGACTTGACCATTGAATTTTGGTCAATTCCCAACCAATATTCATTCCACACACAAATACAACATTGAAACAACATGGTTTTTGACGTTTATTCAATGTTGTGTTCTGACGTTGATTTGACCATTGAATTTTGGTCAATTCCCAAACAATATTCTACAACACAAATACAACGTTGAAACAACACGCTTTTTGACGACGTGTCTTCAATGTCAGGTTGTGACGTTGATTTGACCATTGAATTTTGGTCAATTCTGCAACACAAATACAACATGCTTTTTATGACGTTTATTAAATGTTGTGTTCTGACTTTGATTTGACCATTGAATTTTGGTCAATTCCCAACCAATATTCTACAACACAAATACGACGTTGAAACAACACACTTTTTGACGACATTTCTTCAATGTCAGGTTGTGACGTTGATTGGACCATTGAATTTTGGTCAATTCCCAACCAATATTCTACAACACGCATACAACGTTGAAACAACATGCGTTTTGACGACGTGTATTCAATGTGAAGTGAATTATATTTATATAGCGCTTTTCTCTAGTGACTCAAAGCGCTTTACATAGTGAAACCCAATATCTAAGTTACATTTAAACCAGTGTGGGTGGCACTGGGAGCGGGTGGGTAAAGTGTCTTGCCCAAGGACACAACGGCAGTGATGGATGGCGGAAGCGGGGATCGAACCTGCAACCCTCAAGTTGCTGGCACGGCCGCTCTACCAACCGAGCTATGCTGCCCAATGTCAGGTCGTGACGTTGCTTAGACCATTGAAATTTGGTCAATTCCCAACCAATATTCCACACACAAATACAACATTGAAACAACATGCTTTTTGACGACGTGTATTCAATGTCAGGTTGTGACGTTGTTTGGACCATTGAAATTTGGTCACTTCCCGAACCAATATTCTACAACACAAATACAACATTGAAACGACATGCTTTTTGACGATGTTTATTCAATGTTGTGTTCTGACGTTGATTTGACCATTGAAATTTGGTCACTTCCCAACCATTATTCTACAACACAAATACAACGTTGAAACAACACACTCTTTGACGACGTGTCTTCAATGTCAGGTTGTGACGTTGATTGGACCATTGAAATTTGGTCATTTCCCAAACAATATTCTACAACACAAATACAACATTGAAACAACATGCTTTTTGACAATGTTTATTCAATGTTGTGTTCTGATGTTGATTTGACCGTTGAATTTTGGTCATTTCCCAAACAATATTCTACAACACAAATACAACATTGAAACAACATGTTTTTTTGACTATGTTTATTCAATGTTGTTTTCTGACGTTGATTTGAACATTGAATTTTGGTCAATTCCCAACCAATATTCTACAACACAAATACAGCATTGAAACAACATGCTTTTTGACAAGGTGTATTCAATGTCAGGTTGTGACGTTGATTTGACCATTGTATTTTGGTCAATTCTACAACACAAATACAACGTTGAAACAACATGCTTTTTGACGATGTTTATTCAATGTTGTGTTCTGACGTTGATTTCACCATTGAATTTTGGTCAATTCCCAACCAATATTCTACAACACAAATACAACGTTGAAACAACACCCTTTTTGACGACGTTTATTCAATGTCAGGCTGTAACGTTGATTTGACCATTGAAATTTGGTCATTTCCTAACCAATATTCTGCAACACAAATACAACGTTGAAACAACACGCTTTTTGACGACGTGTATTCAATGTCAGGTTGTGACGTTGATTTGACCATTGAAATTTGGTCGCTTCCCAACCAATATTCTACATCACAAATACAACATAGTAACAACATGCTTTTTGACGACAATTATCCAATGTTGTGTTCTTACGTTGATTTGACCATTGAATTTTGGTCAATTCCCAAACAATATTCTACAACACAAATACAACGTTGAAACAACACGCTTTTTGACAATGTTTATTCAATGTCAGGTTGTGACGTTGATTTGACCATTGAAATGTGGTCATTTTCCCAAACAACGTTGTATCATTTACAAATACAACTATTTTGCAACGTTGTTTCAAAGTCACTTTTAAAAGACATGTAAGTATGATCAACGTTATATCAATGTCTTGTGCCTGCTGGGTTAGTTTGAATATTTTATCATCCTACTACCAAAACCAAGAAGCAAAATCTCCCACATGTTATGGACCAGTAAACGCACCATTGTGCCTGGGAGCAAAACACAAAACTTCCAACAACAAACAAGTCGCTGCTTGCTTAAAGAATACCTTAAACTGGACACCACCCCCATGATCCCATGTTAAAAAACAACAACATGGATGCAATAATTACTCACAATTTTACTGGGATCCATGATGGTGCTTTCTCTCCGCTGGCTTGATCCAAAGCGAGGATCGGAGGAACAAACGTTTCGGAGGAGAAGCGGGGAGGTGGAGCGGGCCGTTAGCTCAACATGTGTCCCGATTTGGTATTAAAATGCACCCCTTGCCCCACTTCCTTCCTTTCTTTCTTCCTTCCTTCGCTGCTCTACGTGCTGCCTCCACACAGCGTGCGGCCGCCGAGGAGCGGAGGTGTCCGGGGACGAGGGGAAGAAGAAAAAAACGAGCGGCGAGGACGATCGCCGCTTCAACACTCGCACATTTCACATCGCGCCCGATAATCAACGTCTCGGCGCGGGTACCTTTAAGTTTGCCAACAGCCCGCTGCGAATTGAACACAATGGCAGCATGGAAGGTTCTCCAATCGGAGTTCGAGACCCGCCGGGGGTCCTTGCAAAAAAAAAAAAGAAAAAAAAAAGGGGGGGTAACTAAACTATTTCCCTTTCTAAAGGAAGCTTCCTGCAACACTGTAGCGACACACACCTACAAAACACACACTTTTCCCATGCACTAACTCCTAAACCGCCCAAGGATAAACACACACTCCCAACAAATGTGAGCTCCAAGACAGCTGGAACACAATGATGTCTATCTGCGAGCATGCAGGAATGTTTTACACTACAACCAGAACTATGTCTGAAATGTGAAAGCCGGCATGCTTGTCTTGACTGTCTGGCTGCTGGGTTGTTGTGATTGGAAGTAGAGGCTGCAAAAGAATAATTTCAAGAAAGTCAAAAAAAAAAAGTCCCCGTTAAGCAACCATTTCTTTTTTTTCTCCTAAAAGTAAATATTTTGTATCTAGCAAGTTTTAAAGGGGAACTGCACGGTTTAAAAAAAGTTGCCTTATTGTTCACAATTATTATGAAAGACATGGAAGTATTTTTTTAATGCATTCTAAGGCTATGTCTACACCAGTGGTTCTTAACCTTGTTGGAGGTACCGAACCCCACCAGTTTCATATGCACATTCACCGAACCCTTCTTTAGCGAAAAATAAAATGTTTGTTTTTTTCCAATTCAAGACAAAGTTATATGTTTTTTTACTGGTGCACAAAATGAACCGTGCATGAACATCACCTTGTTCAAAGAACAAAACCAACACAGTGCATGAACTCACAACAAATTACACACCTGCAAATCAGATGGAAAATTAGAGGGAACATTGTTCGGGGGTATCCATAATACGACAATAGGGAGAAGTTTTTATTTACACGATGAGTCGGGTGTGTCTTGACCTCCGCGGAAGAGGCTCCGCCGAACCCCTGAGGCCGACTCACCGAACCCCTAGGGTTCGATCGAACCCAGGTTAAAGGCCTACTGAAACCCACTACTACCGACCACGCAGTCTGATAGTTTATATATCAACAGTGTTGGGACTAACGCATTACAAAGTAACGCGTTACTGTAACGCCGTTAGTTTCGGCGGTAACTAGTAATCTAACGCGTTATTTTTTATATTCAGTAACTCAGTTACCGTTACTACATGATGCGTTACTGCGTTATTTTACGTTACTTTTTATGTAGTATAAAGTGTGTTTTATCGGAGCGCTGCTCTGTCATCGTTCTGATTCTTCTTGTGTCACAAGCCGGAGAAGAGAGACGTGCGCTCTGTGTGTGAGTGTGGGGAGGGAGGAGAGGGAGGGAGGGAGGGGAGGGGAGGGGGGCGTGTCTGATCATGGCGGAGCCAGAAGTCCAGTTTGCTAACATGGAGATATTTTCACTACTTTTCTTTTGTCGAGCACAAAGAAAAGAACATTTTAGTTAAATGTAAATTGTGCTTTGGATCAAAGATCCCATCTACTGCCCAAAACAGCAATTCAAATCTGCTGAAACAAGCTACATAAGCAACATGCTTCGACGAAGCTAGTAAAGAGAGACAGAGACTCTGATGCTACTTCACCTCCACCACTTAAGGATTAACTCTGCCTCTGCTCGTCATCATTCACCGCTGAAGGTACACACTCTGTCAATCAATGTTCCCTCTAATTGTTGATGTGTGTGAGCAAACGCAAAAACTCCCTGAGCATTGAGTGGAGCCCATGTGAGCAACATCACACGTGCACACTGTGGCTACACCAGCAGCACACCTGTCCCAAACCTCACTAAATAACAAGTTCAATCTCCATCCATCCATCCATTTTCTACCGCTTGTCTCTTTCGGGGTCGCAGGAGCCTATCTCAGCTGCATTCGGGCGGAAGGCAGGGTACACCCTGGACAAGTCCCCTCCTCATCATAGATAGACAGACAACATTCTCTTACTATTATAATCAAATGACAGCAGTCATTTCCATTTCTAATATAAGTGTTTAGGCCCACTTA
Organism: Nerophis lumbriciformis; assembly: GCF_033978685.3. NCBI lineage: Eukaryota > Metazoa > Chordata > Actinopteri > Syngnathiformes > Syngnathidae > Nerophis > Nerophis lumbriciformis. The sequence goes on along the minus strand of NC_084577.2, from coordinate 18,054,656 downwards.
CAATGACAATAACAACAAATATTGTTTTTCATGAACTGTGTACTTGTATTGTTTGTCTGGGTGGAGGTCCTGCTTTGGAAATAGTTTGTACCCCTTTCATTTAGTTCCCATTAAAACATTCACATGTTGCACAATGAGATGTAAGCAGGGGATCATGTGTACATTCCTGCAACTTCCTGTTTGTAAAAAATATATTTTTATTAGTATTTATTTAATATACTAACAGCATTTAATGATTAATATTTATAAATTGAGATTCCTAATAAATGACACTAGAATAAGCACACATTTGATTGGTAAATCATAGTGTAACGACCTGGAGTTGTCCGACTTTTTGTGTGGCTGTAAACGCATCACTGGCTAAGTGCCATATGTGCAAGTGTTGGCACACGTGAGAAAGAGCGAGTGGCTGTTGTTGATATAACAAAGTAGCTTTTGGTCTGGTTTGTACTGCAGAAAATGACCACTTTTGCTAGATATCATTTTTTTTACTAATGTTTTGGTGATGTGTTTATGGCCGACAATAAAGAGTTTTGCTCAGTAAAGAAAATGCCTGGTTAGGCTTTGTGTATGTAGTGTGTGCCTTTCTTGGTTTACATCTATGCTGTTATTATGCTGTTTGTTACTTATGTACGTTATGTTGCAGCTATTTAAAATAGTTTTGTCAATTTGTTCTGGCCAGAAACAAATTGGCCTTTGTAACATATCTTTGTCTTTGTGTGTTGTATGTAGAGCACATTGCTTAGCAGAGTTCAGTGATGCAAATGCATGTCAAGTTGATCAACAGATTGTATTATTCTCCAGTGCAATAACAGTACTGAAATGAAGGCTAAAAGGGCATTAATGGGAGCTTTAAAAAAAAAAGAAGAAGAAAAAAAGAAGTAACTAAATAGTTACTTTTCACAGTAACGCATTACTTTTTGGTGTAAGTAACTGAGTTAGTAACTGAGTTACTTTTGAAATGAAGTAACTAGTAACTGTAACTAGTTACTGCTTTGCAGTAACTAACCCAACATTGTATATCAATGATGAAATCTTAACATTGCAACACATGCCAATACGGCCGGGTTAGCTTACTAAAGTGCAATTTTAAATTTTGCGCGATATATCCTGCTGAAAACGTCTCGGTATGATGACGCCTGCGCGTGACGTCACGGATTGTAGAGAACATTTTGGGACAGCATGGTGGCCAGCTATTAAGTCGTCTGTTTTCATCGCAAAATTCCACAGTATTCTGGACATCTGTGTTGGTGAATCTTTCGCAATTTGTTCAATGAACAATGGAGACAGCAAAGAAGAACGCTGTTGGACCATGTTGCACCCCCGCCGTAGAAACCATGTTGCACCCCCGCCGTAGAATGCACCCCCTGACTGTTGTGCTGGATAACACAGCCGGTCTTTCATTGTTTACATTCCCGGAAGATGACAGTCAAGCTTTACCAGTGGCCTGTGGCGAACTGGGACAACAGAGACTCTTACCAGGAGGACTTTGAGTTGGATGCGCAGACGCGGTACTGTGAGTACGCATGCAGCTGCGGCTTCCAAACATTTGATCGCTTGCCCGTACGTGCGTGCCGCTATGTGCATGTCACGTATGTAACTTTGGGGACTTTGGGGAAATATATGTGCTGTATGAACTTTGGGAAGGTGAACGGTACTTTGGGCTGTGGGATTGAGTGTGTTGTGCAGGTGTTTGAGTTGTATTGGCGGGTTATATGGATGGAGGAGGGAGGTGTTTGTTATGCGGGATTAATTTGTGGCATATTAAATACAAGCCTGGTTGTGTTGTGGCTAATAGAGTATATATATGTCTTGTGTTTATTTACTGTTTTAGTCATTCCCAGCTGAATATCAGGTCCCACCCGCCTCTCACAGCATCTTCCCTATCTGAATCGCTCCCACTGCCCTCTAGTCCTTCACTCTCACTTTCCTCATCCATGAATCTTTCATCCTCGCTCAAATTAGTGGGGAAATCGTCGCTTTCTCCGTCCGAATCGCTCTCGCTGCTGGTGGCCATGATTGTAAACAATGTGCAGATGTGAGGAGCTCCACAACCTGTGACGTCACGCTACTCGTCTGCTACTTCCGGTACAGGCAAGGCTTTTTTATCAGTGACCAAAAGTTGCGAACTTTATCGTCGATGTTCTCTACTAAATCCTTTCAGCAAAAATATGGCAATATCACGAAATGATCAAGTATGACACATAGAATGGACCTGCTATCCCCGTTTAAATAAGAAAATCGCATTTTAGTAGGCCTTTAAGAACCACTGGTCTACACTAAGCCACTTTTTGACCACTTAGAAAGTCTGTGAGTGTGTCACATTCAGGTTGCCAGTTACGCACCGCCATCTTCGTCTAGCTACTGCCACTGGTAAAGTTCATGTCAGACCTTAGTAAATCTAAAAGGCATTGTTACGATTCTCAACTTATTCATGACAAAGCCAGGAACAAAACGAGGATTTGAATCGGGGATGCCTTTGAAAGATGGAGACGATTGAAGGCAGACAACATTTTTTCATCTGACGTTAAACTTGCTCATTTCCTCCTTGATAGGTAAGTCAGGCATTTACGTTTTCTTATTACTTGTAATAAATGGAAGTGGACATTTCAATCAATCAATCAAAGTTTATTTATATAGCCCTTAATCACAAGTGTCTCAAAGGGCTGCACAAGCCACAACAACAACTCAGATCCCACATCAGGGCAAGGAAATACTCAACCCAATGGGCACAATGAGGAACATGGTAGTAGGCTATATGGTCTATGCTGAACTTGTTTTCTGCGTAACGTGGGTTGGCTCATAGAATTGCACTCTGCACTGAAAGATGCTGATGTGCGTACACGGAGGAGAATGCAGTGCGTCAGGTTGGATGCAACATGGGGTTATGCTGAATGAAATGTGGCGGTAATTCTACTGTTGGCCTATGCGATATATAATATATTATATATTATAAGGTATAGTTATTTAGATGGTGGTCCGTGCGGTCAAACTAGACATTTTAGCAAGGCAATGCCAACAATGTGTCCCGATTCCCGACGAAAATATTGCTGCGTAACTTTACAAATACATTAGGCTAATCGACATCAGTAAAATGTGGCATAATTACTTGGTAAACCATCTTGCAAGAAGCATAAACAAGAGAAACCTACAGCGGAGGACTCGTCGATTGCCATTTGAAGTTCCTTGTAGGAGAATTCGGATTCGGCTGCGTATCTGGCAACCTCAGCCATGGAGAGTGGGAGGGGACTACAGAATTTTGACCGTGATTGCAGTACCATTTCTGGCCACATTACTGCATATGGCTCCTTTAAGTTTTTTTTATACATGCTTTAAGTATACATGCTGTAAGTATATATGTAGTGTAGTAACAGGCAAATGTATAATAACATTTATTATATTTGTATTTTGACCATTTTAAAAATTAATTTTGAAAAAGGCATTATGACTTTTGCTTTTTTTCCTCAACTCCATCACTGATTACTGCTCACTGCAGACTTCATGAGAGACAACAAACATAATAAAATGTCAATTACTGTACAATGCCTGCTGCCATTAGAATGCCGACTACTAGGATGTTCATATATTACCATTTAGATGAAGAATGTGTACCCTGCCTTCCGCCCGAATGCAGCTGAGATAGGCTCCAATGCCCCCCACGATCCCAAAAGGGACAAGCGGTACAAAATGGATGGATGGATGGATGTCTCATAATCCTCGCAAAAAAAGAGAGGATGGAAACAAGCGTCTTTTTGTGTCGTTCTCACTATTCCCGGGTCTAAATTGGCTGTCAAAGTGTACCAACTTGTTGGAATATGTCCTCGTCCTTTTACTATCCAGATGAGAGGCATGATTTATGATCAGAAGAAACCAGAAATTATGAAGCAAGATTCGTTGCATGAAATCTTTTAGCTAGAAACCCAGCTAAAAAGAAAACAGGAAGTGTCACTGAGCAATGGGAACAACACGCTAACAGCCAATCAGGTAACCGAATCTACGAAATTTGGTTGCGCCGGCTTTCTGTCTCGCCGTGGATTCTCTGCATGGAGTGAGAAGAGAAAGTGTAATATCTTGATATAACAAGTCAATAACAGAAACGTGTCTTTAGTTTTGTTGGTTTTAATGCAACATCCTAATACTTCTGATGTGTCCGTTTAATTAGTTGCTTCCCAAACTACTCTGTGTAGTGTTCAATAGCTTATACACTACTGCCATCTAGTGTCTTTAAACTGCAACTACTTTCACATTTACTGCAATTATTTTACCACCTGGCTACCAGGACACTTTCTCCACTGATAAATAGCACCCTTGGTAAGTTGTAAATTGTATTACTGTAGTTATTAGCAGGCTTAAATAGGTCATATGAAATAATAATAATTATCGATATCTATCAATATAAAAAACATGTATCGTAATAGTTTTCAGCCATATTGCCCAGCCCTAGTTAACTTAACTAATACAACGTCTACTATACAGTACAGTACTTACAACTGAGACACGGAAGTGTAAAGGAAAAAAAATGTATGGCCGTGTAAAATAATTTTTTTTTTTTTTTCCTAAACAAAACAATCAATACTTTTAATTTGACACATTTGAATCCACACAAAATGTGCTGAAAATTGGTACCGTTGGGTACAGGGAATTGCTCGGTTACATCCTATTGACTATATTTTGCTCAAACAATTGTATTTAATAAAATGGGAATAAAGAAATCATGTCATTATTTTGCCGATATTGTTACATTGCTGCATTATGTATTTTTAAATTGTTAAGAAATTTAAAAAAAACCTACACATTTTGTGACTAAAATATTTTCCTGTGTTTGATTCTCTTCATAACCATGATTAACTAATTAAAGGCAAAATCACAAACTCATTCCATCACTTGAAACATTAGTATCAGGATATTGGCCCTGTCTTTACATGGTATCGGAGCGATTAACATGTACAGCATCGCCTACCCCTAGTTTAAAGACTGTAAACCTTAAGGGGCTAAAAGGACCAGGAACAACATGAGGGCAAGTCTGGGTGACTGATGCCCCCATCTGGATTGTTTGAGATCCTCAACTGTGAAAAACTGGTATCCGTTTTCTGGAGTGCTCGTCTTGTCGTCTTGTCTGTGAGTGTCAGTTTTCTGTTTGTCATACTTGGTTACAGATACTTGCAACAAGAAAATATAATAAATGTGCCAAGTTGCAACCTCTTGAAAATAAGCCTTACTTTGCCATATTATTGTTGTGTTCTATGATGTTTGATCAATACCCCTTATTACACATTGAGTTAAATTACAGCACAGTGTTCAAAATCAGTCGCTCATACAGGCCAAGTTGTATTAGCTAAAATCGATTCTTAAAAATCAATTTTAAAAATTCATATTATATTGTATTTTGTGGCACTCCACATCAACACAATGCACCTTCTTTCCACAGAATCTCTTCACTTCCTGGTATGATATAGGTCCATTGCTGAGGACATGTACACCGAAAACGTTCCGGAATAAAGCAGTGCCATCGATCTCCCTGACATCAAGGACAAGAACTCCCCACAGACACATTTCAAAAATATTTTCAGAAAGTCTAACAAAGGGGTCGGCAACCTTTACCAGTCAAAGAGCCATTTTGACCAGTTTCACAAATTAAAGAAAACAATGGGAGCCACAAAAATCTTTTGAAATTTAAAATGAAATAACACTGCATAATTTTATTTTTTTTTGCTTTGTGCTATGTATAAACCAAGGGTCTCAGACACGCGGCCCACATCTAACTCTTCCGGGCTACATTATACACATCCGCTACCAAACCCCGCCCACCTCAACCGACGCCGGGGGGGGGGGGGGGGGGGGGGGGGGGGGGGGGGGGGGTGTATAATGTAGCCTGGAAGAGCCAGGGCTGCATGGGATTCTGGGTATTTGTTCTGTTGTGTTTATGATGTGTTAAGGTGCAGATGTTCTCCCAAAATGTGTTTGTCATTCTTGTTTGGTTTTGGTTCAAAGTGTGGCGCATTATTAGTAAGAGTGTTAAAGTTGTTTTATATGGCCACCGTCAGTGTAACCTGTGTGGCTGTTGAACAAGTATGCCTTGCTGTCACTTACATGTGCAAGCAGAAGATGCATATAACAAGAGGCTGGGCTGGCATGCTGTTTATACATATTGTAGAGGGCGCTAAATGCTGTACCATCATGGCACGCCCTTATTATTATTGTAAGGGTGAAAATCGGAGAATACTAACCCCGGGAGTATTCTGCGAGAGGCACTGAAATCCGGAAGTCTCACGGGAAAATCGGGGGGTTCGGCAAGTATGCAGCTGAGCCGCATCAGAGTGATCAAAGAGCGGCACGCCAACCCCTGGTCTAACAGAAGCATGCGAGTTGTTGCAACTCCATATTTTCTTCCAATCTCACAAAAATGTGATGCATACGGTGAATTTAGAGTACACTGTCAGGACTGCAAAGAATGTTAACAAGTTATCTGAAGAAAAAAACCAGCAGTACCACCATAATAACAAACATTAAAACACAATGGCGTAGTAGGAACTAAGTATTCTTCAAAAAAAAAAAAGCAGAGGATTTTTTTAACAAGTATATTTGATATTTTTGGCCACTGTAACATTACACACAGTATGAACAGTAAGTAACACTGTTTGAATAAAGGAAACTAAAACACTGTACTTTAACTAGATGAAGCCTGAGTACATCTAGTACACGTACCACAGTTTGAGAATCACTGATATAAAGCATTGCCTGTAAAGTTAAAAATGATGAGCCATTATTTTGAGTTGGAAAAATAGTTTTCAAAAGGCAAACTCGGACATCCCCTGTACTTTATTCCAACATAGATCTCTATATCAGCACTAAATCAGAGTTGCGCAATGGTAACAAAACATGTACTAAAAAGTTTGAATAGTCATTTTCCCATTCATTCATTAATTTATCTGTTGCAATTAATACATTTGGACTGCATCCTGTACAGTAGAAGAAATTGTAACTCTTCTTTACACACCTCATTCCCTGGTCTGCCAGAGAATAAGAAGATGCAGCAGAAGGGATAAGGGTAGCTAGTTTGGTGACTTTGTCCAAATTGTCTTTTTCAAAAAAGCAACAAATACAAATTACAATATATTTCATTATTGTTGATAAAAAGTGACATACAGTGGTACCTCAACTTAAGAGTGTTTTGACATAAGAGTTACGGCTATTGTTATGCTTTAAGTTGCAAGCCAAAATTTGAGTTACAATCATCCCACCAATAAGTTGGCGTAGCAAATGTCACTGTGAAACATGTTAGATCAGACCAAAACATCCGGTCTTACTTGCTAGAATTAGCTTATAGCTAGATATCTACATCATTTTGTTTTCCAACCATGGGAAGGAAGAAAGTGGAAGGACTGTGCTAAGAGAAAGTGGAAAATGGTGATTGAAATAAAGAAAGAAATCATCAAAAACATGACCAAGCATGTCGCCACTGCTAGTCTGCACCATGCTGAAGCAGAATGAGTCTAAAGTCAGCTTCCATTAGAATATGGAAAAGCTGCCGATGGTGTGTTTGACAGGAGATACCGTAGAAGTCCACTCTCTAAGGTAAATGCTGTACATTATTACAAATATTTTTCATAAAACTACTGTAGTTGTTAGTAGTACAGTCTGTTGTAGTGTTTTTATACAATATTTCAAACCTAAAAGTTTGTTTTTATTTTTAAAGGGCATGTTAAAAAAATTAATTGTGCTGTTTTGAGGGGCCAAGCACCAATTAACTTCCTTTCAATTCAATGGGACACGTTGATTTGAAGTGTTTTCAGTTAAGAGTTACGTCACAGAACCAATTAGGCTCATACATTGAGGTAAGACTGTACTTTTGGTAAAACACAAACTGAAATGGGGCTTCCGAGGAATAATTTATTTTAAGATGGGTGACAAAACAGCCCGTGTGAACTATGTGAACAGGGATTAAAGTCCTCCAACGATGTACGAAACTAGAGGGATCTGCCAATAGAGAATCGGTTTGTGTGAGATTTTAACTAATTTTGGTTATCTTGTCATCCGGTTTGTCATTTATAGGCTTGGGAAAAAAGCCAAACAAAGCGTATTCATGGATTCTTGCATAATAACAATGTGAATTATACAAACCCCGTTTCCATATGAGTTGGGAAATTGTGTTAGATGTAAATATAAACGGAATACAATGATTTGCAAATCATTTTCAACCCATATTCAGTTGAATATGCTACAAAGACAACATATTTGATGTTCAAACTGATAAACATTTTTTTTTTTTTGCAAATAATCATTAACTTTAGAATTTGATGCCAGCAACACGTGACAAAGAAGTTGGGAGAGGTGGCAATAAATACTGATAAAGTTGAGGAATGCTCATCAAACACTTATTTGGAACATCCCACAGGTGTGCAGGCTAATTGGGAACAGGTGGGTGCCATGATTGAGTGTAAAACAGCTTCCCAAAAAATGCTCAGTCTTTCACAAGAAAGGATGGGGCGAGGTCCACCCCTTTGTCCACAACTGTGTGAGCAAATAGTCAAACAGTTTAAGAACAACATTTCTCAAAGTGCAATTGCAAGAAATTTAGGGATTTCAACATCTGCGGTCTATAATATCATCAAAAGGCTCAGAGAATCTGGAGAAATCACTGCACGTAAGCGGCATGGCCGGAAACCAACTTGAATGACCGTGACCTTCGATCCCTCAGACGGCACTGTATCAAAAACCGACATCAATCTCTAAAGGATATCACCACATGGGCTCAGGAACACTTCAGAAAACCACTGTCACTAAATACAGTTGGTCACTACATCTGTAAGTGCAAGTTAAAGCTCTACTATGCAAAGCGAAAGCCATTTATCAACAACATCCAGAAACGTCGCCGGCTTCTCTGGGCCCGAGATCATCTAAGATGGACTCATGCAAAGTGGAAAAGTGTTCTGTGGTCTGACGAGTCCACATTTCAAATTGTTTTTGGAAATATTCGACATTGTGTCATCCGGACCAAAGGGGAAGCGAACCATCCAGACTGTTATCGACGCAAAGTTGAAAAACCAGCATCTGTGATGGTATGGGGGTGCATTAGTGCCCAAGGCATGGGTAACTTACACATCTGTGAAGGCACCATTAATGCTGAAAGGTACATACAGGTTTTGGAACAACATATGCTGCCATCTAAGCGTCGTCTTGTTCTTGGACGCCCCTGCTTATTTCAGCAAGACAATGCCAAGCCACATTCAGCACGTGTTACAACAGCGTGGCTTTGTAAAAATCGAGAGTGCGGGTACTTTCCTGGCCCGCCTGCAGGCCAGACTTGTCTCCCATCGAAAATGTGTGGCGCATTATGAAGCGTAAAATACGACAGCGGAGACCCCGGACTGTTGAACGACTGAAGCTCTACATAAAACAAGAATGGGAAATAATTCCACTTTCAAAGCTTCAACAATTAGTTTCCTCAGTTCCCAATCGTTTATTGAGTGTTGTTAAAAGAAAAGGTGATGTAACACAGTGGTGAGCATGCCCTTTCCCAACTACTTTGGCACGTGTTGCAGCCATGAAATTCTAAGTTAACTATTATTTGCAAAAAAAAAATAAAGTTTATGAGTTTGAACATCAAATATCTTGTCTTGGTAGTGCATTCAATTGAATATGGGTTGAAAAGGATTTGCAAATCATTGTATTCCGTTTATATTTACATCTAACACAAATTCCCAACTCATATGGAAACGGGGTTTGTATTTTATAACGCGCTTTTTCTCTAGTGACTCAAAGCGCTATTACATTGAGAAACCCATTATCTATATATATGTACATTTAAGCTGCATTTACACCAGTGTGGTGGCACTGGGAGCAATGTGGGTGAAGTGTCTAACCCAAGTATGTTCAGACTATAGCCCATGGATCAAATGCGGCCCGCCGGCATCTTCAATTTAGCCTGCAAGACGGGACTGTGTCCAATTAGCAATTTCAGCCGGGGCGGTGTTTTTATATAATACACAAATAGTCAGCAGTCTGATAGCTGCTAGTTGGACGTCAACACAAGTAACTAAAGGCAGTGGGCAATAATTTTACATCAATTTGTAAGTGAGCACATCACTGACTTATACGACCCAATCCAAACAAACTTCCCCAGTCACGGTGCAGTAAAAATCAAAATCGACCAGCACGAAAGCTCAACAAACATGGTCACACAAAACACATCCTCCTCATTGAACTTTGTGGGTATTACAAAAACATTCAATCAGCATATAAAAATCCAAACTACACCCAATTAAATTAATTACAAGAGATGATGGGAAAATGCAAAAACTCTCTCCACACTTATCCATGTTTGGCGCATTTTAGCTGCTTGATATTTCTGATTGATTAAAAACCTTTGAGGTCGGCAAGGAAGTAAACACATTTTCACATACTCTTAATAACCATTATATATATATATATATATATATATATATATATATATATATATATATATATATATATATATATATATATATATATATATATATATATATATATATATATATATATATATATATATATATATACACATATATATATATATATATATATATATATATATATATATATATATATATATATATATATATATATATAGTACAGGCCAAAAGTTTGGACACACCTCATTATCTGTCAAGACGTGGACTATGGGGTGTTTGTTTTCCCGAGATGCAAGTAAAGTTGGAGTGCAAATGGCGTGAAGGTAAAGACATGATTTAATATTACTATAAAAAAGGAACAAAAAGCACGCACAGAGCGGAAGTACAAACTTGGCTATGAAAACAATAAACTAGCACAAAGGCAAACTATGAACATAAAACAATCAACACTTACTGTGGCATGAGCGGAGCATGAAATTAACATCAGCATGAAAACTATGAACAGGCATGAATAATGATAATGTCGCCAGGCTGACTTCCTGGCAATTATCGGCTTAAATAATACAGACATGATTGACAACAGGTGTGCGAGTGCAAAACGTGAAACAGGTGAAACTAATGGTCGTCATGGTGACAAGGCAAGGGAGTGAAAACAGGAACTAAAAAGAGTCCAAAAACCAAGCAGAACATAACTAAACAAAACATGATCACAGACATAACAATTTAATGCGTTTTCTTTATTTTCATGACTATTTACATTGTAGATTGTCACTGAAGGCATCAAAACTATGAACATGTGGAGTTATGTACGTAACAAAAAAAGGTGAAATAACTGAAAACATGTTTTATATTCTAGTTTCTTCAAAATAGCCACCCTTTGCGCTGATTACTTTTTCGCACACTCTTGGCATTCTCTCGATGAGCTTCAAGAAGTAGTCACCTGAAATGGTTTTCACTTCACAGGTGTGCTTGAAGCTCATCGAGAGAATGCCAAGAGTGTGCAAAGCAGTAATCTTTATTTTGAAGAAACTAGTATATAAAACGTGTCTTCAGTTATTTAACTTTTTTGTTAAGTACATACTGTAACTCCACATGTGTTCATTCATAGTCATGATAATAAAAAAACACATTGAATGAGGAGAAGATGTGTCCAAACTTTTGGCCTGTATATAGTTACTTTGCATGCAGTTTGCTTTCAGCACATCCCCAGTCTTAAAGTTCAAACACCCCTGGTCTAGCCCAAGGACACAACAGCCGTAACTAGGATAGCGAAAGCTGGAGTCTAACCAGGAAATCTCAAGTTTCAGAATCGACGCTCAACCATCTGAGCCACAGCTCCCCCGCCCCCCAATTCAAAGTTCAACATTATCACTTTATCGCTGACAGTCATTTATGAGTCGTTCTGTACACGGTATTTACAATATGCCAACAGATGAGCTGCACCAGCTTTAGTCGTTACAAATGTATAATTACCAAAACGCTGATAACGGTTAGTGGCTATTTTAAAAATCAGGCCACGTCGTGCAAAGCAGAAATTGCTTTAAAAAAACAATCTCAATGATCTTTCCTGCTTACAGCTTCTCTGTAGTCGAGCACAGATGAAATATCCAAAGCGATCTGCAGGTCCGAGACATTGTTAATGTCCTACCAGCAACCCGTGGGTACACTCTGTTGCATAAACTGACCTGTCACTCACGTCCGGCGCTTGTGTCTAGTCTGCAATGAATGAAGCCACAATCACCCACCTGCTGTTTTTGTTGCCTCAGTGCTTTTGGTACTCACTCTTTTCCGTGCTCATTTGATACATTGGATGTGAATAACCATTTATAGCTTTACTGCAGTTTTACTTGCAGGATGTAAAAAACGAGGCGAGGTAGTATTTTAGACGAGTGGTTCCTCCCAACTGTAGCTGAGATAGGCTCCAGCGCCCCCCCCCGCAACCCGAAGGGAATAAGCGGTAAAAAATGGATGGATGGATGGTTCTCAAACTTTTTTTTACTAAGTACCACCTCAAAAACACTAGGCTCTCCAAGTACCACCATATTGCCCAACATTTAAAAAACAGTGTCGTAGTAGGCCTAAGTATTCATTAAAATCAAGGCAGAGGCTTTTTTTAGCAAGTATATTGTAACATTAAATACATTTTGAACAGTAACACTGTGTTTGAATATAGGAAAATAAAACTGTTACATTACAATATCTACCCTTACCACAGTTTGATAATCACTGTTCTAGACCATGAGGAGGAAAGAATACGGAAGACCAACAAGAAAGAAATATGGAGAGATTGTACACGGCAGTGTTACTTAACCATAGGGCCAGCACTCATAGTTGGGCCAGGAGCACCCTCTAGAGCAGTGGTTCTCAACCTTTTTTCAGTGATGTACCCTCTGTGAACATTTTTTTAATTCAAGTACCCCCTAATCAGAACAAAGCATTTTTGGTTGAAAAAAAAGAGATAAAGAAGTTAAATACAGCACTATGTCATCAGTTTCTGATTTATTAAATTGTATGACAGTGCAAATTATTGCTCATTTGTAGTGGTCTTTCTTGAACTATTTGGAAAAAAAGATATAAAAATAACTAAAAACTTGTTGAAAAAAAACAAGTGATTCGATTATAAATAAAGATTTCTACACATAGAAGTAATCATCAACTTAAAGTGCCCTCTTTGGGGATTGCAATAGAGATCCATCTGTATTCATGAACTTAATTCTAAACATTTATTTTGACGAAGTATTATTCAATAAATATATTTATAAAGGATTTTTGAATTGTTGCTATTTTTAGAATATTTAAAAAAAATCTCAGGTACCCCTTGGCATACCTTCAAGTACCCCCAGGGGTACGCGTACCCCTATTTGAGAACCACTGCTCTAGAGGGCCGCCAAAAAATATCAGTTTTTTTAGCTCTGGTCCGCAGCTGTCCTCAACTATAATACACTTTTCCACCACTTGTGGCAGTAATGACAATATCAAACAAACAGAAGAAGTCTGGAGGTAAAGTATTGTTTAAGCGCAAACATTATGACTAAAGAGGTGAAGCTGTATTTTATTCTGTACTCAAATTTTATTGAATGATTAGTTAAGAAACATGGTCATTATTCATTTAGTTTAATATTTAGCACAACAAAATTGTATATAAATGTAATTTTTATTTATGAGTCCCTTCTTATGCAGTATATTTGGTAATCAGTCTCACCTAAGCCTGAAGTTTATGTGTTAAATATACAATAATGTTTGTTATCAACACATGCTTTTATATCAATTGACAAGGTTGTAAACTGTAAGTAGGTTAGATATAATTATTGAATGCGATTAAAATAAATACATACATATATATATATATATATATATATATACATATATATATATATATATATATATATATATATATATATATACACACACACACAAATATATATATACACATATATATATATATATATATATATATATATGTATACACACACACACATATATACAGTATATATACACACAAACGCATATATAAATATATATACATAAATATACACACTGTATATAATTATATATACACATATATATATATATATATATATATATATATATATCAATCAATCTTTATTTATATAGCCCTAAATCACAAGTGTCTCAAAGGGCTGCACAAGCCACAACGACATCCTCGGTACAAAGCCCACATACGGGCAAGGAAAAACTCACCCCAGTGGGACGTCGATGTGAATGACTATGAGAAACCTTGGAGATATATATATATATACACAGTATATATATACATACATATATACACACACACACACACATTTTTTTTTGCACCATGACTAGTAAAGGTTGTTTGCATTTGGTCATACAAGTAAATGCTGCACTTGGTTTCGTACAAAGCATGATAATTAGTCCAGGGCCTGAATTATTCATGGTGTCCACAAGTTGGCGACAAGGCAGCCACATATAAATTGACTTTTAAAAGGAATTTAAATCTCCCTGCGGCCAGATCCTTTTTTAAAGTCACGCCGTCTCGCGGACGAAATTGAAGACGCCAGCGGTCCGTGGGCCGTAGTTTGGGCACCCCTGTTCAAGGGTCTTCTTAACCTGTCCCGCACATGTTTTTAAATTAACATTGTATATTGTTCTTTGCTCTCTCTCTCTGCCAATAAAATAAAAAATAAAATAAAAAATTATATATATATATATATATATATATATATATATATATATATAAAGGGAATAAGCGGTAGAAAAAGGATGGATATATATATATATATCCATCCATCCCTTTTTCTACCGCTTATTCCCTTTATATATATATATATATATATATATATATATATATATATATATATATATATATATATATATATATATATATATATATATATATATATATATATAAATCACCCAGCCCTACTATCTATACAAGAACTACATTAAATTTGTCAATTGAGGTTCCATTGTATGTTATTCGGTATACAAATGATCAAACAAACAATCTATGCAGCAGTTATGTACCTCTGTTTTCAAAACAAGACAGAGGAGGCTGGCAGTCTAATTCTAAGTAAAGCCTTATTTTTGCAACACAGTGTGTTGTCAGTGCATACCCCAGCTGTGGAACTGGTGCCCCAGAAGCCTCCCGCAAACTCTATTTATGGTGCATATCTTTCCAGAGATTACTGCCTAGACTAACTCCCAAATTTAAAAAAAATATCCCGTGGAGCTGTTGCAGTCTAGGAGTGAACAGACACCGCCGACATTAAGATGGCCTATTTTTTTTTTATTGTTGTTTTTCTTCTTACTGACAGAAGAGAACCCACCCAGAACATAATAAACCCCATAAAAGTTCCCAACTCTAAACTAAATTAAAGGGTTAACTGTAATGATGAGGCCAAACAGGTCATTAAAATCAAGCAGTGTGTGCTATTTGACTGCCCTCTTCCTCTTCCATTCTTATTATATCCCACATGTTCACCGTGACAGAGAGGATTTGCAACACTCCCTTGCTGTTTACCCAGCACAGTGGCGTGACAGGCTAATACTGTATGTATGCTTTAAAAGACAGGAAGCTTACGGAGCTTTGCGGTAGGTCATGTTTCCCAAGTTCATGAGTCTGATGTTGAAACAATTAATTTAACCTGCCACGTGATTAATGTCTTTCACTAACTTGGAAACCAGGAATGATTGACCACAAGATAAGGACAACCCCAATCCCAGTGTGGGCTTGCACAGCACACTGACAATGCTGAATGCTTTTGTATTTCAACAGACACACACAAACGGCTATTGTTAGCTATTCTGTCTCAAATTGTATCAACCAGTCCGAATCCCCATGACTCCAATCCACAGAGTGGAGTAGGCCTACTCTAAACTGAAAAAAGATGTGCAACATAAAGGCTGAATGAGTTTAAAAAATTGCCCAATGAGCACAGCTTAATCTTTGTAACCACTGCTTTCCAAATGATTGTACTTATACAAATTTGTAATAAACGGCAAGTACGAGGTAGCTAATAATGCAGCTACCCTACTGTAAATTCCAGGCTATAAAAGCGCATAGCTATTATAGAAGAAATAAATATTTTTACATATTATAGCCACACAAGACAATACATCGCAGATATATACCGGTACATAAGATTTTGTAAATGTTTGGTTTCCAAACGGTGCCTGTAACATGGCAGTAAAATGGCTGATCAAACAAAACAGAAGTCATTGTCATGGACCCACTGGCTGCGGAAGCTAGCTCTCCAATGTGATTGTTTTATTGTGTCTGTAGTTTGTATTTCTTGTTTAGCATTTAGCAATACTGCTACATGATGCTTAATTTGTTGAACGCACAAATTCCAAAACTTGTGGCTTAACCTCATTATATTCAGGCTCAAAAAGATAAGGTTCTGGATTAAAACTTGTCCCAAAGTAGACTTTGATTGCTCTCATGAAGTCTGTCATGATCAGTAGTGTTGTTGTTGTTGAAGGGAAACACAAACATATTGATGCGTCTGTCAACATTGTTTTAATATTATTAAATATATTTTTTAAATTAATAAAATACGTAAATATTACAAGTTATTATGAACATGCCAGTTATTTCATTACACATATACTTACAGCATGCACCATAAATTCAGGACTATAAGCCGCTACTTTTTTCCTATGCTTTGACTCCTGCGGCTTATATAACGGTGTGGATAATTTATGGATTTTTCTTCGCTGACGGACGGTTATAAAGTAAATAGTTCAAAAAGAATAACAAGCAAACACACTGGATAGGTCTATTATTGTTTGTGCTATGGCGCCATCTTTTAGATGAGTTCGCACACTGCAGGTAATGCAGTAGCTGCATTGCCCTTCTGTTTTAGAGTTTTTTTTGTTTTTTTTAAACCTACCGGAAGTACAGTTGCTATTCAGTCTTCTTGCCGTCCATAGCGTTCTACTTGTATGGATTCTTTATTTATCACTCCAAGTAATGTTTGTCAATTTTACAGTATAGCTGAAACAATTATACTTACCAAACCGTCCCATGTGTGATATATGTTGGAGATTTGTTATGCATATTTGTACGTGCTATGGTAATGTAATGAAAATAGCATTGCTAGCATCAGTGACTATGCTAACACGTTTACGAGTGTCTTTGTTAGTTTTATTAACTTACAATGGCATTCTTTTTGTATTGTTTCAGTTTTGTAAATTTACCAAAATGCTTTAGCTGATTGGAGGGCTAGCTTCTGCAGCTAGTAGGTTCATGAGGATGACGTCCGTTTTGTTTAATCAGCCGTTTTACTGCCGTGTTACAGACACCGTTTGGAAACAATTAAGGTATGTAAATAAACATTTTTAAAAATGCTTCTGCGTAAACAACTCATTTCACAAAGTATCTACCTGCGGCTTATAGTCCGGTGCAGCTAATATATGGAAATATATTAATATCTTCTAAAATTTAGTGGGTGCGCTAAAGGTGGAATAGAGCAACTTGCATTTGCTCTATTGTTAGCTGACTTTTACAAGTTAGAATGCACACAAAGGAAAAACATGTGTTCTTGACTCACATAAGGATTGTGAATGATGGGCAAAATTCCAAAAAAGTGCAGTTGCCCTTTAATGGCAGGCAAGGCAATGATCTTAAAAACACAATAAAAAGGAGGTGAAACCAACAGATTTAGGCGGCTTTAGAACAAAACAGATCAGATGAGATTATCTCATGCCAAGTCAAAAGCAGGTTTATTGATTCCTGCACTGTCTGCCATAGCTCAACAGTCAAAAACCAACAAGGACGCCAACACCAGGGATAGCCACAAACAGCGTAATTAATGATTAAGAACAGCCATAAAACACCGATCAATGTACGGTCGTAAAGGCTGTTTCTTTATTTTTTGAATACAAACTTGCAGAGGACGTGACGTGAGAGCCTGAGAGTGACCTAGTGACCATGCATGGCTTGGAACACATAAAGCCACGCATGCGTCATTCCCACGTTGTAATCCACGCTGCTGCTGTCTTGCATTGCAGAACGTGTATGTGCGTGCGTGTGTGCGCGCGGAGTAGGGTCGGTGGTGGCGGGGTCAACCGCATGAAAATGAACCACATGCAGGCTTGGTCATGTAGCTGCTGTTCACATTCACTTAGTAATGTCTATAATTGGAGCAGCACTATCACAGCAGTTTGGCCGCCTTGGTTCATTTGACCTACTTAACCCCCCCTTCCTGTGCCTGGGTCTGTGGGACAGGGTAAGAGAGGGGGGTTCACCGGGATCCACAGCACAACAGTAACCTGGCATGCTCATCAGAAGTGAACTCCATCACAACATGTCCGATCGTCATTTGTTTGTCCTTCTGATAATGCAGGGGTGACTTGGCATGGAGTCTAGTATAGTGAGGGTGGGAAGTCATACACACAAACACAAACACACACATTCTTGTATTTCTTACCTTCTTGAGACATCCGAAAAATGCCTACCTATTAGAGATGCGCGGATAGGCAATTATTTCATCCGCAACCGCATCACAAAAGTCGTCAACCATCCGCCATCCACCCGAACCAACATTTTATCAAAACCACACCCGCCCGCACCCGCCCGTTGTTATATATCTAATATAGACGATGCAAGGCATTAGTGAGGTTATAAAGCTTTTGCCTGTTAAAGAAAGGAGACTGATCCAATGCAGCAGAGACATTCAATGCGTGCCACGCATCTCTTGGCCACGCATTCGTGGCTAAGAGATATTAATGCGTGATAATATTATTTATCATTATTATAATATTATTGTCATTTCCATTAAGAAAGTGTTGACTATTGTTGCCAATGCCCTCAGATCAGGAGTGCGTTCCTCACACTTTGTGTGCGCAGTTGCAGCAAGCCGAACGAGGCTTTTAAGAAGTTAAAAAAATGTTTTAGAAAGACTAGGCCTATATTTTCGTTAGGTAAAAAAAATGTTCTGAATTTATTTCAATGAATATTAACTTGTTAATGTTATAATGCTCAAATAGGGACGAGGGCGGGGTGCACAGTGAAGCAGTGAACAATTTCGCGACAAAGATGAACCTTTATTGATTGATCTGCAGCCATGACAAAATATCAGACAATATCCATTGTCAACGACAGGCAGGAAAATAAAGATAAACACATAGCCTATGTTGTAGGCATAGGCTCATACGTTTTTAAGTTGAAATAAAAAAATAAATAAAAAATGTGCCTCATAAGCCTTAGGCTGTCAATCACACGCACAAACTTAAATTATACAATAACATATGTATGTCATCTCTATTTAAACAAAAATAAATTAAATAAATAATAATAATAAATTACCTGCAACTTATTGGCCAAGGCAAATAGCTGAAGGGGGGAAATCAAACCCATCAGACTGCACTTTATCATCAAACTTGAATTATAATGAAAATAGACGGTCGCGACAAACAAAGCAGGCTAAATATCCTTACATTGTCGCCAATCGGAGATGCGCTTCACTTGAAAGCGAGGCCAAATAATTATTCACACATAGTAGTATATCTCGAATAGAAAAAAAACACAATAAACAACGCAATTGCCTTAATTCCTTTGCATTGTAGTGCGCCCGAACAACACGTAACCATCAAAATTATTTAGCTGACCGAACTCAATATAGGTTAGACATGGGCTTATTTGGTATAGCCTATAGGTAACGTAGACTAATTCGTTTAACATATCCAATCGTATGTCTACTTACTTTTTTTTTTGTTAGCACTATGCAGGAATAAAATGGCATCTACAGTGCCAGGATTCATGCGAGAGAGCCTGGCCTCTAAAATGCGCCCTGCTGCGCTGAAGGAGCGCTCACTTGCGCCACGGTTGCTGGGACACGGTGCCTGATGAAAAATTGACTGTTTCAAAGAGTGCTGCTCGTTTTTCGTATGTGGGTAACAACATTTAACTATGTATATATATTTCCGAATTGGTTCAACCGCAACCCGCCCGCATCTATTTAAAATCTATTTTTACCCGCCCGACCCGCGGACTCCGCGGTTGTGTCCGCAAACCGCGCATCTCTACTACCTATATAGGACCACCCTTTCTAGATATATAAAGATATTGATATACAAAATTAATAATATATACAAACTATGTCAATCTAAAAAAGGTAAGGTTTTAATTTTTTAGTTTGTTTTTTAGTTTGCCATTAGCAAGCTGCTACGATGTCAAAATGTAAAAGAACAACTCAAATCCCAAAACCTTCGGTGTCATCTGGCACAAAGGAGCCTCTGGATAACAGACAAGATAGGAAGCAGGACATGACGTCAGATACAGGACACGATGGGAAGGAAGACTTGATGCTACACTAAATAGCTGAACTGAGAGATGACATAGCTAAAGCAAGAAGATTACATCACAAAGCAGACCTGATAAGTTTGAAGGGAAATATAGAAAGTCTGCAAACTCAGAATCATTTCAGGAAATGCGTCAAGAGATGAAGATTCTCCAAGAGGAAAATATCGCAATGAAACAAGACAACATCATTCTGGGGAATATCATGGATGAAATGGATCAGGATAAATGAATGAATATCATCGTGACTGGGCACCGAACTGAACCAAGATCCCACGCGAAAGCTCTGAATAATGGAGAACCAGAACAAATGAATGTCGCCTCAATTAGAAAAATCCCTCTTTTTTGGGACCACCCTAATGTTGATAGATTTCACCACCATGGGTGCAAATGAGACATTCTCTATTAGATGCAATGGATTTCCGTATTGGCACCATGATTTTGGTACTAACTTGTTCACCGGTCCTCATATGGAAGGTACTTTACCTTGTTGGATGTCTCAAGAAGGGTAGAAATACAAGAACACAAAACGCAACACACACACGCACACATTCTTGTATTTGTTACCTTCTTGAGACCTCCGAAAAATGCCTAAAGATTTGTATTTACAACATTAATAATATATACATACTATGCAAATATAAAAAAGCTTATTGTGAAAAACTAGTTGGAATTTCACAACAAAAAGGTCACAATTTCACAAGTAAAACTTAGAATTTTGGCATTTTTATAATAAAAGTCATAATTGTACTCAACGCATGTCAAAATTTGACAAGAAAAACTGAACAGTTGTGCAATATTTTGATATAAGTTGGAATTTTACTCAACAGTCGCAATCTTACAAGAAAAGTTTAAAATGTTGGCAATTTCATGAAAAGAGTCGTAATTTTACTCGACAAAAGTCACAACTTTAAAATGTTGGCAATATTATAGTAATAATCGGAATTTTACTCAAAAAATGTCACTATTTTACAAGAACAACAAAAAATTGGGCAATATTGTGATAAAAGTCAGAATTCTATATGACAAATGCCCCCATTTTGCATTAAAAAGTAATCATTTTATGAGAAAATATTGCAATATTACAGAAACAGAAAGAATATGTGAAATTGATCCCAAAGAAAAAAGTCGACACGTGAGAAAAAGACTGACTTTAGTAAAAATAAAAAATGTTTTGAATTTTTTGTTTGTAATTGGTTTTTAATCTTCATTATTTACTTCAAGTTATTACAGTATGTCTCTATATACATTTTTTTTTTTTTAATTAATTTTGGCTAAAGGTGGCAAATTTCTTACACACACTTGTTATTTCATATGTTGAGAGTAAATTTTTTGGGACCACCCTAATTTTGATAGAGTTCACCACCAGGGGTGCAAATGAGACATTCTCTATTAAATGCAATGGTTTTCCTTATTGGGACCATTATTTCGGTCCTAACTTGTTCACCGCTCTTCATATGGAAGTAGAGATGTCCGATAATATCGGACTGCCGATATAATCGGCCGATAAATGCTTTAAAATGTAATATTGGAAATTATCTGTATCGGTTTCAAAATTATCGGTGTCGGTTTCAAAAAGTAAAATGTATGACTTTTTTTAAAACGCCGCTGTGTACACGGACGTAGGGAGAAGTACAGAGCGCCAATAAACCTTAAAGGCACTGCCTTTGCTTGCCGGCCCAGTCATATAATATCTACGGCTTTTCACACACACAAGTGAATGCACGGCATATGTGATCAACAGCCATACAGGTCACACTGAGGGTGGCCGTATAAACAACTTTAACACTGTTACAAATATGCGCCACACTGTGAACCCACACCAAACAAGAATGACAATCACATTTCGGGAGAACATCCACACCGTAACACAACATAAACACAACAGAACAAATACCCAGAACCCCTTGCAGCACTAACTCTTCCGGGACGCTACAATATACACCCCCCGCTACCCCCAACCCCGCCCACCTCATGCTCTCTCGGGGAGAGCATGTCCCAAATTCCAAGCTGCTGTTTTGAGGCATGTTAAAAAAAATAATGCACTTTGTGACTTCAATAATAAATATGGCACTGCCATGTTGGCATTTTTTCCATAACTTCAGTTGATTTATTTTGGAAAACCTTGTTACATTGTTTAATGCATCACAACAAAATTAGGCATAATAATGTGTTAATTCCACGACTGTATATATCGGTATCGGTTGATATCGGAATTGGTAATTAAGAGTTGGACAATATCGGAATATCGGAAAAAAAGCCCTTATCGGACATCTCTATATGGAAGGTACTTTTCCTTGTTGATGTCCCAAGAATGGCAGAAATACAAGAACAAACACAAACACAAACACAAACACACGCGCACACACACACACACACACACACACACACACACAAAGCTCTTGTCTTGTATCCAGCTGGTAGGCTAAACAGCACAATTATCTCAATTCAAAAGGCCACTGACCTACATCTCAACAGCCCTTTTGTTGTGACGACTCATTGGTATCTGCTGATCACACACATTGACAGTGAACGCACCACTGGCATGATTAGTAAGGAATGTGTCAAAAAAAAGGGGGGGAATAATCTTCATATATGTTTCCCCTGTCACTTCACGCACGTGTGTTTACCCTGCGTGGTTGTCAGCCCCTTTGCGATGAAGCAAATGTGTGCATCGGTTCGCTACACACCTGTCCTCTCTCAAAGTTTTCCTTCTCCAGCTCCAGGCTGTTGGCCCCTCCGGTGCGTCGAATCACTTTGGGGATGGCGTTGGGTACTTGCTGCATGGAGCTTTTCACGCGGTCCATCGTCTCGGGCTAGCCGTGAGGAGGGGAAACTGTCAGTTAAAAGACTATAGTGTTTTTTTAAAGAAACATAAAGGCTGCATTACGCCGCGTTGGACTCGCGGTCCCGTTCAGCGGACAATTTAGCCTCTGTAAATACCACCCCAGTCCATGACAGCAGCAGTAATCGGGGCAAAACCGTGGCATGCAACTTCCGTGTTTGTTTTTTCAAAATAAAATGTGCCAACCTCTACTGAGTTTATTTGAGTACTTCCAATAGCCGCTACGGCGTTAGCAAGCATGTAACATACAACGTAAAGCAAGTCAGGATAAGATACAAAAGTGACATCGTCCGTTTTCGTCGTTTAAATTTCATATATCTTTACTTGGTAAGGAAGCACTGTCAAATCGGAAGTACTTTACGTACCTAACTGCTAACTACTTAGCAAATCCCACCACATGCTTATTTTATGTCGCCCGCGGCAACGCTTCTCACAACTCTTCGACGGTAAACCGTCGCGCATTTAGTAACATCTGTAGTCAAAGCCAAGAAAGAGGTAACCATTTGTTTCAATCGATTTAATTTGTTTCCCCCTAGAAACGGGCAGGAACTCCTCCCAGTTTTAGCAGCCACTGGCTAGACGAGGCCCTTCCCGCCCACACGAGATAGTCGATTTGTTTGATGTGCTCATCCTCTTCCTTTAAATCACATCATCATTTATTATTTTGCAACCATTGGCCTTTTGCCTGGCAAGGGTTGAGCACCAATAATACCGCAGGGGATTCATTTGTTTGAGGCGAAGGTTAAGTTTATTTTGAGCATGCGAAAGAACAGCATTTGCACATGTGTGAAAAGGAGTATGTAGAAGCAGAGCTTTTTGCTGATAGTCTGTTCACATATGACCATTTTCTAATCTGATAAAAATGGAAGAATGAATAAATGACTATAAACTGAAAAATATTATACATACAGTAGTTAGTACCTTGGTTTGATAACAACAGGGAACAAATTAAGCATATAGTAGTAAAAAACAAAAAAACAAACAGTGGATATATGAATGGGTGCCTTTTATATTTGAACTGATACAGTACCAATTCCAAGTATAGAGGAATCAATACCGGTATTCAACGGTACCGATTTTCAGTATTTGTGGGTGCGTTCATGAGGTACTAATTGTTTATTTGTTTAATACTAAGATCACTTTTTAATGTAACTTTTAACAGTGAGCTGATGATAATAACTGTTATCCAGTTGTTATATCTTGTTTTCTTATACTTCTGAGTCTCATTTGCAAGCATGTGATCATTTCGGTTCATCCTTGGTGTGTTACCATAGTCAGGAAGTAGTCTTTGCCATTAAGTTGACCCTATTCAACTTAATAAGTCAGGAGTCCCCAAACTTTTTGACTCGTGGCCGCATTGGGTTGAAAAAAAGTTGGCCGGGGGCCGGGCTGTATATATATATATATATATATATATATATATATATATATATATATATATATATATATATATATATATATTCTAAGCGTGATGATGTTAGTACCTTATCACATGATCATTAATTAATTTAGGATTATCATTGTTATTACATCAGACACTGTACATCATTAAATTATAATACATTATATAATTCAGGATGTATTATATAAAAAGGGAGAATAATATTCTCATTAATCTGTGATATCTCAGTCTGCAAGGAACTTTAACTACATTAAAGACCACATATCTTTGTAAGGACTACATTTTTGAAAGGGAAACATGTTGCTAAATCGACATACAGTACCAGTATAAGCATCCATCCATCCATCCATCCATTTTCTACCGCTTATTCCCTTCGGGGTCGCTGGAGCCTATCTCAGCTACAATCGGGCAGAAGGCGGGGTACACCCTGGACAAGTCGCCACCTCATCGCAGGGCCAACACAGATAGACAGCAATAACTAGTATTTCTCACGTTATTTCAGAATAAAGAAGCCATGTTTACACAACATGCCTCAAGCCTACCCTCAGCTGGTCAAACAGTGGAATTGAAAACAACACTGAAATCAAAACAGACTATATAACCAGTAAGGCTACATACATACAGATGTTTTTATTTCAAAATATATACCGGTATACTATGTACACTACATTATACCAAACGTCCCTACAATTCTCAATTTACAAGATGGCAGGTATATAGTACATCGGGAAAGTATTCACAGCACTTCCACACTTTGTTATGTGACGGCCCTATTCCAAAAATGAAATATAGTATAGTTTCCTCTCAAAATTCTCAACACTCCATGATGACAACATGAACAAAATATTTGTAATATCACAGCCTTTGCTTTTTGTTGTGTGTAAAATGTTGAGGTGAAAAATGTATTTAATCCATTTTGGAATTAAGCTGTAAGATAACA
This sequence comes from Nerophis lumbriciformis, assembly GCF_033978685.3. Classification (NCBI taxonomy): domain Eukaryota; kingdom Metazoa; phylum Chordata; class Actinopteri; order Syngnathiformes; family Syngnathidae; genus Nerophis; species Nerophis lumbriciformis. Next base: position 18,029,294 of record NC_084577.2, on the reverse strand, counting down.
AAATGTGGAAAAAGTGATGGGCGGTAAATACTATGGTGCTAATTATGATTGACCATCATACTGCAACTATGTTTTTATATACTGTTATCTGCGATGGTGTTCACACATCAGTCAACAGTAATAGTGCAGGACGTGTCACTATCGTCTGTATATGTACATAATACCATCCATCCATCCATTTTCTACCGCTTAATCCCTTCGGGGTCACGGGGGGCGCTGGAGCCATAGTGCCAAATGATCTGTTGGTCTTGCTGGCATTTATTCATTTAGCCTTAATAAGTCTATGCAGGTTTTATTTCATAAACTAACAACATGCCCCCATTTACATGCAGTTAAAGTGTTGTCTCCTTTTATTATTTTGTATGTATTTATTTATTAGGAAGGCTACATAATTTGTGTAAAAAAAAACTACACACTTTTCCAGTAAATGTAATCTATTTGATTTATATTTAGTTTGAACAGCGTTTTTTGTTACTGTTTTATGCAGGGTTGTCCATTGGGTATGACTGAGAACCTGATCATATTAATTTATTTTGTATCTGTATGTGTCAAGCAAGTTTTGAATAACTCCTTCTCCAAATAAAATGCAGAATACACTACAATGTTCAGAAAATCTGCAAAGACTCCTCCCACCCCCACCAAGGACTGTTTTCACTGCTGGACTCTAGAAAGAGGTTCCGCAGCCTACGAAGCAGAAATTCGAGGTTCTGTAACAGCTTCTTCCCTCAGGCCGTAAGACTCTCGAACGCATCATAATTAAATTATCCCCTCAACTCCCCCCAAAATGGATTAACTCGCTGGAATAAAAAAGACAATATAACATACATCCATAAACGTGGACGCATGTGAAAAAGTGCAATATATTTATCTGTACAGTAATCTACTTATTTATTTATATATATTTATATATATATATTTATTTTATATATATATTTATATATTATTTATATATATTTATTTAGTTATATATGCACCTTATTGCTTTTTTTTTATCCTGCACTACATTGAGCTTATGTGACGAAATTGCGTTCTTATCTGTGCTGTAAAGTTCAAATTTGAATGACAATAAAAAGGAAGCCTAAGTCTAATGGGTCTGGGTTAGTTTTTGCCTCATCCCTCACTTAAAGCATGAGTGAAGAATGTGTGAAGCGCACTACCAACCTGATAAGTCTGCTCACAGGTTCTACCTGATGGTTGTTTGAGCACTCTGCAGCTAGTCCTGCATAGTCCCACACCTTAATGCTTCAATCGCATGCAGGATTCTCACAGGAATGAGGCAAAAGTACAACTTTAACTACTGTACCTGAGTGCATCCAAAAAGTATTCATAGCTTTTTTCACATTTTGTTAGGTTACAAACTTACAGCCTTATTCCAAAATGGAATAAATTAATTTTTGTCCTCAAAATACCCCGTAATGACAATGTAAAGGTTTTTTTTAAATGTATTAAAAAACAACAACATTATAAGTATTCACAACCTTTGCTCAATACTTTGTTGCTGCACCTTTGGCAGCAATTGCGGCCTGAAGTCTTTTTGAATACGATGACACAAGCTTGGCACACCTATTTTTGGGCAGTTTCACCCATTCCTCTTTGCAGCCCCTCTCAAGCTCCATCAGGTCGGATGAGAAGCATTGGTTTTTATCCAGGATGTCTCTGATAGACTAGTCTATCCTGACTAGTCTACCAGTCCCTGCCGCTGAAAACCATCCCCACAGCATGATGCTGCCACCACCATGCTTCACTGTAGGGATGGTATTGGCCTGGTGATGCGTTTCCTCCAAACATGATGCCTGACATTCAAGCCAAAGAGTTCAATCTTCCTCTCATCAGACCAGAGAATTTTTGTTTCTCATGGTAGATGCATTTTTGAAACTTTCTACGTCTGGCCACTCTACCATACAGGCCTGATTGGTGGATTTCTGCAGAGATGGTTGTCCTTCTTGAAGGTTCTCCTCTCTCCAAAGAGGAATGCTGTAGCTCTGACAGAGTGATAATCGGATTCTTAGTCACCTCCCAGATGAGACTAAGATGAATGCAGCAATGTACGAAGACATCTTTGACAAAAACCAACGCTTACATCCAACCTGATGGAGCTTGAGAGGTGCTGTAAAGAGGAATGGGCCAAACTGCCCAAAGATAGGTGTGCCAAGCTTGTGGCATCGTATTCAGAAAGACTTGAGGCTGTAGTTGTTGCTGAAGGTGCATCAGCAAAGTATTGCGCAAAGGCTGTGAATACTTACGCACATGTGATTTTTTTAGTTTTATAATTTGAATACATTTGCAAAAAAATAAATAAGTTTTTCACATTTTTATTAAGGGGTGTGTGTAGAATTTTGAGGACAAAAATGATTTAATTATATTTTGGAATAAGGCTGTAACATAACAAAATGTGGAAAAAGTCACGCGCTTTGAATACTTTCCAGATGCACCGTACATATTCCCAGCAAACCCATGGGTTAATTACTTTTATAATATATATACTACTTTATATTAATACCTATATATGTACAGTATGTCATATTTTCTGGTAAGCCGGTTGATTAGTTTAGGACAGACCTGGGCAATTTAAGGCCCGTTAAGCCGGACATTCCCAAATAATTGTTTTAAGTCTTTAAGATGGAAACTGTAGCCGCCATTATGATGTGCAGTGATGGCCGTAACGTCTTGAACTATACAAAGTATTTCAATGGTTGGAATCTGCGCTTTTTCATAATATACTAGTTACTATGGTAATCTAAGTCCCAGCAGCTCAGACGAGGCAACAAGCAGTGTGGGTGGGTGTTTCCAGAGCGGCCAGCCTGAAATGCGGAAGTCAGGGCCAGACACGGAAGAAGAATTTTACAACAAAGTTCTAAAGCTTTGTGATATATCAGATAGTAGGTGGGGGTTTTTTTTTTTTACCCTTCGCGTTCATATTTCGCTGTGTTTGTTGCATTTTTGTTGCGTTTCGCTTGATTGTAAAGAATGTCTATTGAGAGGGGGTATGACGTTCATATGTTGTTAATATTCAGTGTTTTATCGTTCATACTTAATATTGTAAACCCCACATTCATTATTTTCATGTACATTCTGCGTGTTTCATTCAGAAAAAAAATGTAAAATTCCATTCAGTTTAAGGCGGTCTGTCATAACTAGAGATGTCCGATAATATCGGCCTGATAATATTATCGGCCAATAAATGCTTTAAAATGTAATATCGGAAATTATCGTTATCGTTTTTTTTATTATCGTTATCGTTTTTTTAAATTTATTTTTTATTAAATCAACATAAAAAACACACAAGATACACTTACAATTAGTACATCAACCCAAAAAACCTCCCTCCCCCATTTACACTCATTCACACTAATTTCTGTTATTAATATTCTGGTTCCTACATTATATATTAATATATAACAATACAGTCTGCAAGCACACTTGATTGTGCATGCTGCTGGTCCACTAATAGTACTAACCTTTAACAGTTAATTTTACTAATTTTCATTAATTACTAGTTTCCATGTAACTGTTTTCATATTGTTTTACTTTCTTTTTTATTCAAGGAAATGCTTTTAATTTATTTATCTTATTTTATTCTATCAATGTTTTTTAAAAAGGACCTTATCTTCACCATACCTGGTTGTCCAAATTAGGCATAATGTGTTAATTCCACGACTGTATATATCTAGATCGGTTGATATCGGTTAATATCAGTATCGGTTGATATCGGTATAGGTAATTAAGAGTTGGACAATATCGGAATATCGGATATCGGCAAAAAGCCATTATCGGACATCCCTAGTCAATGTTTTTAGCATTCAATCAGACATTATTGTGAGGTTTTGTATTAGTGGTCCTTAAAATAGATACCTATTTTTCGGAGTATAAGTCGCTCCGGAGTATAAGTCGCACCGACCGAAAATGCACAATAAAGAAGGAAAAAAACATATATAAGTCGCACTGGAGTATAAGTCGCATTTTTTGGGGAAATTTATTTGATAAGACCCAACACCAAGAATAGACATTTGAAAGGCAATTTAAAATAAATAAAGAATAGTGAACAACAGGCTGAATAAGTGTACGTTATATGACGCATAAATAACCAACTGAGAACGTGCCTGGTATGTTAACGTAACATGTTATGGTAAGAGTCATTCAAATAACTATAACATACAGAACATGCTATACGTTTACCAAACAATCTGTCACTCCTAATCGCTAAATCCGATGAAATCTTATACGTCTAGTCTCTTACGTGAATGAGCTAAATAATATTATTTGATATTTTACGGTAATGTGTTAATAATTTCACACATAAGTCCATACTTGCCAACCTTCCCGGATTTTCCGGGAGACTCCCGAAATTCAGCACCTCTCCCGAAAACCTCCCGGGACAAATTTTCTCCCGAAAATCTCCCGAAATTCAGGCGGAGCTGGAGGCCACGCCCCCTCCAGCTCCATGCGGACCTGAGTCCGCTTTCCCACAATATAAAGAACGTCTACAATAAAGCAGCCCTTCTGCCGTAAACAGCAATGTTGTGACACTCTTAAACAGGACAATACTGCCATCTAGTGCATTGCCATCTAGTGCATTGCTGTGTGGCACGCACTTTTGTGCGTGCCACACAGCAATGCATAATCAGAGAGGGTGTTCAGCATGGTTAGAAAGATAGTGACAGAGAATAGAACAAGGATGGACAATTCAACCCTTAACTCAACAATGAGTAGATGAGTGTTATTGGTGTGTATATGTGTAAATAAATGAACACTGAAATTAAAGTATTTTTATTTTTTATTTTTATACATATATATATATATATATATGTATATATATATATATATATATATATATATATATATATATATATATATATATATATATATATATATATAGCTAGAATTCACTGAAAGTCAATTATTTCTTGTATATATGTATATATATATATATATATATATATATGTATATATATATATATATATATATATATATATATATATATATATATATATATATATATATATACATATACATATATATATATATATATATATCCATCCATCCATCCATCCATTTTCTACCGCTTATTCCCTTCGGGGTCGCGGGGATATATATATATATATATATATATATATATATATATATATATATATATATATATGAAATACTTGACTTGGTGAATTCTAGCTGTAAATATACTCCTCCCCTCTTAACCACGCCCCCGCCCCAACCACGCCCCCCGCACCCACCCCCCACCTCCCGAAATTGGAGGTCTCAAGGTTGGCAAGTATGCATAAGTCGCTCCTGAGTATAAGTCGCACCCCCGGCCAAACTATGAAAAAAACTGCGACTTATAGTCCGAAAAATACGGTATACATTTTTTTCTCTAAATTTGGCCTTTCTCGTCAAAATAACTGCCCAGGCCTGGTTTAAGAGCTACAAACAGAAAATGGCCCCTGCGCCGCACTTTAGAAAACCCTTGGTGTTTAAGGCATAATACATCCCTTCATTTGAGTATCAGTTTCAATTCAAAACTTCATTTAAAATACAATAGTTTTTCAAAATAATACAAAAATAGTGCATTTGTATTAGACAGTACCTACCGTGTTATCTCCGGTGTGCCTCATATAATGTTTCTTCCGGTGGTCCATTATTATACCCTTAAAAAAAAGTCTGCTTTCAGTATATATAGGCTATTACTTTAATTCTATATTGATCCAAAATTGTTGACCAAAATAAAAACAGGCAGTTAAAATTACATCAATGCCACTTTCATCTCTTTGGAGAATAACTGATCAGTTAATACAAAAAAAAAAAATCCACTAAAGCGTGGCAAGTGTATTTTTAACCTGACGAAACAATGTACTTAGACGAATTAAGTCAAATAAGTAGAAAGTTAATAAGTGTTATTGCTCGCTTGCTACCGATGCAGAGCAGCACCAACGCAAGGGAGAGTAGGCGTGCATTACGGTAAAGATTACAGTGGGGTGAAATCTCGCGAGATCTCTCCGGTATTGACCAAGCGGGGGCTAGATCTTAAGTTTTCCTCATGCATCATTAGATGATTCATAACAACGTCAAGATGTCGGGACGATCAGGCCGTGCAGAGACCAGGAGTCGTGCTAAAGATGACATCAAAAAGGTTCTGGCTGCCATCGAGAAAGTGCGGAAATGGTACGTAGCGTGTCCAGTTAACAATACGGAGGGAATGTTTTAGCGGGCCATCGGTAGTTAGCTGCTACGTCGTTCAACTAACTTCAGTCGGAAAAGTTCAATGATCGACGGGGCTTGTAGCCAATCAGTGTGCCCGTTTGCTAAAAGAAGGCGGGGCTATTGCAAATTTTTCCGCCAGGAGCTGTCAATATGGCTGCAGCTCTGCACTACTTATTGCGAGATCCAGTTGGCGATTTCATGTGACAGTAAGAAGCACGACATTCCAGACACGTCAGCGTCATTTGCACACGACGGACACGTACTTAATTTGCCGTGCATTTTAAGAAAACACGATATGCACTGTAAGGGACGTGGATCAAATCCGCCGATAAAGGGGAGATGCTTGTTAGCTTTTGTCTAAATATAGCCAAACTACTTTAATCCTCAGGGAGAAGAAATGGGTGACTGTTGGAGACACGTCCCTGCGCATATTCAAGTGGGTGCCGGTGACAGAAACAAAGCAGGTGGGGTTGCACATTTTTTTGAATTTTTTTGTGGAGGTAACTCCCCTGATATACAGTATTTAATGTGTGAGTGTGTGACTCATCAGTGCTTTTCATGTCAGATCTATCGCAGCAAATCTACTGCAGGTGGAGACGTCAGAGGACTCAAAGATGTGGTGCTGGAAAACACAAACTCTTTGCCAGATTTCGCTGGTGAGTGTCCAGGTGGATTTGTTACAAATACATCAATGGCTGTGAAAGTATTGGATTTCATCACCCCTTTTAATCACGTACAGTGGTACTACAGTTTTCTTACACAACACTTCAGTGACCTGGGGTGAGGTTGATGGCTGGTGAGGCACCGACTTCATCACAGTCAGATTTACAAACATATGAACCCTAAAGAGTATCTTATTCACCATTTTATTGGCAGCAGTTAACGGGTTATGTTTGAAAGCTCATACCAGCATTCTTCCCTGCTTGGCACTCAGCATCAAGTGTTGGAATTTGGGGTTAAAGCACCAAAAATTATTCCCGGGCGCGGCGCCGCTGGTGCCCACTGCTCCCCTCACCTCCCAGGGGGTGATCAAGGGGACGGGTCAAATGCAGAGGACAAATGTCACCACACCTAGTGTGTGTGTGACAATCATTGGTACTTTAACTTAACTTTAACTTTACACATACAAACTGTAGCACACAAAAAAAAAATCACATTTAATTAAAAAAACATTATTATGGTCTTACCTTTACTTATAAGTGCGGGAACAGTGGTGTTCGTGTTGGAGGAGTTGTGAATGAATGAAATATGAAATCCGTGCTGCAGTCTGCAGGTGTACCTAATGTTGCGTCCCTGCAGTCGTTCACGCTCCTCCGGCGCGAGCATTGTTGTTTTTGCACTTTTTGGCTTCTTGTTAAGTGACTTTTTTTGGGTGGATTCGGTCTTGCATGTGGAGGGTTTGGGTGTGGGCTTTGGTTGGTGCGGCGCTCCCGTCGGGGGGTGCATTAACCGGCACCAGGAGGCGGGACTACGCAAGCCTCAGGCAGTGCGTCTTCGCAGCAGTTTTATGATTGCTCAGCACAATAAATACTTTACACACATACAGTTGTTGACAAAATACACTGTACATTATATACCTCAGCTAACTAAACTATGGAAATGTATAATATAGTTAATATAGCAATACGGTCTCACTGCACAGCAGGCCAGCAGTTAGCCGAGTCCGCAATCCATGTTGAGGCACAACTGAGTGACGTGCCTCAACTGGCTGCTGATCACCGCACCGTCTCTTCTCAGTATTTGAACGGCAAATGTGAAAATTCAGCGATTTTGAATAAAAATAATCTAAAACTGGTGAAGTTAAATGGAAAATAACTTTATAGTGTAATCACTGAATACATATAACAATTTAATCGATTTTTTTCTTTTTACATTTTTTTTCTTTCCATGATGGCAGGTGAGGCCCCGCCTCACCTGTGACCGCACATCACTGGATTTCAGCACCCCTTTTAACCACATACAGTGGTATTACAGTTTTCTTACACCACACTTGTTGTATATTTCGGTTTGCGCTATCGTCTTTTTTTTGCAGTTATTCATCGCAATGGTGCACAAACCCTTTGCCAGATTTTGCTGGTGAGTGTCCAGGTGGATTTGTTACAAATACATCAATGGCTGTGAAAATATTGGATTTCAGCTCCCCTTTTAATCACGTATAGTGGTACTACAGTTTTGTTACACCACACTTTTTGTATATTTCGGTTTGCGCTAACATTTTTTTTTGCGGTTTTCATCGCACGGCACCATTGCATGTGACAAAGTAGTCGGTTTGACTGCGAACGCAGATTGTGCTTTTATATGTGTATATGTATATATGCTAGGGGTGTAACGGTACACAAAAACTTCGGTTCGGTACGTTCCTCGGTATAGAGGTCACGGTTCGGTTCATTTTTGGTACAGTAAGAAAACAACAAAATATAAGTTTTGGGGTTATTTATTTACCAAATTTGCAAAATCTTCCACCAAAAATATTTTTCTTAGTGGAATATTTGATGTGAAGTAATCAGAACTCCCCTGTCTATGTCAACTTCATCGATTTTGAAAAGGCTTTTGACAGTGTGGATCGGGAGATGCTGTGGAGAGTGATGGCTCACTATGGCATTCCCCCAAAGTTGATTAAGCTTATCAAGAACACCTACCGAGGGATGCAGTGTCGTGTCCTCCATGAAGGCTGCCTGTCAGAGCCCTTCGAGGTCCTGACTGGGGTGCGGCAGGGATGCATGCTCTCGCCCTTCCTGTTCATCCTCTGTATAGACTGGACCATGACACAAACAACAAGCAATAACCGAACTGGCGTACAGTGGAGCCTGACTGAGCAGTTGGAAGGCCTGGATTTTGCTGATGATTTAGCACTCCTAGCACACACACACCAACATATGCAGGAGAAATCATGCAAACTGGAAACAACAGCTGCTTCGCTTGGACTCAAAATCAACACATCAAAAACTAAGTTAATGCGTATCAACCACAAGAACAACTCCCCAATAAACATGGATCATAAACAGTTAGACGAGGTTGCCACCTCTACATAATTTGTACTGTATAATAAAAAGGCTTTAGATAAACGTTATCAATATATCTAAATACAAGTATTAATTTTTTCTTCATTAATAATATCAACAATCTTTTTGTCTTTACATGATACCTTTGTCTCTATTTTTACATTTTGATTGAGAGGTATTTTTATATAATTTATGTATTTTCTAAAGTTATATACATTTATATGTACATGTACATGCTGTATCGGGACAGATCCATTAAGATTTTGAGCAGAAATATGTCGTTCAGGAATTAATTATACACAATAAAACATTAACATAAAGCTAAGTCACATTAATTCTTTTTAAAGTAGTACCTTTGTGACATGAAAAAAACATAAGTAGTGTAAAAACAAACAAACATGGTGTTTACTTTTCGATATCAATATAAAACTCAAAGCAGTTTGACTAATGAAGATGAAGTTTAATAAACAAGCTTTGTTCTTCTCCAATACCTCCTAGTGGTTCAGTACAACAGTTTGGCCAACAAAAATAAACAGGAGCGATACCTCCCACATCGAATACACAATCCTCACAGCCTGCATTCAGATTGATGAGATGACAAAACATTATACAGGCATGCGATTTCCATCTTTTATCCCTCTGTAAAAATATAAAAAAATATTTTCAGTTTTTCTTCGTTATTTCTGACATACAATGTGTGTTAAAATCTTGATCCGTCTCTTTGCCATACATGCCAACAACTACGGTTTTCCTGTAATGATTACGGTTTTTGATAATCTATTCCCGTTTACGGCTGCTTTGGTAAAAACTACGGTTTTCCATTAAAAAATGATTAACTTAAAAATCGAAGCTACGTAGCGAAGCAACTCCACGGGCAGGGGACAAAATATACGGTAAAAATCTATGATGATCGGTTGGTTTACGTATAAGAAAATCCATGATTGGTTGGTTGGTTTACTATGATGAGTCACGATTGGTTAAGATTCAGGCAAAACATTACGAACAACCCAATCAGAGGCAAGATAGGGCGGGTCATCGAACCAGGAACGGAAATCACAACAGACACGCACACCACAAATGACTACGAGAGAGTTGGAGAAGAGAAGAGAGAATATTCAAGCGGGCGATTTATGTATTAAAAAAAACGGGTGGAAGATGGCAGAGGGATTCTCTTCCTTAGATTTTTCTTTTAGCGATGTAGACGACGTCCAAGAAACCCGTAATGCTTCTACTTGGCCACATTTGGACAAATGTATGCGTCTGGATAAAACAATGCCCAAAACATTCATTTTAGTTGTTTACCATGTAAGCCCAAATCAAAACTGCTCTCGACATGGAAGACGTGAAATACACATTTTAGAACACACTTTATTGTAGCAGACATGTGATGACTTTTGCTACAGTATAGCCTAAATGCTAAATTTAATTTTCATTGGTGTTTTAGAACAAGACACTAGCTGACATTTTGTTCATTATTTCTACTCTTTATATTTAACATTGAATAGTTGAATACTTTTGAAACATATACACCATGACTGCAAAATATTGGTTATTTCATGCTATGAATCACAAATGGCTATTCAGATAAAGGAAGTTAGCTAATAGAATAAACATTGTTTGTACTCTTTATGGTTTTTGCATTTGGAGCAGTTAGAAGTGGAGAGGGAGTGGAAGAGACAGAAATGGGCTACAAAATTCAAGGCAGAATCCACTAAAGCAGAAACAAAAAGGAAAATGCAAGCTGCTCAGAAATTTGCCAGGAATAGGCTCCAGCGACCCCCCGCGACCCCAAAAAGGGACAAGCGGTAGAAAATGGATGGATGGATGGCTCATGTCAGAGGCATCAAAGCAGAAATGCCAAAGTAATGTGTGAATGAACCAAAGTAATGTGTAAATAACTAGATTAACCATCTGTGGCTGTGAAGTGAACACTTGTAAGGTTGTAAATACTAAATAGAGTAGGCTAACCCATGTGGTTCCTGTGGATGTGAACACAATTGAATTACTGTAGTGACTAAATAACATAGTGACAGAAACAGACATAGTGATTCATTTGGATGAATGGGGTATTATGTATTTATGTAAACTCTGTTGATAATTTTTTAATTCTTTAAAAACTAACGCATATTTTAATGTTGTTTTTTTTTGCTAAACTTTGCATGTTCAATTGCTGAAAACCAGGAGCTTCAGGGGGTGTGGGTGGGGGTAGCTTATTTATTGGACTTCCTCTTCATTAGTCAATATGCTTTGTGTTTTATTTTGATACCAAAAAGTAAACACCATGTTTTTTCATTACTTGTGTTTTGTTCATGGCACAAAAGTATTACTTTAAAAAAGCATTCATGCAAAGTCTACTATATGACACCTGCAAATGAGACTCAACAAAACATGATATAAAACCTGCCCAGCACAATTATCATAACATGTTACTTAGGAAAAAAAAGAAGGTTTGATTAATAAACTTTTAACATTTATGAACACATACAAAAGTACAGAAAATTGGTACCGGTATCAATTCTCAGGTACAGGGAACTGGTACCGTATCAATTCAATTGTGAAATGTATGCCGATGTTTAGGTGTTTGAATCGGCAAGATGTATGGTTTTGTAATACAACAAAAAACAGCAATAGAAGCGAGATAAGCCTACCCTGCACCTCAGACACCGCAATTTAACAGTGCACCTTTTAATTTAAAATAAAATTTAATACGTAGGGGTCCCAGCTCCATCTCTCCATCAGTTTGGGGGCCGTGGCCTGGAAAACGCTGAAGACCCCTGCTTTATATGATGAAAAAATTAAAAAACCAAACAGATTTAATGCTTAATTTGACTCTCCCACATTGTTTGCATCAGATGAAAATAGCAACCAGAGCTTTCTGTCTGACGTCTATCATGCCAAGATGGACAACAACAGCAGCAGCACCTCCAGCTCACAGCAGGTCAGCCCTCCTCATACCTCGAACCTCCGAACTGAAGACTCTCAACCGCCAATGCTCGGCCAGGAGATCGTGGATGGTAAGTCATTGACTTGCTTTTTCATGCATTGGTGTTTACTCAAAATGATTACAGTGGAACCTCGATGTACGAACTTAATTGGTTCTTGAACAGTGTTTGTAAACAGAAAAGCCTGCATAGTGAAACAAATGTCTCCATAAGAAACAATGTAAACGTGGATAATGGGTTAGAACTTTGACAAAAGTCCATATTTTTGTAAAAGTTTGTATACTTTGAACACAATATAAAGCATTATACAGTACTGTATTTTAAACAAACATAACAAGGAGGTGATGGATCAACTATCTATTTCATTACAATGCCAAAACAACAACTAGCTGAACTGCTTAAACGCACACACTGTCACTAGCCCTGTGGTGCCCCCACAGTTTGAAATCACAAAGCTCCTCAATATTGATCGATTGATTGATTGAGACTTGTATTAGTAGGTTGCACAGTGAAGTACATATTCCGTACAATTGACCACTAAATGGTAACACCCGAATAAGTTTTTCAACTTGTTTAAGTCGGGGTCCACTTAAACTAATTCATGATACAGATACATACTATCATATATACTATCATCATAATACAGTCATCACACAAGATAATCATCAGGGTGTATACATTTAATTATTTACATTATTTACATTTCGGGGTGTGGAGGTGGGGGGGAGGGGGGGGTTAGGTTTGGTTGTTATCATCAGTCATCAACAATTGAGAACAGAGAAATGGATATTGAAACAGTGTAGGTCTGACTTGGTAGGATATGTACAGCAAGTAGTGGACATAGAGAGAGAGAGAGGGAGATCAGAAGGCATAAGAAAAGTATCTGCATTTGATTGTTTACATTTGATTATTAACAACAATCCGGGGAGGGTGTTAGTTTAGGGTTGAAGTTGCCTGGAGGTGTACTTTTATTGCGGTTTTGAAGGAGGATAGAGATGCCCTTTCTTGTATACTTTTTGGGAGCGCATTCCACATTGATGTGGCATAAAAAGAGAATGAGTTAAGACCTTTGTTGGATCAGAATCTGGGTTTAACGTGGTTAGTAGAGCTCCCCCTGGTGTTGTGGTTATGGCAGTCATTTACGTTAAGGAAGTAGTTTGACATGACATCATCAGGGAGGTGTAGCGGATTTTATAGACTAGGCTCAGTGCAAGTTGTTTTACTCTGTCCTCCACCCTGAGCCAGCCCACTTTGGAGAAGTGGGTAGGAGTGAGGTGTGATCTGGGGTGGAGGTCTAGAAGTAATCTGACTAGCTTGTTCTGGGATGTTTGGAGTCTAGATTTGAGGGTTTTGGAGGTGCTAGGGTACCAGGAGGTGCATGCGTAATCGAAAAAGGGTTGAACGAGAGTTCCCGCCAGAACCCTCATGGTGCTTTTGTTGACCAGAGAGGAGATTCTATAGAGAAATCTAGGCAGGTCGCTACAGTTATTGGGAATACAAATACAATACAAATCCACCAGAAAATGATTAGCCCGCCCACAATGACTGTGCTGCCGGGCACAAAATGGTGGCGCTGCGAGGCACACAATGGGTGGAATAAACGTGCGTACACTGACATAAAAGCCGGTGGTTCGTAAATCAAAAGGTTTGTACAATGAGGGATTCGTAAATCAGGGTTCCACTGTATTTATTTTTCAGTTTCTTCAATGCTTATCCTTCATTTAAAAACAAAATGTTGACACCTAACAAATCCAGAACCAGTTCACTCTGGACAGGATGGAGCAGATGAGCCTCCAACTCTGATTAAGGAAGATCTTCTATCATCAGGCACTGGCAGACGGAGCGCCCCAGACACGCAGGTTAAACATCAATCAGCATTCTTCTTTATTACATTATGTCAAAACTAGGCTTGTACGGTATACCAGTACTCATAAAGTACGGCGGTTCTAATGAATTAATAATGGTACTATAGTTTACTACCGGTATACAATATTTTTTTTAAGCACAATGTCACATCGTCACCTCGTGACATTGCTGGTAATTCGAGCAGAGGCACATGTTCGGCAACACACACACACAGAGTACTTACAAGCAGTCACAGTGTTGAGACAATGGAAGCATTTTGGCTTATAAAACCTAACAGTAGAGGTGAAGCTATAAACACTGAAGCACCACTCTACAAAAGGTGCTTTAAAACATGGCTAGCTAGCGAGCAGCTAACGTTCATCAGCAGTCGGCAGTATTTTAGCTATTTCTAAATCACTAATCCTTGCCTCCGTGGCGACCAATAATCTACGGTTCTTACAATTATCATTCCTAAAGAACGAGGAATAGTGAAACATTCTTTACTTCACACCGTAGGAGGATACACTAGCTAACCGCTAACAGCGAGCTGGCTCTCATGAATTCAAAGCTACCAAGCCTCACGCTTTGAGCGTTAAAGTCACGCAATGTAACCCATTCTCACGCCACACTTGACATGTCTTACTTTCCCCTTTCACTGCTCTATATAGATTTTTTTCCTCGCGGCTGGCCGTAGTTCAAGTAACTCTGATTGCCTGACTGAAATGACCGATCCTCGAACAATTTATGAATTATTGTGCCTGAATCTAGCCAACCACGGAAGGCACCACGCAACATAAACCAATCAGAAGCAACTCTGATTGGTTTACTTTGCGAATTTGTCGCTAAATCTAGTATCTTTGAACTCCTCTTAGTCACTTTCTTTCTCAAAAAGGACTAGCGACAAATCTAGCGACTTTTTTTGGATGTTTTTGGAGACATGAAAGCGCGTATCACTCTAATGTCCGCAAATTAGAAGCAGTGCTGCCGTGAGCCTTTCCTCACAGGCGGTCCCCTGTCTACTGAGTAGGCCTTTTTTCACCAAAAGTTAAAAAACTCATAAGTTCCTGGAACCTCTAGTTCCTGGATCTAGAGGTTCCTGTAGAAGTGTGTGGTTTGTGTTTCCACCGCATTTCACAGTTCAGAGTTGTTTATACAAATCAGGCTGATGACGTATGGAGGAGTGGTTAAGTATATTTTTACACTGTACCATGTAAATAAACAGACAATATGAGGTCATATTTATTTTACTAAAAAGTAAGTCAATGAAATACAAAGCAATCATATACAAAACAATATACCGTAATTCAAGAAATAAAGTGTACCAAATTGTTTATAGAAATTCAGGCTTTTGTTCGCAATGTCCAACAGTCAGAAAGTCGTCTTGAGTAAATGATGAATGCATGAGGGTCAGACGACTCCTTTTGGTCCATTTCAGCTGTAAATAACAATATATAAAGAATAAATGTCAGTGTTTATCTCACGCCGACATCAGGAACACATCGGCTTAAGCGTTAGCTTGTTAGCGTTAGCATTCTGTTCACTCGGGTTGTTGCTAATAACTACACAAATGGAGTGTCACTGACTACTTTTTGGCCCTGCGATGAGGTGGCGACTTGTCCAGGGTGTACCCCGCCTTCCGCCCGATTGTAGCTGAGATAGGCTCCAGCGCCCCCCGCGACCCCAAAGGGAATAAGCGGTAGTGGATGGATGGATGGATGACTACTTTTACAACATGTAATGTAGTAAATACTTAATATTTCATGCAATTTACCTTTGTTCCACTCGTGTACTGTCTCATTTATTTCACATTTTTCCACAAAGTCTCAGCTGAGGTTGTTGCTTCTAGTCCGGCTTTGTTTTCCTCTGTAAATACCTTTTTAAAAGAGGCCCTCCACTTCTCATAGCTTCGCATATTGAAATGAAGTTTATAATAATAAAAAAAAAAACATGAAACTGCATAGATATAGTTTAAAGACTACGGTTGAGTAAAAACTGTTCCACTTATCAGCGTTCTTTAGCACAAAGATGCCCCACAAAAGTTCCTGCAAGTCGAAAGTTCCTTTCCTTCTTCTTACTGTTGTCAAGTTTGTTGTAACTTAAATACACAAGAAATAAGTAAGTCACCTAAAATCCTGTAAATGGTCGTGCTGTGTTCGGAAAATAAGTTTTAGGATCGCCCCCAACTGTGTTCAACCAATCAGCGTTCAAAACCAAATCATGCCCCTGATAAGGTTCGAGGAACCTTCCAAAAGTCCCACCTAGCTGGCTAGATCTCTGAAAAGTTTCTGAAGAACTAAATCTACCCAAGTAGTTTTTAGTAAAAACACGGGGGGAGTTTTATTTATGTAAATGGGAAAGCTCCTGTAAAAGTTCCTGCTGTTGAAAAGGGCCTGATGTCTGCTCTTAGGCAGCTTGTACTGAAAACACATTTCCTCGTACTTTTAAGTGCAATGACAATAAAGTTCCATTCCAGTCAGAGCCGAGAGGAGATGCACACCCACTCTGTGCAAAGCTGCCGCTGTTTCTGCCTTGGTTTGCAGTGTAAAATTAATGTAAATAGATCATCACTGTCACATTTAAAATTAAAATAAACCTATTGTTCATGTTACGGCCAGTCCATAAATCCGGTTTGTTCGTGAATATCGCAAGTCTTCGGTCTTTTGATCAAAAGTGATCATTTAACAGTATAGGACAAAGAAAAATACAACCACACTAAGAATCAACAGAAGAAAATTAATTTACAGTTCTAATCATAATTTGCATTTTCTTAACTCACTTTTTATGTCTCCTTCCCCGGTATTCCTCTCTCCTACAGTGTACATTGCAATCAATTATGCAAATGAGGCAATGATGTAATATATCAACTTCTAGCAACTATTATGACAGTCAATATCTACTTTCTTTACTGAAGAGTTGGCAACTCTGGAAGCTGAAGAGAGATCAGAAGAGATTGAGGACAGTGAGGACGGACGGAGATGTAGAAGAGATACAAATTGAGAACACAGATGCACAGAATGAGACGGAAGAGCCAGGAGAGAAAACAGTGGAGATAATTTTCATTTCTGATTTCTGGTTAATTAAGACTTAAATTAGGTGGCCAGGTGAGGAGGTGAGGACATCAGTCTTAAGGTATAAATCAGTGTTAAAAAAAGGCCAATTTCTTTTGGAATGCATCATGGCAGCTTTGTGATGCCATGAGTGGATGCACAAAAACAATCCACTGTAACGATACCAAGCACCAGAGTTGTATTTAGTCGATACTACAATAATTACGTCGATATTTTTTACTATCACAAAATCTTTTTTTTTTTATTGTTGAAAATACGTCACTGGACACAGGAGAACTTTAACTATGACTAATATATGACCCGGTATTTACTTGGTATTGGATTGATACCAGATTTTGTAGTATCATCCAAAACTAATGTAATGTATTCGAAAAACAGAAGAATAAATGATTATTACATTTTAACAGAAATGTAGATAGAACATGTTAATACAGAAGGTAATCAGATATTAACAGTAAATGAACAAGAAGAAGAAGAATCCATTTTCTACCGCTTGTCCCTCAAAATTTTGACAAAATAATGGAATAGAAAATGACAATATGTTACTGCATATGTCCACAGCCAAATTAGGAGCATTTGTTTGCTTACTTACGACTAAAGGAGAAGTTTTCTAGTAAGTTCTCCATGTTTTGTAATGCCAAAAGTGTTATTAGATTGCGATAAGAAACGTATATTTAATTTATCAGAAGATGTTTTGTTAAAATAAAGCCAAAAATTAAAAATGTTTTTGTTGTGCCCTTTATTTTGAAAAGTACTAAAATACGTTTTGGTACCGGTACCAAAATATTGGTATTGGGAGAACCCCTGTCTAAACATGGCAAAAGTAAACTTTATACTTGTTATTTTCTTTCTACAGGAAGAATCGGATGAGTCAGGAGCCCCTCCCTTGAAGAAGATTTGCAGTGGAGAAAATACCGTTTTAAGATAGTTGAGTTTACACATCAGCGTACAAAACGTATCCCTAACTGGCCAACATTAAGGCTCTGGTGTATTCTTTATATACCCTCAACTGGCATTTCATTTTCTGTACAATTTTATCTTGGTTTCAAGCATATTTTTCTTTGTATTTTAAGTATGCTCGTCATTTTTTAAACTGTCTTTCTCCAGAGGAGGAATAATTTGAAGACTATTATTTTTTGTTTTTATGAATTACAGTAAATCTACACATTTCAGAAATGGTTTCTACTAGAATGCAGGCGATAAGAGATCTGTCCGAGGGAAGAGCTTATACAGTAAGAAGGGGATTCATATGGCCCCATTTGTCGCGGTTTACCTGACACATGACACGTGAACAATTAGGGGTTGCACTATCCACTTTAGTCGCCAGACGGCAGTAGAATGTTGAATATCTTAAAATGTGTTTTGTGGCAATTTCAACTTTGACCACAGCGCCAGTTGCTATGTAGAGTGGTGCTTTCCATCATTTCCAGCAGACTGCATTGCTAAATGATTAACCCCTCCCTCTCATGTGAGATCCACCCAAGAATGGGACCATATGAATTCCTTCCCTACTGTGAAACAGTGTCACACTGTTGAGATCTTTAGTAGAGGGTCCATTGCCTTGCTTAAGAGCGCGTTAGCAGGTGCACAACACAATTGCGTATTGTATGAATGGAGCTCTACCACATGATACAAAATTAAGCTAAAAAATAAGCAATTTGATGTGTTAAAAATGTTTCTCCTTTAATCAGGGGAGTCCAGAGTGTGCAGCTTGTTTTTAATTGGGCCTAGAGTATTCTACAAATTATTATTAATGAGATGTATTAGATATTACACAAAAAGATTTGTCACTTATATCACAAAGCTAAAATGTACATGTTTTGTTCAGATAGCTTAGCATATATTTCCCTATATTGCATCTTTAATGCACAAAATGCATCATTTATTTAAAGTTTAGACCAGGGACCAACTCAACTTTTGGTCTGCGGACCTGTGTTCAGTAACATGGGCTGTTTGCGATAGAGTCTTTTGAGGGGCTCTATTAAGTGAACAATAGTTTGTTTGCAAGCCGTTCTTGCTTTTTATTTGGACGTTTCAAAAATAATTTGATTTCAAGGGTTCAATGAAGACAACGACACCAGCCAAAGGCTCAACACAGTGCCATGAAAAGGTATTTGCCCCCTTCTCAAATTCTTATTTTTTTATGTTTAAGATCATCAAACAAATGTAAGTAAACAAAGATAACCCAAGTAAACATAAAATGCCGTTTTTAAATTGTGATTTTATGTATTTAAGAAACAAGTATTCAAAGCTACCTAACCCTGTGTGAAAAAGTACCGCCTAACCCCCAACCGGAATTTATTTTATTTTTTGCTCAGAATTATTTTTATTTTTTTTTCCAACCTGAAATTTCTTATTTTCGTGACCAGAATTTCCCTTATTTTAATGACCAGAATTTCCCTTATTTTTCATAATTTTCCCTTATTTTTCATCATTTTCCAGACCAGATTCCCCCCCCCCCCCACCAGAATTTCCCTTATTTTCTAATACACCCTTCTCAGTGGCCTAGTGGTTAGAGTTCGGTAGGTTGTGAGTTCAAACCCCTGGAGAATCGGGGCGCAGTGGACCGTACATAACAAGGTGCTAGAAAAAGCGCCGCCTGATGCATGAACAGTAAAAAAAAAAACAGTTTTCAAGACACAGGCAATGCTTGAGCTCACAAAAAGGACCTTAAAGGGATGATTACAGCCAGCTGGAATTTGGGTGTCCCATTCAGTAGAAAACTGTACAATTCCACTCCGTTTATACGCCTTACTCGGTGGCCTAGTGGTTGGAGTGTCCGCCCTGAGATCGGTAGGTTGTGAGTTCAAACCCCGGCCGAGTCACACCAAAGACTATAAAAATGGGACCCATTACCTCCCTGCTTGGCACTCAGCATCAAGGGTTGGAATTGGGGGTTAAATCACCAAAATGATTCCTGGGCGCGGCCACCGCTGCTGCCCACTGCTCCCCTCACCTGCCAGGGGGTGAACAAGGGAATGGTTCAAATGCAGAGGACAAATTTACACCTAGTGTGTGTGTGACAATCATTGGTACTTTAACTTTACTTTTAAATTTCCTCCGAAACCTAAAAAGTGGTTGGGCCACCCTTAGCTGTAACAACTGAATTGGAAAGTTTTCTATAACTGGCAATGAGTCTTTCACATCTATGGAGATATGTTGGCCTACTCTTCCTTGCAGATTTAAAAAAAAAAGTTTTTGCCATGCCACGGAATTTCAATCGAATTCAAGTCCGGACTTTGACCAGGCCAATCCAAAACCTTCATTTTTGGGTTTTTAAGGCCATTCAGAAGTTGATTTGCTGCTGCGTTTTTGGATCGTTGTTCTGCTACAATACCCAAGTGCATTTCCGCTTAAGGTCACAAACTGATGGCCGATCATTCTCCTGCAGAATTATCTGGCAAAGATCACGACAAGTCGTCAAGGTCCTGAAGCAGTAAAGCAGCCCCAGACCATCATTCTACCAGCACCACGTTTGACTGTTGGCGTGTTCTTTTTCTGAAATGCTGTTACAAATGTAACAAGAAAGACACCTTCCAAAAAGATCAACTTTCGTCTCGTCAGTCCATAGAATATTCTCCCAAAAGTCGTGGGAATCATTCAGATGTTTTGGGGTTTTTTGCAAAAATAAGACAAGCCTTTATGTTTTTCATGGTCAGCAGTGGTTTTTGCCTTGGAACTCTGCCATGTTTGCCCAGTCTCTTCCTTATGGTTGAGTACGGATCACTGACTTAACTGAGGCAGGGGAAGCCTGCAGTTCTTTGGATGCCCTTGTGACCTGGATGATGGCTCTTGGGGTAATTTTTGTAGGCAGGCCACTTCTAGGAAGGTTTACCACTTTTCCAAGTTTTCTCTGTTTGTAGATAATGGCTCTCATCGGGGGTTCGCTGGAGTTCTAAAGCTTTAGAAATGGCTTTGTAACCCTTTCTAGACTGATAGATGTCAATTACTTTGTCTATCATCTAGGATCGTGGCATTTTGTTACATCTTTTTGAGAACTTTTGGCCGAATTAATTTTGTCAGACAGGTTTTATTGAAGAAAGTTCTTGGTTGAACGGGTCCAGAGGTATTTAAGTTTGGGTGTGGTCAGTGAAATTGAACTCAGATTTCCAAAAAATGTAGTTAGCCATGGTAAGTTCATTGTTTAACAAAGGGGTCAATTACTCTTTCACATAGGGCCAGGTAGGTTTGGATAGCTTTTTCCCCCCCTTAAAATATTAAATTAACACTCAAAAACTGCATTTTCTGTTTACTTTGGTTATCTTTGTCCAACATTTAAATGTGTTTGATAGTCTTAAACATTTTAATAGAGAATATATTAAAAAATATATAAACATTTGAGAAGGGGGCAATACTTTTTTACGGCACTACGTTTTTTACAACTTAAACCAATAATTAAGAATTTTTAACTTGTTGGCCTACTGTGTTTCTAATTATTTGTAATCTATAACCAGCAAAATATTAAGAAATTAAGCAATATATTATTTCCATATTTTACTCTATTAATATTGTCAATTTAAAAAAAATCTGATTAAATACATTAAAAAAAGACTCCAATATTTTAACACAAATGCAATTTTATTGTCAAAATGTCATCCTGCAACATTTCTAAATGTTTTACTTGAATTCACGTTATTTATTTGCTCAAAACTTTGTAACAGTTTTATCTGAAGTCCAGTCCGAGTGTATTTTGAAGTGAAATTTGCCGGTTAAGTCAAAAGAATGTACCGCTTAAAATAAATTGTGTGATTCATCTACGTGTATACATAATTAGTGCGAAAAAATTTGGTGATTTATCACATGAGTTAACTCGTTAGTTTTGACAGTGATGACCAATTTGGGTCGCTGTTTGTCATTAAGAGGTTGATGGTGGGGTCCTGCACCCAAACCAGTAAAGAATCACTAGTTTAGACAACCCTGCCTTAAATATGAATTACCCACAATCCCACTTTTACTGAGGGCTTTACCAAAATCTGCATTTTTTTGATTATATATTAAGAACACAACATTATTAGTTAATTTCAGAAAAGCGGTTCATATTGGCATGTGTGACAGCAAAATACAGCTATACAGATTTCTGGGCACAGTGGCTAAAATAAGCTTTATTCTGTGGACCAGTTGGACAACATAATTTGTCCAATTTTCTAACACCAATACAGCCATAATGCAAATTTCAAATCTGAACCTGGGTAATAGCTGGCTAACTGAGTTCATATACTGTTGGAGGTGTAACAATAGTGTCATTACTGTAATTGTAGTTTGCAGCGGTGTAAACTGAACTACATCATACAAAGAGGCAATTATTAGCACTATTTCGATTTGGTTTTGAAACGATTCAAAATTTTCCAAATTTTATTTTTAAAAATACTTTTTTTAGACAATCTCCGTGCTTACTTGCTACATGTGAAAATCATACAGCATCTAAAAGGAGCTTTTCTAAAAAATGAAACGTTTTGTTATATACGAAATAATATATTAGGAGAATTGTGTTGAACCGATTCTGAATCAACTTGCCACCGTAATAATCGTGATCAAATTAAATCGAGAGTTGTGAGATTTGCATTGCACTACTATTTTGGTTGCTTTAGTAGCTTAATGAAAGAAGAACAAATATAAAAACCTCTTTATGCAGTGCAGATGTGCAATAAAGCAAACTGCAACCACTGAAATGATGCATCAATATATTTGTCCCGACAAAACCTAAGTTTCATTACCGTTGCGAAGACAATATTTTAGATACAACTATAGGTCTGCAACGATAAACGATTGGCGGCGAATAGCAGCCATTTTTTTAATCCTCGCGTGTTGAAAATGCAGTTTCAATATTGAAGATTTATTAGAAATAAAAAGAACAAAAGGTTGCAAACATAATTTTGCTTTTTTTCCATCAATTATTTCCCCTAAAATACGCATTGAGGCTTTAAAGGGTGTTTTATCCAATTGCTCGATTAATTGAACACAATAATCGCTAGCTTACTCGATTAGTAAAATAATCGATATCTGCAGCCCTCAATACAACTCTTGTTGTGGTTGGTGAGTGTATATACAGCAGTGTCATTCATTGCAATACAGCAGGTGACAAAGTGACATTCCTCCCTGCTAAACCTTAGCTTTGATGTCTTCTTGTGAAACTGATGGATGAATGTATTTGGTATCAACATATTGTTTAAAAAAACCCAAAACAAATAAATTCAATACCGCCAATGTACAGCTGCCTATGCATAGTTACCTATCATGTGTTTTGTCGCTTTTTTAGATTTTGGTAAGTCCAGCTTGGCTTTTTGGCAAAGTATTCTATGCCCTGTCAAGAGTTAAATATATACAATGTTAAAAAAAATGCATTGTTGAAAAGAATATGTATTACAAATTGTTTGTTTATAACAGATGCCTAAGCCATATTAAACGCTACTTTCCATTTCAATCTACTGGATGATTTATTTTGAATTTGATCCTAACCATGATACCTTTTTAAGCATTTTCAGTATATTAATTAAGAATTCATATGGCATAGTTTCCACTAAGGGCCACACACTGAAAAATGGAATTATGCAGGGACCATTTTGATATTTTTCATTTTCAAAACCATTAGGGCTCCCTTTAATTTTGGTGAATGTTTAAGGTCCCGGGGAGCCAAAACGATCTCAGTCATTGAAGTGATAAAAACAAGTCAGATATTATTATTTTTGTTTACATTCAACGCTAAAATATCTATAGATCTACCTCAGATCCATCCATTGACATAAAACTTTATTTTTCGTCAATGCTTCATGCCCCTTTTTTTCAATGAAAACCTGTTTTTTTATGGAAAAAACACAGAATATGCAATATTTCTACTCCCCCGCCGCAAAAGTGGAATATTTGATGGGAATTCATTGAAGCTCTGAACAGCAATGACATTTTTTTAAATGAAAAAATTGCCTGCATGGGAGCTTTGTGTTATTAGTGTCAATATTGCAACATGTTCTCATTACATTGCAGCTGTTAGCTCTTTAATTCCATTTTGTATGTTGTTTTTTTAATAGTGTTTTTAAAATGAGCCGTGGGCCTTTAAAAAATTAGCTGCGGGCCGCAAATGGCCCCTGAGCCGCACTTTGGACACCCCTGGTGTATGGCTGTCCTTATTGTCCAATGTGACGACACAATGGGATTAAAATATGGTCAGTGTATGTTTTGGTCATTAAATTTTATTTTCATAAATGGAAATTGGAAAACAAAAACGACTGGTTTAATTGAATTTTGTTTTAAAATACAAAAAAAGAAATGTGAAAAACAAAGCGCTTTTTATTTGTATTGAAAACTAATAACTAAATATTAAAACATTGTTTGATTTTGATTTTATATTTTATAGGGACAAGCGGTAGAACATGGATGGATGGATGGATGGATAACAATAAAGAAAATCCCCAGTAAACAGAAACGAAAAAAACAGACCAAAACGATGTGTTTTAGTTGCAGAGACCGGAAGTTGTGTTTATTTTATTATTTATTATTATTATTTTAGTATTTATTTTCTGCCTGGCTGTGACTCTAGCTAAAATGTATTTGGAGCTCTACACTGAAATTATTTCAGACATGAAATAAAGAAGACTGATATTTTCCATAAATATCTACGCATATATCAATATAAACTGAAAAACAGACTAAAACGGATGTGTTTTCATATTCCGCTACCAAAACCGGAAGTAGCTAATTTTAAAGACAGGACCGCAGACCAACGTGTAAGTAAATGGTGCGTGACGACATTTGCCTTCTTTTTCGTGTGATATGTCCTCAGAAATATCTGCAGATTTAAAGTCATGTGCTGTATCTGAAATAATTTATGTGCAGGGCTTCAAATACATTTTAGCGAGGCACACGGGTACCGTAGTATCCCCGCTTTTACTTTGAAAAGAAAATGTCTGGTGTGCGATTGAAGCTTTTATTAGTAGATTGCACAGTACAGTACATATTCCGTACAATTGACCACTAAATGGTAACACCTGAATACATTACGGGGGTCCACGTAAATCAATTCATGGTAAATATGAAGAAACATCCATTTTGGTCTGTTTTTCCGTTTCTGTTAAATGGGGATTTTCATTTGTCTTGAATGAAATATAAAATGAAAATCAAACCGTCTTTTATATTTAGTTATTGAGGATTTCTGCAGGTCATTAAAAACTTTAAAAGTCATTAAATATATTTTTATTGCATTAGAATGCATTCAAAATGACGTCCAGAGACATTAAAAAAATCATACGATTGCAATTGGCAACAAAAAAGTAAAACAAAATAAAATACCCAACCCAGTTTTTCCAGTTGGGGGAAAAACTGCACATCGACATTTTTTATATTTACTCAAGTCAATTTTTTTTGCCAACAAATATCGAGAGTCCATTTTATTTCTATGTCTATTTACCTATTGAGGATACTTAAGTTATTGACCATACAATTACAATGGTTAAAAATACTAAAGTAATGAAAAATATGTTTATTGCGTTTAAAAAGGTTTACTTGCATAATTATTATCCCTTATGATTGTTAGGCCACAGTTTATGTAAAATGGTAAACTATTCAACATTAATATTGCCAAATGCTTCCAATTTTGTCTACACAGACAATTGTATGCTTTTGACCACATATAACAACACTCTGTAGTAGGACATGGGGATTAAAATTGATTAGGTTGCATTAAAAAGGTATTAAAAATGTTAACTGGATTTGCTGATACCTGCAGAATCCCTGGTTGTTAGACTTACACAAACTTTATTAATCCACAAGGGAAATTGTCCACACAGTAGCTCAGTTTCAAAGGATGGAAAGGGTAAGGATGGAAAGGATAATACAGGCATTCAGTAGACTAATAATGTATCTTAGTAGCAATATAACATATGTAATATGTACATATTATATGTACAGTAAAGAATATAAACTGTATATATTATATTATTATATTCAATCAATCAATCAATGTTTATTTATATAGCCCTAAATCACAAGTGTCTCAAAGGGCTGCACAAGCCACAACGATATCCTCGGTTCAGATCCCACAAAAGGGCAAGGAAAAACTCAACCCAGTGAGATATCAATGAGAATGACAATGAGAAACCTTGGAGAAGACCGCAGATGTGGGTGACCCCCCCCCCCCCCCTCCCCTCCTCTCTCTCTCTCTCTAGGGGAGAGCGGTGCAATGGACGTCGAGTGGGTCTGACATAATATTGTGAAAGTCCAGTCCACAGTGGATCTAACATAATAGTGAGAGTCCAGTCCATAGTGGGGCCAGCAGCAGACCATCCCGAGCGGAGACGGGTCAGCAGCGCAGAGTTGTCCCCAACCGATGCACAGGCGAGCGGTCCACCCCGGGTCCCGACTCTGGACAGCCAGCACTTCATCCATGCCCACCGGACCTGTGCCCCCCCTTCCACAAGGGAGAGGGGGGCAGAGCAGAAAAGAAAATTATAGGTTATAGGTTTATATAATATATACAATACAAAACAAATCCTAATTACCATGTACAATACTAAAGCATACCTGCCAACTTTTGAAATCAGAAAAACCTAGTAGCTAGGGTGCAGGGGCCGCAGGCCCCGGTAGGTCCAGGACAAAGTCCTGGTGGGGGGTTCAGGGGGGCGTTATATGTTACTTGTTTTGAACATGTTATCGTTCTCACAAATAAAAAGATATACTGTACACAGAAATTATTTTTGATTTGATTTATTGTTTATGTATTAAAAGATTTACTTAAAATGTTATGTTTTGTGAGTTTTTTTATGCTACGAACTGTACTTACCGGCAATGTAAACCGAAGGAGACATTTCCGTAATGAAAGCTGCAACACCCTTTTTAGATCCCATCATCACTGCAGCATTATCAGCAGCAAAGCAAACCAAATTCTGCCAAGGAATTTCGTTTGAGTCTATTTCTTCCGCGAGTATTTTGTAAATGTTTTCGCCTGTGGAAGACGTATTGCATTCCCTCAAAGACAGAAGTACTGACAATACTTTTCCAATGTCGTCATCGAAATATCGAACACAAATGGGGTACAGTTTTACATCGTCATAATTGGTGCTGCCGTCAGTCGACATGCTAAATGGTTCCGTCTTCATGACATCGGCGATACTTTTTGAGGATTCTGTTCCAAGACACTGAATAATGTTTGATGTTTTGGTTCGACCACATCCATATTTTTTGGCGATTTTCGAGTTGGGAAACATTTTCCGAAATAACTGTCCCATGTGATCAGCCAGTGCGATTGGAAGTCCATGCTCAATTATTGCCTCCGTAAATAAAACTTCGGCATTTATCACATCCAAAGAATCAGTTTGGGCGACGAAAAACGTTGAAAGTTTTCCACTTGTATCGCTAGCAACGGCATTAGACTTGTGTTTTTTTGTCCCAACGTGGTCTTTTACATCGCTAATTCCTTCGTGTCCGATCGAAAAATCTTGCTGCACAAGGTGCAATTCGCGTAGTTTTCACCCTTTTTGGAACGGATAATTATTCCCGGATAGGCTTTTGAATATTCTTCATGGAATGACTGCAGTTTTCTTTTCGGTTTAAGACTCGTTTGCGATTTTTCTCCGGCTGATTCCATGATCGTTCGCTCGTTTGGAAACAATGGCAACTGGTGCCTCGTGCTTGGCAGCGGTGCTATAAATAGCCTCGCGCATGGCATTCGGAATGCGATTGTCATTGTTGTTACGCGATTTCGTGAATAAAACTTAAAAAAAAAAAAAAAAGTAATTAATGAAAAAACGTATTTTTTATCACTGCAACCGTAACCCGGAATAGGTTGATGAAAACAGTACTAATTACGGGAAAACCGGAGTAGTTGGCAGGTATGCTAAAGTATATGTAACAGCTGTAGCAAAAAAAAAAAATAGAGTAGGTCCAGCAGAAAATAAACAAAGAGAGGTGGCTATCATAGAATGTCTTGTTATTGCTTTTCAACAGCAAAAAAGACCACTTTGATTTTCAATTGTAGTTTTTTTATTTTAAAACAAAATCAAAATAAAACAGTTGTTTTTCAATACTCATATTTTAATATTTGTGTATTTGCCCGAAAATTATTCTATTAACACACGTTGACGTATACAGTGTATTACATAGTCTGGTGGGCAAGGTCTATTAGATTGACTGACAATGGACGTTCCCTGGCAGCCAATAGGACGTCAATTTAGGCCAGTTTGAGGCGGGCGCCAATTAAGAGAGCCAATGGCTGTCAAGAGGAGGCGGGGCCAAATTGCAACGCCGCTTGCTGCCGGGGAAACGGAGAATCGAGGGTGTGCGAATTTGTGCCGGTTTGCGAGAAACTCCCGCCATTTCGACAGACACCTAACCTCTTCAGGATTTTTGCAAAAACTAACAACATTGATTTTTTTTTTTTGCACCACACGACGAAGGAATATAGCGAAACTACAACCGCTGACTCCCCACCCGGACCAGCTTATTTACCGAGAAGTGTTCTTCGCGCGCCAGACCTCCTGCCGGATTGAGACTATTGCCGCGAATTTGACTTGTAGGCAGAAGTTGGGAGAAATATTTTGGGGGTTGCGACCAAACAACCTGTTGGACACCGCTTGGAAGCAACATGACGCCGCTGCTAAAGCAGAGAAGAGACATTGGATGACTCGGAAGAAGCGCGCTGTTTTTTGGTTGTGCAACGACATAGCAAAGCAGGGCTAGCCTAGCCTAGCCTAGCTGCTACACGTTGAGCTCCAGCCAGGCCTACCGGTGGTGAGGTGACACATGCTATCAGGCGCCTGGATACATGCGAAGGTCATTTTCCTCCACGACAGCCTGTCCGTTTATTTAACCGAACAGTCGATTTTTGTGGAGTTACCGACATGGCGCCGCTTTTGGGCCGGAAACCGTACCCATTAGCTAAACCGTTAGCCGAGCTGCCAGGCCCGGGAGAGGAGGTGCACATCATCGAGCACACCAAGGAGGCCTTCAGGAACAAAGAGTATCCTCCGTCGTCATGCTGTTTTACCATGTCTAGACACGGACCCACGCGTGTGTCTTCCTTTGTCCGTGGCTAAACCTATACTTAACCCACCAACATACTATGTGTATCTATGTGTAATGTGAATTTGTTGTGATGTCACCGTTTTACACACGTTTAGCGTTACCCTCTTGCAACGTTACCACTATCTTGCTCGCTTATTTTGACATCATTTTTTTATGAAGACATGTTCCATACTTTTATAAAGCTGGCGCTTATTGTGTTACGTCATTCCGGAAATCGTCTACTTCGGTGCGAATCGGCTGTCAACAATTGTCGTTAGCCGAGTGCTAATACATGCCATGCTAATGTTGCTGTTTGGTCACGTACAGTACAATACGACAAGGCGGGCCGATACGGCTGAAAACTATCACGATATACGGTTTTCTATATCGATATTTATTGTGACTTTTGGAAAATATGGACTAGGCGAAACGTCAGATGCAACTTTCTTCTGATTACAGTCAAGATTAAGATGAGTTTATTGCAAAGGGGACAATGCAATTTCATAAAACACACGACTACACATGGTTAAAAAAGCCATAATTAGCCAGTTTTCATCCGTAGTCCCCAGTAAAATTGCAATCTAAAAAGACAAAGAAAAAAAGCACACAATACATATACCGTATTTTCCGGAGTGTAAGTCGCTCCGGAGTATAAGTCGCACCGGCCGAAAATGCATAATAAAGAAGGAAAAAAACATAAATAAGTCGCATTTTTGGGGGGAAATTTAATTGATAAAACCCAACACCAAGAATAGACATTTGAAAGGCAGTTTATAATGAATAGTGAACAACAGGCTGAATAAGTGTACGTTATATGACGCATAAATAACCAACCGAGAACGTGCCTGGTATGTTAACGTAACATATTATGGTAAGAGTCATTCAAATAACTATAACATATAGAACATGCTATACGTTTACCAAACAATCTGTCACTCTTAATCGCTAAATCCGATGAAATCTTATACGTCTAGTCTCTTACGTGAATGGGCTAAATAATATTATTTGATATTTTACGGTAATGTGTTAATTTCACACTTGAGTCGCTGGTGAGTATAAGTCTCACCCCCGGCCAAACTATGAAAAAAGCTGCGACTTATAGTCCAAAAAAATACGGTACGATATGATAAAAAATAAAATACAACATCAAAACAGGCTCATCTTTTAGTGCTGGCAGCTGTAGGTGTTGATAATAGAATAGAATGGATTTTATTGTCATTATATTTGCATATAACGAGATTAAGGACTCCGATTTAAGGTGCGGTAGTGGGAACAAAAATGGGATAAAAATAAATTACAGAAGAAGTAATAAAGATAAAACTAAGATTTGAAATATATAGAATACTATCCAATAAAAATAATAAGCAATCCTGTACAATACACAAAACCCATCTATCCATCCATCCATCCATCCATCTTTTTCCGCTTATCCGTGGTCGGGTTGCGGGGGCAGCAGCCTAAGCAGGGAAGCCTAGACTTCCCTCTCCCCAGCCACTTCGTCCAGCTCCTCCCGAGGCGTTACCAGGCCAGCCGGGAGAGATAGTCTTCCCAACGTGTCCTGGGTCTTCCCCGTGGCCCCCTACTGGTCGGACGTACCCGAAACACCTCCCTAGGGAGGCGTTCGTGTGGCATCCTGACCAGATGCCCGGACCACCTCATCTGGCTCCTCTCGATGTGGAGGAGCAGCGGCTTTACTCTGAGCTCCTCCCAGATTACAGAGCTTCTCACCCTATCTCTCAGGGAGAACCCCGTCACCCGGCGGAGAAAGCTCATTTCGGCCGCTTGTACCCATGATTTTGTCCTTTCGGTCATAACCCAAAGCTCATGACCATAGGTGAGGATGGGAACGTAGATCGACCGGTAAATTGAGAGCTTTGCCTTCCGGCTCAGCTCCTTCTTCACCACAACGGATCGATACAGTGTCTGCATTACTGAAGACGCCGCACCGATTCGCCTGTCGATCTCACGATCCACTCTTCCCTCACTCGTGAACAAGACTCCAAGGTACTTGAACTCCTCCACTTGGGGCAAGATCTCCTCCTCCCCAACCCGGAGATGGCACTCCACCCTTTTCCGAACGAGAACCATATAAAATATACAATATACAAAATACTGTACAATATACAGAACAAGACAAGAGTACCGGAGTGATAACAATCAGTGTCGGATGTATTGCACTCGAAGGGTAATACTGCAAAGTTGGGTATTAGGGTAGGATATTGTATAGGGGTGAATTATTTATTATAAGTTAGAGTTCAAGATGGTGACAGCTCTGGGAAAGAAGCTGTCTCTGAGCCTGTTATATAAGCCACATCTTAAATTTTTTTGTGAAGGCCTTGTTATGGTCAACTTATATACTGTATATATATATATACAAAGTCAATAGGGCTCAAGATGTTAGCTGTTACCTTTTTGTTAATGTCATAACTTTCTTAATATTTCCCCCATTTTAAAAAGGTTGGTATCATTGGAAATGTAGCTAAACAAAAAAAGTTTTCACAGTTACGGTGAATTTTTAATTGATTAAATTAATGAAATTGGATTTGGAAGTAGGCAGCACGGTGGAACAGGGGTTAGTGCATGTGCCTCACAATACAAAGATTCTGAGTAGTCCTGAGATCAATCCCGGGCTCTGGAGTTTGCATGTTCTCCCCGTGACTGCGTGGGTTCCCTCTGGTGTACTCCGGCTTCCTCCCACCTCCAAAGACAAGCACCTGTGGATAGGTTGATTGGCAACACTAAATTGGCCCTAGTGTGTGAATGTGAGTGTGAATGTTGTCTGTCTATCTGTGTTGGCCCTGCGATGAGGTGGCGACTTGTCCAGGGTGTACACCGCCTTCCGCCCAAATGCAGCTGAAATAGGCTCCAGCACCCCCCGCAGCCCCAAAAGGGACAAGCGGTAAAAAATGGATGGATAGATGGATTTGGAAGTGACGGAATATTTTAGTAAACATGGCTGCTCGGAGTCAGTGTGCAAATTGATCAATGTAAAGATATTTGGAAGAGTCACAGATACATGTTTAACATAGGGATTCCAATTAATATTTTACTCACCATAGATTTTTGCGGAAGGGTTCTGTTGTATTTAAAACTTGCCAGATTTTGTCAGTGCTTTGTGGCGCGAGTACTTATCCAAACCAACCCTAAAATTTTGGTATTCTGGATAATCTAGAGCAGGGGTCCCCAAACTACAGCCCACGGGCCGATTCCGGCCCGCCAGCGTCCAGAATCCGGCATGCGGGAAGTCCCAAGTGTATATATATTTATATATATATATATATATATATATATATATATATAATATATATTTATACTTTTTTTAAAATTATTATTATTTTTGTAGCTGAGATAGGCTCCAGCGCCCCCCGCGACCCCAAAGGGAATAAGCGGTAGAAAATGGATGGATGGATTATTTTTTTAAATCTGTCCTTTCTAATCCATTTTCTACCGCTTGTCACTCGCGGTGTCTTCTTGCCGCTCAGGCAAATCATATTGTCTAAAAATGCATTTTTCCATCGATAACGTGACATCATCGCGCTCGGAATATATATATATATATAGATATATATTAGGGCTGCAGCTAACGATTATTTTTCTATCGATTAATCTATAGATTTTTTTTTTTTCGATTAATCGGTTAATCTATAGATTATTTTTTCCGATTAATCTATAGATTATTTTTCCTTTTTACCGATTTTTTTTTTAAATCTTAAAATGAAGAGGGAAAAAATAAATGTAGGCCAGTTTTTTCAAAAGGCATGGCTTTTATTTACAAAAAAAAAAAGGATGGCCACTCAGTCAACATTGACAACAACATGACAAAATATTCTGTAACAATGTAAATATTTAAAACTTTTAACATTTAACAAAATTAAAAGTAGCTTATTTGCTTTTTAATGTGCAAATATAAAAGTAAACATCCAGTGCAAATCTTAATATTCTGCAATAGTATAAGCATTTCAAAAGTAAAAGTATTGCTTATTTGGCTTTACACACACACACAGCCCGGCCCCCGGCCACATTTTTTTAACCCAATGCGGCCCTCGAGTCAAAAAGTGCTCTTCGTCATGAGCATAGGTGTATAGTGGTGGTGAAAACAACTGACCACTGCGGCGAGGCAGCCGGCGGCAAATACACACATGCCTTGTTTGTTGACATGATAGTGGACGTGGCTAATGTATGCAAAAGTTACCTTAACAAAATGTTTACAGCGAATATGAGGCCCGCCTAAACAGGTACAAAGAGCGCATTTGGACATGCAAGAGTACCGGAAGCATCCAGCTTACGCACAAAGAAGCATGGGAGGAAGAACAGGAAGTCACCGAACTGTAAGTATTCATTTTTAAATGTGATTGTTCACCTCACAGCAGGGGTCTCAAAATGTACCTGCGGACCACTGGAGGTAGAGTCCGGGTGAGGCTAGGCTGCATGAAGTGAGCTATGGTTGACCATAGGACATTACAACTGTAAACTTGAACGTAAAAATGTTATATTTTCGGCACTTTTGAGGTGGTCAGAGAGCTTTTCGCTTGCTTACAGGAAGTTGCTCTTTCTTTGTGTTGTAATTTATAAGTTTGTGCCATTATTGTAGTAGTTCTTTCTGGATTTAAGATTGCTATGTTGATCTTATCTACTCGCCGCCCAGGGTGCGCGGGCCGCGTTTAACTATAAAGTTAGGTGGAATGCCACAAATTATGGCCTGCGGGCGGTGTGATTTTGAGACCCCTGCCTCACAGGTTTCTGTGATTAGTTTAATGGTGATAGCGTTGTGTATCACCTGTGTACATTATAAGGGTAATTATTTAGTTTCTTCTTCCTGTAATAAATAGGATCTGGTTTTTCAGGGCCATAACTACCAGGGGTCCACATGTTTAAGAAAGGTTCTGACCACGTTCAAGTAAATTTATATGCGTGCTGTTGGTATTTTCAATAATTAGTGACATCTGGAGCTTTGGAGGTTATAATTTGATTAGCAACTTAAAAACAAAAGCCTTGTCGTATGATCAAAATCGTGTTTAGGGCCACAAAAAGCTTGATTGCGCACTCCATTACATTGAAGTGCACAATGCACATATATTTATTTACAGTTACACAAGATCTGATAATAAAAGTGCAAGTGATTATTCAGATCAAGTTCTGTGCCACCCTGTACACCCACTGTGAATGTAAT
>NC_084577.2:17810086-17990086 GCF_033978685.3 Nerophis lumbriciformis | reverse complement strand
GCTGACCTGCTCTATGGAGATGGAGATTTCAAGTTCCAACAGAACTTGGCGCCTGCACACAGCGCAAAATCTACCCGTGCCTGGTTTACGGACCATGGTATTTCTGTTCTAAATTGGCCCGCCAACTCCCCTGACCTTAGCCCCATAGAAAATCTGTGGGGTATTGTGAAAAGGAAGATGCAGAATGTCAGACCCAAAAACGCAGAAGAGTTAAAGGCCACTATCAGAGCAACCTGGGCTCTCATAACACCTGAGCAGTGCCAGAAACTCATCGACTCCATGCCACGCCGCATTAACGCAGTAATTGAGGCAAAAGGAGCTCCAACCAAGTATTGAGTATTGTACATGCTCATATTTTTCATTTTCATACTTTTCAGTTGGCCAACATTTCTAAAAATCCCTTTTTTGTATTAGCCTTAAGTAATATTCTAATTTTGTGACACACGGAATTTTGGATTTTCATTTGTTGCCACTTCAAATCATCAAAATTAAATGAAATAAACATTTGAATGCATCAGTCTGTGTGCAATGAATAAATATAATGTACAAGTTACACCTTTTGAATGCAATTACTGAAATAAATCAAGTTTTTCAAAATATTCTAATTTACTGGCTTTTACCTGTGTGTGTGTGTGTGTGTGTGTGTGTGTGTGTGTGTGTGTGTGTGTGTGTGTGTGTGTGTGTGTGTGTGTGTGTGTGTGTGTGTGTGTGTGTGTGTGTGTGTGTGTGTGTGTGTGTGTGTGTGTGTGTGTGTATATATATACCGGTATATATAATTATGTGTGTGTGTGTGTGTGTGTGTGTATAAGTGTATATATATATGTGCGTACGTACAGTATTTGCACCTCTTTAAATGTTTCACTCGGTTTCAATGCAGCTATTTGCTAAAATTAAAAAAAAACATTTTATTTCTTATTGAATGTACACTCAGCACCCCATCTTGACAGAAAAAAAACAAAAATGTAAATAAGTTTGCAAATTGATTAAAAAATAAAAACTTAAATATCTAATGGTCATAAGTATTCAGACGTTTTGCTCAGCATTGAGTAGAAGCACCCTTTGAGCTAGTACAGGCATGAGTCTTCTTGGCAAAGATGCAACAGGTTTTTCACACCTGGATTTGGGTATCCTCTGCCATTCCTTCTTGCAGATCCTCTCCATTTCTGTCAGGTTGGATGGTGAATGTTGATGGATAGCCATGTTCAGCGTTTCTCAGAGATGCTCAATTGGGTTTTGGTCTTTGCTCTGGCTGGGCTAGTCAAGAATGGTCTCAAAGTTGTTATTTTAGCTGTGTGCTTAGGGTCATTGTCTTGTTGGAAGTTTAATGTTTGTCCCAGTCTGAGGTCCTGAGCACTCTGGAAGAGGTTTTCGTCCAGGATATCGCTGTACTTAGTCGCATTCTTCTTTCTTCCAATTGCAACCAGTTGTCCTGTCCCAGCAGCTGAAAAACAATGCCATAGCATGATGTTGCCACCACCCTGTTTCACTGTTGGGATTTTATTGGGCAGGTTTTCTCGACATATACGTCTTAGAATTAAAGTTCAATCGTGGTCTCATCAGACCAGAGAATCTTATTTCTCATAGTCTGGAAGTTCATTTGTTTTTTGGCAAACTATGCAGGCTTTTATGTCTTGCACTGAGGAGTGGCTTCCGTCAGGCTACTTTGCCATAAAGCCCCAACTGGTGGAGGGCTGCAGTGATGTTTGACTGTGTGGAACTTTCTCCCATCTCCTTACAGCATTTCTGGAGCTAAACCACAGTGATATTTGAGTTCTTCTTTGCCTCTCTCACCAAGGCTCTTCTACCACGATTGCTCAGTTTGGCTGGTCGTCCCAAACTTCTTCCATTTAAGGATTATGGAGGCCACTGTGCTCACAGTAATCTTGAGTGCTGCAGAAATTATTTTGTAATCCTGGCCAGATCTGTGCCTTGCCACAATTCTGTTTCTGAGCTCCTTGAGCAGTCTTTCAACGCCATGATTCTTATTTGCTCTGACATGCACTGTGAGCTGTAAGTGCGTTTATAGACAGGTGTGCGCCTCTCCTAATCAAGTCCAATCAGTTTAATTAAACACAGCTGGACTCCATTGAAGGAGCAGAACCATCTCAAGTAGGATCAGAAAAAACGATAATATGTGAGTTAAATATAAGTGTTTTTAAGTGGGTTTAGTGACACCCTGGAAATACGGACTCATAAGGATTTCACTGATTTTTATTAGACTATTATTGTATGCTACATTTTGATTTTGCTCTACAGTGGCTTATTTTGCATCTGCACTCACAAAAACAAGCAGCAAGTTTAATCATGCTAAAACCGAGACCTTTTTTTGAAAGTTTAGGCCTAAAACCCGGGTGTATGTAATAATTGTAATTACGGTATCAACCTTCAGCATAGTATTCGCTTCTGAATAAATACAATTTATGTTAACAATTGACATTCTTTTGTTTTCTTTAAGGTGATCGAGCACGACGTTCACCAAGAAAACTGCCCACTGCCGCAAAGGAAGAGAGGAAGAGGTGGGTGATACCCAAATTCCTTCCTCATAAGTATGACGTCAAGCTGGTCAATGAGGACAAGGTTAGTATTCTTTTTTTTCATGTTAGCCAAGACATAGCATTGTCTTGTTTTTAAAATCCCTACGTTTTGCTCTAAAATGACTCTGAAGTTGTTGTTGATGGACATAAAAAGGAATTGACTCTAGTCCGTCTGACCGATGCCACAGGTGATTAGTGATGTGCCAGCAGACAGCCTTTACAGAACAGAGCGCCCTCCAACCAAAGAGATCATCCGCTACTTTATCAGACACTATGCTCAGAGGCTGGGCATGGGAGAGAGTGCGCCCTGGGTTGTTGAAGATGAACTGGTGAAGAAGTTCAATCTCCCCAGTAAATTCAGTGACTTTCTTCTTGACCCACACAAGGTATTGCACTTGTAATTATATAGGCATATATCCATCCATATGCCTGTTAATTAGATCCGCCCAACTAATACTCCTTTACTATTTTTAAAGTTTTTAGCTGCGAATCCCTCTGTAAAGCGCAAGAGCTTGTCGTCCTCGGAGGGTAAACCTAGAAAGAGGCAGAAGTCCCTTGGCACACCAGGAGAGGATTCAGGAAATGATAAAGGAGAGAAGAAAAGGGGAAACAAGAAAGATGCCCTGGGGGCGCCACTAAGTCCTACCATCTGGGGCCACATCCAGGTAGGCTACATGTAAATATTAAGACACAGTTTGGTCTGTCAGTTTGTAGGGTTGGTAATCAGGTGATTTTCCCAGAATTTATAAAAATGTTAAACGTTGATTCCTTTTTTTGATACTCAGATTTCTTACTGGAAGAATTAGCTGCTGCAAAGTTGGCTCGCAGCTAACTGTTTATCTCCACACACCATGTGAACCCGGTCCTCTAAATCTTTAATTACGGCAATTAAACTGCAGTTGTTAAAATGCAAAACCAACTTTTCTTACATATTAGTACATGCTGTTGGGTATTTGGGATCTGCATAAATCCCGAAAATTTGAAATCAAACCGTGGAGGTATTACGGAGATATTTATAAAATAATCTTGCCTACCTTCCTTCTTCCGCCAAACAACAAGCGGTTTGGAATGTGCACAATCAGTGACGTCACAAATTGGGAGTATGGAATAAATTTACCTAGAGTGCCTTGCTCGCGTCCGCCATTGTAGTCATAGCTGTTGTCAACAAGTTCCTTATTTTTTGCTGTCCTTCTGTTGTGTGACAGACTGGGTCGTACATGGACACGCGTCTTCAGCTGTTGCCATTTTTAATACAAAGGTATTAAAAATGGCATTAAATGTATAGTTCTCACTTATATCTGTCAGTAGACTCGCTATGGAAGCGCTAAAATCTACAACAAAGATGGCGGGGAGAAGACACATTTGAAATGGAGGCAGTAAATAAAGTCCAACCACAAAACAGCGCATCCTAAAGAGGCGTTCAGAAAGCGGCTCCGTCTGTAAAACTATGCAAAGCAGGAGCAGGCAAGCTAATAGCTAATTTATCTGCTAAGCTACCTTGAAACAACTCAAGAGAACAAGTGCTTCGTAAACTTTTAGAAGTGTAGATGGCACCGCTTTGCAGCAGAAAGTAAGCAAATGGTAAAAGGAAATTAACAAATAGATGAATAAGAGTTAGCGAGTGGGATAATACAGTATAATAACAATTGCAATGACAACTGCTCAGTTGCTGTCAAGCGACCACTGTCAGGCACACACGTAAAAATAATCCATAAATAGCGTTGATACCAATTGTAGTATCAAGTGAAGATTGATACTAGGGCAGGGGTGTCAAAGTTGTTTTCATTGAGGGGCCACGTTGCAGTTATGGCTGCCCTCAGAGGGCCTCGTGTAACAGTTACTCTATGAATTGGCCTATGCATTTGATTAATATGTTTTATTTAAAGAGACTGTAAAAAATAAATCTGTAGATTTTACAATAAAAAACTTGCAACTCAGTCATGAGATTTTTTCTGTAAAATAAACACTGATAAAGTACTTTATTGACGCTTTACATAAACTGACATGGCGAGCCAGAGTTGGCCCCCCGGGCATTGACTTTGACACCTGTGTACTAGAGTGACTACATCGTTATATTTATTTTATATTTATATATTTATTGTATATTTATATTTATATCTTCTTTTTTTTTTCATTTTGGGTAATGCTTACAAACTAAGGAAATGTATTCTACACACAAGGACTTTAAAAGCAAACAACAAAGGATTTAAATACAGTAAGTAGTCGATAGTAATTTTTGCTATCGGCCGATTTCACTCATGGCAGCATAAACACTGATTGGAACATTCCTTTTTTTTTTTTTATGAGGTTTTCAAAAATAAAGTGAAAATGTAGATTGATATTGTGGTTAAAAATAACCCCGAAAGAATAGTAGATTTTTGACCCATTTTGAACCGTAATTGCAAATCAAACGATGCCCAACCCCAGTCAGTTTTGAGTTGTCATCCATAAAGCTTTAATTTTGTCTTTTCTTCCTCATTGCAGAAAATATCCATGAATAGTTCACCATTAAAGGTGAAGAACTCTGGAACACTTAAGAAAGGAGAGGGTAAAAGCTCCGGTCCTTCTAGTAGAAAATCTAGTGACAGGAAGGATGGTAGGAAAAACGGAAAGAATGATTTTAAAGCTTCTAGAAAAGATGGTAAAGCTGGTGTAAAATCATCAAAGATGAAGCAGATGACGCTGCTGCACCTAGCTAAGAGCCCTGCTGCTGGCAGTCCCAGGAAACGAGCACGCAGTAGTAGCACGGGCACACCTAAACTGGGGAAGCCACTACATCCAATGGCTCTCCACCTTCTTCGTTACTACAAGGAGAACAAGGGCAAAGAATACAAAAAGCATGTTCTGTCTGGCCTCATCACCAAAGCTGCAAAGGCCTTGTCCCTCGATGACCGGGGCAGGCTGCCCGATGAGCTAAGAGAGCTGGTGCAAAAACGCTGGGAGAGACTGGAGCAAAAGAGACGCTGGGAAGCCATGAGTGAAGAGGAAAAACAAGAAGAGATGAAAAAGAAGCGAGAGGATCTCAAAGAGAAACTACGGGAAAAGGCTAAGGAAAGGCGGGAAAAGGAGATGCTGGTCCGTATTGAACAATCACGTCGATACGAGGACCAGGAGATTGAAGGTGGCAAGAGCCTGCCCACATTTAAGCTTGTTGACATGCCCGAGGGGCTGCCCAACACCCTTTTTGGAGATGTTGCAATGGTTGTGGAATTCCTCCACTGTTATGCTGGCTTGCTGATGCCAGATGACAATTATCCCATCACATCCATGACCCTGATGGAATCATTAGCTGGAGAACGAGCTGGCTTCCACTACCTAAACCGTGTCCTGGTGGTACTGCTTCAGACGCTGCTGCAGGATGAACTGGCCGAGGGCTACAGTGAGCTGGATATCCCCTTATCCGAGATCCCCCTCACGCTGCACTCTGTGTCCGAGCTGGCGAGGCTGTGTTTGCGTCCCAATGACGCTCAAGGGGAGGAAAGTGGTCACGGATCTGTGGACTTGGCCTTGAGCTGCTTTGACGATGTGGTGACCAGCGAGTTCCTGGAGAAGCTTGAAACCGTTGAGGTGTTTGAACTTTGCCCCGAAGAGAAGGTCAACCTGCTCGTAGCGCTGTGCCACCGCATCCTCATGACCTACTCGGTGGAAGACCACGTGGAGAGCATGCAGCAGCGCACCGCTGAACTGTGGAAGGAGCGCTTGGCAATGTTGAAAGAGGTCAACCGCAAGATGGCCGAGAAGAAGAAGCAAAAAGAGGTTGAGGGCAAAGGTAAGTTGGAGTGTTGTGCGATACAGACCAACGTTAGTTTTTAATAGTATCGCTGTATCATGATGATCCATGTTGATGACACATTTGCAAAATTGACAGCGACAAGCTAATGGCCGCATCCTCAACGCAATGTAGCATCCTCGCGAGCAGCCAATGTCCCTCCACAATGCAGCTTCTAAATCACTAATCGGCAAATGCAGGATATTTGGACGAGGAATAGCTAAACATGCTACACCACACAATGTCAGAGGATACAAAAACCATAGCAAACCGCTAAGCTCCATCTCTCGAATGTAAACGGGGGTGGGCAGGTCGATACAAATAT
Source organism: Nerophis lumbriciformis (assembly GCF_033978685.3). Classification (NCBI taxonomy): domain Eukaryota; kingdom Metazoa; phylum Chordata; class Actinopteri; order Syngnathiformes; family Syngnathidae; genus Nerophis; species Nerophis lumbriciformis. The sequence goes on along the minus strand of NC_084577.2, from coordinate 17,983,458 downwards.
CAACAGTAACGATGCTAAGTATATGATCAATCCGACAATGATTAGATAGATAATTGTTATTATGACAAAATGTTATGTCAATGTTTACAACCTCAAGAAATATAAGCCACTGGTAGTTTTTGCTTTTTTTCCAGTTATTTTGTAGTATTGACTTCATTAAAAATATTGTGTGTAAAGATGTCCGATAATGGCTTCGGGTGTATATTGTAGCGTCCCGGAAGAGTTAGTGCTGCAAGGGGTTCTGGGTATTGGTTCTGTTGTGTTTATGTTGTATTACGGTGCGGATGTTCTCCCGAAATGTGTTTGTCATTCTTGTTTGGTGTGGGTTCACAGTGTGGTGCATATTTGTAACAGTGTTAAAGTTGTTTATACGGCCAACCTCAGTGTGACCTGTATGGCTGTTGACCAAGTATGGTTTGCATTCACTCGTGTGTGTGAAAAGCCATAGGTATTATGTGATTGGACCGGCATGCAAACTCAGTGCCTTTAAGGTTTATTGGTGCTCTATACTTCTCCCTACGTCAGTGTACCACTATGTACAGTGGCGTTTTAAAAAGTCATAAATTTTACTTTTTGAAACCGATACCGATAATTTCCGATATTACATTTTAAAGCATTTATCGGCCTTTTTGAAACCGATACCGATAATTTCCGATATTACATTTTAAAGCATTTATCGGCCGATAATATCGGCAGCCCGATATTATCGGACATCTCTAATTGTATGTAATAAAAGGGAATAAGGACACATATTAAATCACTTACATTGTTTAAATCACTTACATTGTTATGCCCTCCTGTGTACCGTATTTGTCGGTTACAGTGAGCAAATATGTAACCACTTGGTATTGGATCGATGCCCAATAACAACAGAAGAATAAATGCCTGTTAATTTTGACAGAAGTGTAGAGAGAACCTTGTCAGAATAGAAAGTAACCAGCTATGAACAGCAAATTAGCAAGTAGATTATTAATAGTTTCGACAAAATAATACACCCGGAAATTATGCTTTGTTATTGTAAATGTCAGCATCTTAACCCATTTTAATTGCTTCTATTATCATTTATATGCCAAATATATTGTGATATATTTATTTATATGTAGAGGCTGCAATATACTATATGTCGCGATATAGATTTTGGACCATATTGCTAAGTTTTAATCATTACAGAAACATGAACTGGACATACAAATATATATGTATTGTTTATTTAATTTTTTTAAACAAAAAACAATCACTATTGCTTTTAAAATAATGCTTTGTTGTTTTCCCGCGTCCTAAGATGATAAGAAGAAAAAGGACGATCCAAAGAAGGAGATCAAGAAAGAAGTAAAGATCGAGCTGGTAGACCTGATCAGCTCAGTGAAGAGCAGACAGCTGATGAGCATACAAGCCAGGAAGGAAAGGGAGGAGATGGACAAACAGAACAAAGGTGAACCTTAGCTGACCTTACTTTACCTGACCTCACCACACCTTGCTACAACTCAGACAAAAATCTGAATTGTCAACTAATTTGTTTGTGTATTATCACCACCAAGAGCGCATGGAGGAGGCGGCTGAAGAAGAGCGACTGCGCAGACAAAGAGCTACAGCAGAAAAGAATTTCAAGGATGGTATAACCAAGGCCAGGCTTGTTTTCCGCAGAACTCCACTTGGTACAGACAGGAATCATAACAGGTAATTACCTCCTGAAAAATAATTTATATTCAGAACAAATGAGTCCGTTGAAATTATTATTCATCGAATTCACATCTTTGTCCAGGTACTGGCTTTTCTCTGATGTTGTTCCTGGGTTGTACATTGAGAAAGGCTGGGTGCAGGAAAACATAGACTACAACTTCACTCCTTCGCCTGGGGAAAAAACAACTGAACCTGAGTTGGATGATGATGAGGATGGTGAGGCTACTGACAAAGACAAAGTTTTATACCGCCCTTTCAAAAATTATGTATGAGAATGTGAATGTGTGTTTTGCATAGATATTGTTTGATTTAGAGCAATGGTCCTCAAAGTTTTTTTCACCAAGTACCACCTCAGAAAACACTTGGCTCTCTTCAATACCATAAAAATGACTAACATTTTAAAATACAGTAGCATAGTAGTCCTAAGTATTCATGAAAAAACTTGGCTCAGGTTTTATTTAACAAGTATATTTAATATTTGTGGCCACTGTAACATTGCACAAACATCAACAATGACACTCCATATATTTACATATTTCCTTGGCATCCCACAAGATGGAGCCTGCGTACCACAGTTTGAGAATCACTGATTTCGAACACTTCTTTGTATGCAGGAACAGACGGGGATGACGGAAGTATCAATGGTACCAGTACTGACGGGGCCCAGCAGGGGGCAGCAGCAGACATTTGTATAGAAAATACAACTCCTAAGCAAGGACAAAATCTCTGGTTAGTGCTGGTCATTCGGTTTTCTCTTTGCCCTTTGGTTTAAATATTGTATGTATATGCTTTTCTAAATTCTGATATTTTAATCCTGTCAACAGGTTCATCTGTGACAGTCCATCGGAACTGGAGGAACTGATGGAAAGTCTTCACCCTCAAGGAGTCAGAGAGAGTGAACTGAAGGCAAAGATAGAAAACATGTAAGTTGATGCATAAATATTTATGGAATTAAAAAAAACATGTCTCTACTAAGCCTGTTTGGTTTTGATGTCTTAGTCAGTCTGTCTGTCCAGGTATAACCTACGTTATTAAAAAATATACATTCGGAAATGAAATGCACTTGAGTGTTATCAAGCCAGTGACTAGTTACTGGGAAAAATAAAATATTTCGCTTTCCCACCAACTCTCCACGGCGACTATAAATAGTATAATTTTTCTATGAAATTGTTATTTAAAAAAACATCTGCATAACATTGTCCCTATTAACATTAAAAAATATATATATAAATCAACTTACAACAAGAAGTGGCCTAGTGGTTAGAGTGTCCGCCCTGAGATCGGTAGGTTGCGAGTTCAAACCCCGGCCGAGTCATACCAAAGACTATAAAAATGGGACCCATTACCTCCCTGCTTGGCACTCAGCATCAAGGGTTGGAATTGGGGGTTAAATCACCAAAAATTATTCCCGGGCGCGGCACCGCTGCTGCCCACTGTTCCCCTTACCTCCCAGGGGGTGAACAAGGGGATGGGTCAAATGCAGAGGACAAATTTCAACACACCTAGTGTGTGTGTGACTATCATTGGTACTTTAACTTAACATTGTTTTTAGGTGTTACAGAAAATATTTAAATTGCATCAATTTGCATGACATTACAAAGAAAATCCAATTTTGACCCACATGAACCATTTATTAAAAATAAAATGAAATAACCAATACATTCAAATTTATCAGCAACATTAACTCAGAGCACACTATATAAAACAACTTAACCTATGAAACAAGAATGAATTGTGCAGATGTTTTATTTATTTTTTTAATCCAAATGAAAAAGTCAGGATTAATGTCTACAATGATCACGTCACAGCTTCGAAGCATAATACTGAATGATACTGATAATGCATGTTTTCCGGGGTCACACGCGTTTGCCCCAGCATCTCTCCCTGACCCCCCCAACCCATTATTTGAGAAGGACTGTACCAAGCATTAGCAATGAAAGTAAATATGATGCTGATTCCTTCTGATTGTACAGGTACCAGGACATCATGCACTCTATTAATTTGACCCGCAAGGAGAAAGTGGTCACTCGGGCCGCTGATGGGGACACAGAGCTGCTGAAATATCTACGCAGTGATATTCAGGAGATAGCCTCACGCCTCCTGAAGGGTGGTCTGGGATACTTTGATGACGACGCGGACATTGAAGATCAGGTAAGCCGGTTTAAAGTGTCCATCACTGCAGTTGTGTTCACAGGTTCGCTTTGCTTTGGTTAGTTAAAACGAACTGTGCTACCTAATAAGTGGATCAATGATGAATATCAAAATATGCAGCTCAACAAGGATCCAGTGCCTAGCATAAAGCACTAAATGCCCTAAAATTGTTTGGTTGAAATTAATTGAATGCACAGGTGCAAAGCCACTTGTTGCTCTTTTGTTGAGATGAGCAGTTAAAAGGGCTGTTTGCAACCTTCAGCTGCGGCCTAGAAGTTGCTAACTTTTTGAAGTGTTGTATTATATCACTTCTTCTTCAGGCTTGAGCACATAAACTACGCTCCACACAACACACACGCATAGTTATGTTTAGGAACACAACGATTAGTCGACGTCGACAAAAATCAACCATAACTTGACGCAACAAATTAATTTTTCGGTGACGTCACACTCTTGCGTTTTTCCAGACAGCAACTAACATAAGCGAGTCAGCACGACCAGTAAATGGTAAGCAACAATATATAAAATTGTAAATTGTTCTTTGGGCACAATTTAAAAAAATAAATAAATACAAATAAAAAGCCCAGTGTGTTTCATGTCTTTTAATTTTTATTTTAATATTTTAAAATTGTTCTTTGAGTGCAATAAGAAACAAGTTTTATGTATTGTAAGATTTTCTGTTAAAATGAAGCTAATGATGACTTTTGTTTGTGGTCCTCTTTATTTTGAGAAGTATCAAAATACGTTTTGGTAACGCTACCAAAATATTGGTATCGGGGCAACTGAGCAGCCTATTTCATAAATGTTTCTGTATGAAGTAGTCATCCTTATTGTCAGTTAGCACACGCCTAAAGCAATCGCAAGCTGAATTTAAAAGCCTGTTAATAAATTAGAGCGACTGGCAGTTATTTAAAAAAACAGAAATAAAAACTTGTTGTCAGCACAAAATACAAATAAACTTACAATTCCTCAGCAAAACAACGCAAGTCCGCATAGGAAAAAACGGTATTGACTGACTTTGTGCTTCAATGATGTCCCCAATACTTTTTTTCCCTAAACTACTAGTTGTATGTGTTATTCTGTAGAGTTCTCATTTTGTCCTTTCATGCAAGTGAAAAAGTCCAATTATGTAGGTTGTATGATTGCTTCCTAACTGCCCATTGCGTCCTCTGTCCACAGCTGGAGACAATGGACACCCTGAAAGAATTAGGAGAGAGTATCATTACAATTCAGGCATGTGTGATCAAGAAGTTTCTGCAAGGATTTATGGCCCCAAAGCAGAAAAAGAAGAAAAAGCAAGCAGGGGAAGAAAACAACAAAGCTGAAGAGGTGGACGAGGAAAAGAAACTAATAGAAGAGGCCAAGGTGTGTATGAAAATATGCCTAGACAGTGGAATTATCTTAGGTTGATTTACATTTTTGCTGCTTCAACCTGAAAATGTTGCCCAGTATTTGGAAAATTTTAACCCTTGTTCACGTAAAATGAATCCCCTTAGGTTGCAACAGCAGTAGAGAAGTGGAAGACAGCCATCCAAGAGGCCCAGACCTTCTCCCGCATGCACGTGTTGCTGGGAATGTTGGATGCCTGCATAAAGTGGGACATGTCTGCAGAGAACGCCCGTTGCAAAGTCTGTCGGAAAAAAGGTAACGTATTGTCAAGAGAGTCATTTGAGACTAGCGATAAGATAGACTTGTCCCCTTTTTGAATAATGAACTTAACTATCTGAACAAAAATAGTGTGGTCTCAAAGTGAACTCTTTGGTGTTCTTTCAGGTGATGATGAGAAACATATCCTCTGTGATGAATGTAACAAGGCCTTCCACCTGTTCTGCCTGAGACCTGTGCTGCACCGTATACCTGAAGGCGAGTGGTTATGTCCGGCCTGTCAGCCCACAGTGGCCAGACGTGGCACACGCTCAAGGTAAGTGTTTCCATCAACAAGCAGTGACAGTCTTGTTGATGCGGTGCCATAGATCCTTTTCAGTCGAGTGCCACTTAACCAAAACTACAGTGGAAAAAGATCAAAAGAGAAAAATTCTGCTCCTCAGAGATTATAAACAAGACAGCGATGAGGAAGATGATCAGGAGGAGTCTGAAGAGGAGGACTCTGACGAAGAGGATGATGACGATGAAGACTCTGAATACAAGTCTATGGGCCACAGCTGTGAGTGTCATAATTCATTATCATTATTCTGTCATCTAATGAAAAACTCTGTCAGGATCTTCTATGCATTTATTTATATTAATCCAAACAATGGCAGCAAATACACTTACATGTAATAAGTGTCAGTTAAACTGTAGTCTTAAAGCTGAGGTACCTAAGTTATATTCTTTAACCCCCCAAAAAGGTTATTAAATGTGTATTTTTGCAATTATTTCATGCAAATATGCGTTCGCGTGTAATTTGATCAACGCTGTTCCTTCGTACTACTAGATCAGTGGTGTACAAACTTTTTTTACTAATGGTCGCATACTGAAATATCAAAGGATGCAGGGGCCATTATGATATATTTCATTTTAAATATCAGTACAATACAGTTGACCCTCGCCACATCGCGCTTTTAAGTTTTGTAGGTTCATTCTTTTGCAGATTGTTTTTTTAGTATATGACATGTATTTTTGCCTTCAATTAAGCATTTTGAAGCACAAATTTTGCTAAATGAACTGAAAATATAAAAACTACAGTAATATTGGCATTAGATGAGACGAGGGTTCCTAAAGTCATTATAGTACATATGTCTAATTTTTGTATTATGTCTATTATGTTGTATTTAACAAGTACAAAGGTGACTAAAGGGTGGTATTCCATGTGTAGAGGGCTCTCATAAAATACAATAAAAATGTATTTAAAAACGTACTGTACCGGTATATGCTTTAACTATGAAAATATTCCATTTATAATTATTATTTCCTACTTCGAGGAGATTTGTTTCCCATGGTTTGACCCGGAACCAATAAGCCAGTAAGGAACCAGTAATAAATGAGGGACTATTGAACACAGTTTGTTTGTTTTTTTTAAGAAGAAAAAACAAGCCTGCATTTCAGCTTTGTGTTATTGGTGTCAACACTTAAAGTGTTTCCTGTTACATTACATCACTTTGCTTTTTTGTTTTACTTTTTGTTTTTGTCTCAGTAATAGTGTTTTATAGAATGTACCAGGGGCCTTTTAAAAAATAATTGCTGCTGTCCAAAAACAGCTCTTGTGTCACCCACTCCTGCACTAGATGGAGCCAGTTGGGGTGTCTCATAGTTTGAAAATATCAGATTGATGCAAGGGTGTTTAATATTCATATGCGACAGTAAGCTTGGTTATGTACTCCTGCACTGATCAAAAAGTTTTTCTGTGAAATTGGTGAAAATGTTTTATTTTATTTAATCGATCATAACAGTAATGTGTGGCTTTTTTTTTCTTCATCTTTTGTTATTGCTCAACAGTGAGATCCAGGAAGAAAAGTAAGCAGTCCTCAAAAAGTTCTAAAAGTAAATCTAAAAAGAAATCGTCCACAAGCAGTCAGAGCAGCAAGCAGAGGACTGGTCCCAACATCCCTGCTGACATAGATGAACTGGTAAGAAACCAACTGGTTCATTAATTGCACAGGTGTGTACTTTGTGTGGCTTTTTAAACGTCGCCTGTGTGTTGTTTTCTGGAGGTGCGTCAGACTTCCCAGTCAGGAGTGCGCAGACAGGTGCGAGAGATGGAGAAGTGTGAGGAAATTCTCAAGAAACTGACGAAGTTTCGTTACAGTTGGCCTTTTAGGTGAGTGGATCTTTTTTTACACAAAATAACTTAGGCTTGTCCCGTTATGAGAATTTCAGTAGTCGATACAGATACCTTTGAATTTCCAAGATGCTCGATACTTACCATATTGTTCGTACTATAAGGTGCACTTAAAATCATTTGATTTTCTCAAAAATCGGCAGTGCAGTTTATAACCCGGTGTGCTTTGTGCATGTTCTAATTCTGGTTATCCTTACAGACTTTTTTTGTGGTACAAGGTGTAAAATGTGTGCATTCATCCTCCGTTGATGCCATTTCTAATACAAAGTAGTGTATAGTTCCTAAGTAATCTGTCAATACACTCGCTATTGAAGCACTAAAAACTACCGGTACAACAAAGATGACGGGTGAAAAGACGCTGTAGAAATGGAGCCACGTAAATAAGACCCGCCCACCAAACGCTGTATCCTGAAGAGACGATCAGAAAGCAGCTTGACATCACGTCATGGTCTGTAAAACATAATACGTGCAAAATGCTGACCAAAGAACCACCATTACATGTTATGTAGACCACAAGGAAGTGTTTTTAAGTGTAGGAAAAAAAATCATAATATGACCCCTTTTTACACGGCAGTAAAACAGCTGATCAAACAAAACAGAGGTCTTCATCATGAACCCATTAGCTGCGAAACGGTAATTGTACTTCGTTTGAAAGCTCAGTCCAAACAGAAGGGCAATACAGCACCTGCAGTGAGCGAAGTCATCCAAAAGATGGCGCCATAGCACAAACAGTAATACATTCAGTGTCTTTACTTGTTTAGTTTTTTTAAAACTATTTGCATTATGGTTGCCAGTGAAGAAAAATCTATAAATTAGCAGCACTGCTTTATAAGTTTTATTAGTCTAGGAAAAAAGTAGTGACTTATAGTTCAAAATGTACTGTATTTCCCTTTACTTTGGAAGCAGACAAGCTTGATTCATTAGGCCTACAATGTTATGTCAAAACTTTACATGATTTGTGCAAGTAAGTACACTATATTGCCAAAAGTATTTGGCCACCTGCCTTGACTCACATATGAACTTGAAGTGCCATCCCATTCCTAACCCATAGTGTTCAATATGATGTCGGTCCACCCTTTGCAGCTATTACAGCTTCAGCTCTTCTAGGAAGGCTGTCCACAAAGTTGCGGAGTGTGTTTATAGGAATTTTTTTACCATTCTTTCAAAAGCGCATTGGTGAGGTCACACACTGATGTTTGTCGCGAAGGCCTGGCTCTCAGTCTTCGTTCAAATTCATCCCAAAGATGTTCTATCGGGTTCAGGCTAGGACTCTGTGCAGGCCAGTCGAGTTTATCCACACCAGACTCTGTCATCTATGGACCTTGCTTTGTGCACTGGTGCGCAGTCATGTTGGAAGAGGAAGGGACCCGCTCCAAACTGTTCCCACAAGGTTGTGAGCATGGATTTGTCCAAAATGTTTTGGTATCCAGGAGCATTCAAAGTTCCTTTAACTGGAACTAAGGGGCCAAGCCCAACTCCTGAAAAACAACTTCACACCATAATTCCTCCTCCACCAAATTTCACACTCGGCACAATGCAGTCTGAAATGTAGCGTTCTCCTGGCAACCTCCAAACCCAGACTCGTCCATCAGATTGCCAGATGGAAAAGTGTGATTCATCAGTCCAGAGAATGCGTCTCCACTGCTCTAGAGTCCAGTGGCGACGTGCTTTACACCACTGCATCCCACGCTTTGCATTGGACTTGGTGATGTATTGCTTAGATACGGCTGCTCGGCCATGGAAACCAATTCCATGAAGCTCTCTGCGTACTGTACGTGGGCTAATTGGAAGGTCACATGAAGTTTGGAGTTCTGTAGCAACTGACTGTGCAGAAAGTCTTTGCACTATGCGCTTCAGCATCCGCCGACCCCTCTCTGTCAATTTACGTGGCCTACCACTTCATGGCTGAGTTGCTGTTGTTCCCAAACTCTTCCATTTTCTTATAATAAAGCCAACAGTTGACTTTGGAATATTTAGGAGCGAGGAAATTTCACGACTGGATTTGTTGCACAGGTGGCATCCTATGACAGTTCCACGCTGGAAATCACTGAGAGCGGCCCATTCCTTCACAAATGTTTGTAGAAACAGTCTCCATGCCTAAGTGCTTGATTTTATACACCTGTAGCCGGGCCAAGTGATTAGGACACCTGATTCTGATCATTTGGATGGGTGGCCAAATACTTTTGGCAATATAGTGTATTCCTAAAATGAAATAACAATTTTTGATTCTCAAACACGTGAGGTCGATTTGGTCCTAATTGCTCTGTTAAATCTTCTCCAGGGAACCCGTGTCTCCAGAGGAGGCAGAGGACTATCTGGACATCATCTCCCAGCCCATGGATTTCCAGACTATGCAGAGCAAGTTCAGCCAAAGTGCGTATCGTCACGCCCAAGACTTCCTGGAGGACATGAAGTTGGTCTTCTCCAACGCGGAGGAGTACAACGAGCCGGGCAGCGCCGTGCTCTCCTGCATGGCCAAGACCGAGCAGGCCTTCACCGAGCTGCTCCAGAAACTGGTCCCTGGCCTCAGTTACCTCAGGCGACGCACACGCAAACGCATCATTCAAGCTCCAGCCTCATCAGAGGACGAGGAGCAGGAAGAAGAAGAAGACAACGAAGAAGAGGAGGAGGAGAGCGTGCCGCAGAAGAGGGTTCGGAATAACAAATCAAATACAAAGAAAAGCAGCAGCAAACGACGAGGTCGGAATGTGGAAAGCGAAGATGAGGAGGGAGAAGAAGAAGAAGAGGAGAGAGCGCCGCAGAAGAGAGTTCGGAATAACAAATCAAGTACAAAGAAAAGCAGCAGCAAACGGCGAGGTCAGAATGTAGAAAGTGAAGATGAGGAAGAGGAGGAGGGAGAAGAAGAAGAGGAGAGAGCGCCGCAGAAGAGAGTTCGGAATAACAAATCAAATACAAAGAAAAGCAGCAGCAAACGGAGTGGTCAGAATGTGGAAAGTGAAGATGAGGAGGATGCTGGTAAGAGAAGAAGTAAGAGGACCTCTTCCAAACCAAGCGGGAAGGATGACCGGGATCAGGCTAGCGATGGCGAGCAGAACACTCGCAGTACTCGCCAGCAGGGGGGCGGGGCAGAAGCTGACCGTGCGAGCAGTGATGAAGAGCGACCTAGGCAGCGACATTCCAAAAGACAGAAACGCTCATGAACCGTTTTTTTTTTTTTTTTGCTTAGTGAACAGACTCCCTTCCAACTTTAAGCTGGGAAGCAAACCTTTTCTCCTTTTAAATTTCTGTTCATATTTTTTGAAAAATATCAAGAGAAAAGTGATTTATATTTGTAACGTGTATGATTGGTGTTTTCCTTTTTTGTCCCCGTTACCACCACGGAGAGGTCCTCCGAGCTCTTAGAGTGCACCTTTCTTACTCTCCTGCAAACGGTGGCATGGAAGTGCACTTGGACTCCTTTGACATGACTTCCCTGAGCCTTTCCAACTCCCGTCTCCTTGGTGGACGGAAAAAGACGATGCCCGTGTAGTTAGGACCCCATGAACACTTCTAGATGATGTACAACACCATGAAACCTAGGTTCTGTGTATGTGACCACATCAGATGCAACTTTTGTAAACTCTCCCAAAACTCAGTCGGTGTGTCGTGACTTTTGAACCAGCAAACTCAGTTCAGTGTAAAAAAAAAACACGCTAGTACCTCAAGGATGGAGGGCACTATTTTGTGGAATAATGTACCAAACATGCCAGCAACCGCAGGACCACTTTTGCGGAAGTAATGTGCATAAACAGTTGTAAAACCATGTTTTAAACAACAAATGTTTATCTAAAAGGGTATTTTTTTGAATAGTTTATATTTTTTGCACATTTTTTTTTGTTTTTGTAAATGTTTAATCAGGGCTCTCATATTTGTGAGAACATGTATAAAAAAAAAAAGCTATCAAACCTGGCAGGAAGTCAACTGAGTCACATTTTTGTAAAGAACACCTCAGTGATGATTAGTTATAAACAAGTAGTGGTTGTCTTGCTATGTCTTTTCTGGCTCGCCAGGTGGCGCTCTTCTGTTGTTTTTAGCAGCATTTCGGTGTCAACTGCTGGTACTTAACGCCAAACAAGAGGAGACAAAGCAAGCCTTTAGTCCTCCTGTGTGCATCCTGTGTTTGTTTCCTTCATCCATAATGCAATGATGTCAAAAATCTCAATTGCATCATTTGTGCAACAAAAGAGTGGAATTTGACTTCCCAAGATGACACCTGTCTTTAACTGTAAATGTCGCTTACCCACCCTTTTTATACATATGTTTATAGTTTAGACAGGTTTCTGGAGTATTGACATGACAAGATTTTCCAATAAAGATTATGAGTAAAATTTTGATTTGTTGTTTGTTTTTTATATATATGTAAATGTGTATATATATGTATATGTATATATATACATATACTGTACACATATACATACATACAATACAGGCCCAAAGTTTGGACACATAATTTCAATACGTTTTCTTTATTTTCATGACTACATTGTAGATTGTCACTGAAGGCATCAAAATTATGACACCTGTGAAGTAAAAACCATTTCAGGTGACTACCTCTTGAAGCTCATTGAGAGAATGCCAAGTGTGTGCGAAAAAGTAATCAGAGAAAAGGGTGGCTATTTTAAAGAAAATAGAACATAAAACATGTTTTCAGTTATTTCACCTTTTTTTGTTAAGTCCATAACTCCACATGTGCTCATTCATAGTTTTGATGCCTTCAGTGACAATCTACAATGTAAATAGTCATGAAAATAAAGAAAATGCATTAGATGAGAAGGCGTGTCCAAACTTTTGGCCAGTACTGTATATTTATTTATATGTATGTATAAATATACTCAATGGGCTCACCACCCATAGGAGTGGGCATAGAAGTCGGGTGCTCTGTGAACTGGGCGGCAGCTGAAGGCAGGGCCCTTAGCAGACCAATCCTCGGCTACAGAAGCTAGCTCTTGGGACGTGGAATGTCAACTCGCTGGGAGGAGAAGGAGCCTGAGATGGTGCGCGAGGTAGAGAAGTTCCGGCTGGGTCCTGACCGTTGTTTGTGCTTACGGACCAAGCAGCAGTTCTGAGTACCCACCATTTTTGGAGTCCGTAGAGAGAGTACTGGAGAGTGCTCCCCTCAGGTGGCTCACTTGTTCTGCTGGGGGACTTCAACGGTCACGTTGGCAACGACAGTGAGACCTGGAGAGGTGTGATTGGGAGAAATGGCTGCCCTGATCTGAACCAGAGTAGTGTTTTGTTATTCGATTTTTGTGCTCATCACAGATTGTCCATAACGAACACCATGTTCAAACATACGGGTGTCCATATGTGCACTTGGCACCAGGACACCCGAGGCCACAGTTCAATGAAGACTTTGTGGTTCTATCATCGGATTTGCGGCCTCATGTTTTGGACACTTGGGTGGAAAGAGGGGCGGAGCTTTCAACTGATCACCACCTGGTGGTGAGTTGGCTCCAATGGTGGGGAAAGATGCCGGACAGACGTAAACGTATCGTGAGGGTCTACTCAGAACATCTGGCAGAGTCTCCCGTCAGAGAAAGTTTCAATTCCAACCTCCGGGAGAACTTCGAACATGTTAGGAGGGAGGCGCTGGATATTAAGCCCAAGTGGACCATGTTCCGCACCTCTATTGTCGAGGCAGCCGATCGGAGCTGTGGCTGCAAGGTGGTCGGTGCATGGCGTGGTGGTAATCCCAGAACCCGCTGGTGGACACCAACAGTGAGGGATGCCTTCAAACTGAAGAAGGAGTCCTATTGGGTCCTTTTGGCTCATGGGACTCCGGAAGCAGCGGACAGGTACTGACAGGTCAAGCGATGTGCGGCTTTGGCGGTTACAGAGGCAAAAACTCGGACATGGGAGGAGTTCGGAGAAGCCATGGAGAACCACTTCCGGACGGCTTCAAAGCGATTCTGGACCACCATCCACCGCCTCAGGAGGAGAAAGTAGTGCACTATCAACACCGTGTATGGTGTGGATCGGTGGAAGGAATACTTAAAATACCTTCTCAATCCCACCTACATGTCTTCCAATGAGGAAGCAGTGTCTGGGGACTCCACGGTGGGCTCTCTTATTTCTGGGGCTGCGGTTGCCGAGGTAGTTAAGAAGCTCCTCGGGGGTGGATGAGTTCCTTAAGGCTCTCGATGCTTTGAGGCTGTTGTAGTTGACGAGACTCTGCAGCATTGCATGGACAACGGGTGCGGTGCCTCTGGATTGGCAGACTGGGGTGGTGGTTCTTCTATTTAAAAAGGGAAACCGGAGGGTGTGTTCCAACTATCGTGGGATCCCACTCCTTAGCCTTCTCAGTCAGGTGTACTGGAGAGCAGGCTACGTCGGATAGTCGAACTTCAGATTCAGGAGGAGCAGTGTGGTTTTCGTCCTGGTCGTGGAACTGTGGATCTACTTTATACTCTCGGCAGGATCCTTGAGTGTGCATGGGAGTTTGCCCAACCAGTCTACATGTGCTTTGTGGACTTGGAGAAGGCATTCGACCGTGTCCCTCGGGAAGTCCTGTGGGGAGTGCTCAGAGAGTATGGGGTGTCGGACCGCCTGACTGTGGCGGTCCGCTCCCTGCATGATCAGTGTTAGAGCTTGGTCCGCATTACTGGCAGTAAGTCGGACTCGTTTCCAGTGAGGTTTGGACCTCGCCAAGGCTGCCTTTTGTCACCGATTCTGTTTACAACTTTTATGGACACAATTTCGAGGCGCAGTCAGGGCGTTGAGGGGATCCGTTTTTGTGGCTTCAGGTTTAGGTCTCTGCTTTTTGCGAATGATGTGGTCCTTTTGGCTTCATCGGACCAAGATCTCTAGGTCTCACTGGATCAGTTCGCAGGTGAGTGTGAAGCGACTGGGATGAAAATCAGCACCTCCAAGTCCGAGTCAATGGTTCTCGCCCTAAAAAGGATGGAGTGACATCTTCGAGTTGGGGGGGAGATTTTTCCCCAAGTGGAGGAGTTCAAGTACCTCGGAGTCTTGTTCACGAGTGAGGGAAGAGTGGATCGTGAGATTGACAGGTGGATCGGTGCAGCGTCTTCAGTAATGCGGACGCTGTATCGATCCGTTGTGGTGAAGAAGGAGCTGAGCCGGAAGGCAAAGCTCTCACTTTACTGGTCGATCTACGTCCCTGTTCTCACCTGTGCTCATGAGCTTTGGACAAGATCACGGGTACCAGCGGTCGAAATTAGTTTCCTCCATCGGGTGGCGGGGTTCTCCCTTAGAGATAGGGTGAGAAGCTGTGTTATTCCGGAGGAGCTCAAAGTAAAGCCGCTGCAAATCCACATTGAGAGGAGCCAGATGAGGTGGTTCGGGCATCTGGTCAGGATACCACCCGAAAACCTCCCTAGGGAAGTGCTTAGGGCGCGTCCGGCTGGTAGGAGACCACGGGGATAACCCAGAACACGTTGGGAAGACTATGTCTCCCAGCTGGCCTGGGTTCCCCGGGAGGAGCTGTGCGAAGTGGCTGGGGAGAGCCACTTCTTTTTTTTTTTTTTTTTTTTTTTTTTTTTATAATGTCCTGTCCAGCTTCTCAGGCAAATCATATAGTTGATGTAGATGCCCATGTCGGCTGTTCAGATTTACTTTACAAAAGAGAAGTGTAGGATACTTCTCTTGTTGCCTTATTTGTATTTGACTTTATTAAATGTATTTATATTATCATTTAGTGCAGCCGGGCCGGAGCAGGAGGGGATAGAAAGAGAAAAAAAAAGAAGACAGAGGGGGAAATTGTGGGGACAAGAGGGGGATTAGACAGAGAGACAAAAACAACAACAGCAAACAACAACAACAACAATAGAGCAACATCAGCAAATATGACATGTACAAATATGATGGTAAAAGTAATAGCAAATAAGCAGTTAGCGAAAAATAAAAAATAATACAGAAATAACAATGAGCATTATTACACTACAAATGGATCAATACAAATACCAATAGAAATAGCGCTATTGATAATGAACAATACCAATAATTTACCTTTATTATCAACAATACAGTTGTTTAAATGCAACAATACATATACGTAATGATAACTTGAGATACGAAAGAATGCAGAAAAATGGAGGGGGAGAAAGAGAAGCAACCTACATTAACCTTGTAGATTGTTATAGTCACAATAGGTTAAGCTTTGTCAGTGTGCCATGTGTTACACCCAGTTTACCCTAGGGCAACAACGTTAATATATGTTTGATGAAACGTGATTATGTGTATGAGTGTAAGTATGCATATGTACTTGTATATGTACAGAATGTGTGTATGTGTTTGTACAATGAATGTATATGTACAGAATGTGTATATGTGTTTGTACAGTGAATGTATATGTACAGTATGTGTATGTGTATGTTTGTATATTGAATGTGCGTGTGGATGTACGAACATTAGGTAGGTAAATATGTACTGTATTTGTGTATGTATGTGGGAGCGTAGGTACCTATGTACGTATGTGAGCATATGTGAATTTGCATGTACAATACAATCGACTCCCAGAGTGCGTGGGAGCCAGAGCACGGCCCCATCACCCCCGAGAGCCCAACCCACAAACAGGAGGCGTGGTGCCCAGGGAACCAGGGACCACCGCCCCCACGCAGCCAAGCCGGCCAGCGACAGGAACCCCAGAGCCCGACCCACCGTACCGCCCACAAGGGCCAGCAGCAGGCCGCAGACAGACGCACCCGGCAGAGGACAGGGCACGAGAAAAGCAGGGGACAGCCAGACCCCAAGCCAGCGAGAGACCACACCCCACACGGGCAGAAAGGCGAGACGCCCCGCCCGAGGGACCCAGAGACTCCCCGCAACCGGACGGGAAGACCGCCCCCGCCCCACCGGCAACCGGGCCCCCACGAGCCCACCCCCCACCCCCGGAGAGCGCGGCGAGGCCAGCCCCCGGCCACCCCACCCAAACCGGCCGCCGCAGGACCACCCAGGCACAGGGCCACGGGAACCACCCACCCCACCCGCAGGGACCCCAACGATGGAGATGGAACAACCAGCAACCGCCCCGCCGAGCCCCCCCCCTGAGGGAGGGGAAAATTAAAAAATAATATTAATAAAATATATTAAAAAATAAATAAATTAATAAATTAATTAATTAATTAATTTAAAAAAAAAAAGAATTAAAAGAAGATCACAGACATGCTGACAAACAAGGTCACTACCCCAGCAACTGGCCGACTCGCAGCACCTCGGAATACCTTGCAGCACCAAGCTACCACAACAGACGCAGGGACTAGGCCCAACAGGCCCCAACCAAGATGGGCACCCGGAAGGGATGGACAGCGGGACCCAGGAGCTCCAGACACGCAGTTCGGATGCAGTAGCCTGAGGCGTCGACCCCCGTCTGACAGGCAGGCCCAGAGCGTACCCCCAGAAATATACATACATACATACATATATACATACACATACACACATACACGTATACATACCCACACATACACATATATACATATACATACACATATGTACACATACACATATATAAACATACATACATACACACACATATACATACATATACACAGTTCGTCAGCCCCGACAGCCATCACGGAGAGCCACTTCTGCTTAGGCTGCTACCCCCGTGACCCGACTTCGGATAAGCGGAAGAAGATGGATGCATTGATATAAATATATATACATATGTATTTATATATATATATATCCATCCATCCATCCATCCATCCATCCATCCATCCATCCATCTTCTTCCGCTTATCCGAGGTCGAGTCGCGGGGGCAGCAGCCTAAGCAGGGAAGCCCAGACTTTCCTCTCCCCAGCCACTTCGTCCAGCTCCTCCCGGGGGATCCCGAGGCGTTCCCAGGCCAGCCGGGAGACATAGTCTTCCCAACGTGTCCTGGGTCTTCCCCGTGGCCTCCTACCGGTCGGACGTGCCCGAAACACCTCCCGAGGGAGGCGTTCGGGTGGCATCCTGACCAGATGCCCGAACCACCTCATCTGGCTCCTCTCGATATGGAGGAGCAGCGGCTTTACTTTGAGCTCCCCCCGGATGACAGAGCTTCTCACCCTATCTCTAAGGGAGAGCCCCGCCACCCGGCGGAGGAAACTCATTTCGGCCGCTTGTACCCGTGATCTTGTCCTTTCGGTCATGACCCAAAGCTCATGACCATAGGTGAGGATGGGAACGTAGATCGACCGGTAAATCGAGAGCTTTGCCTTCTGGCTCAGCTCCTTCTTCACCACAACGGATCGATACAGCGTCCGCATTACTGAAGATGCCGCACCGATCCGCCTGTCGATCTCACGATCCACTCTTCCCTCACTCGTGAACAAGACTCCGAGGTACTTGAACTCCTCCACTTGGGGCAAGATCTCCTCCCCAACCCGGAGATGGCACTCCACCCTTTTCCGGGCGAGAACCATGGACTCGGATTTGGAGGTGCTGATTCCCATCCCAGTCGCTTCACACTCGGCTGCGAACCGATCCAGTGAGAGCTGAAGATCTTGGCCAGATGAAGCCATCAGGACCACATCATCTGCAAAAAGCAGAGACCTAATCCTGCAGCCACCAAACCAGATACCCTCAACGCCCTGACTGCGCCTAGAAATTCTGTCCATAAAGGTTATGAACAGAATCGGTGACAAAGGGCAGCCCTGGCGGAGTCCAACCCTCACTGGAAACGTGTCCGACTTACTGCCGGCAATGCGGACCAAGCTCTGACACCGATTATACAGGGAGCGAACCGCCACAATAAGACAGTCCGTTACCCCATACTCTCTGAGCACTCCCCACAGGACTTCCCGGGGTACACGGTCGAATGCCTTCTCCAACTCCACAAAGCACATGTAGACTGGTTGGGCAAACTCCCATGCACCCTCAAGGACCCTGCCGAGAGTATAGAGCTGGTCCACAGTTCCACGACCAGGACGAAAACCACACTGTTCCTCCTGAATCCGAGGTTCGACTATCCGGCGTAGCCTCCTCTCCAGTACACCTGAATAGACCTTACCGGGAAGGCTGAGGAGTGTGATCCCACGATAGTTGGAACACACCCTCCGGTTCCCCTTCTTAAAGAGAGGAACCACCACCCCGGTCTGCCAATCCAGAGGTACCGCCCCCGATGTCCACGCGATGTTGCAGAGTCTTGTCAACCAAGACATCCCCACAACATCAGAGCCTTAAGGAACCCCGGGCGGCTCTCATCCACCCCCGGGGCCTTGCCACCGAGGAGCTTTTTAACTACCTCGGCAACCTCATCCCCAGAAATAGGAGAGCCCACCACAGATTCCCCAGGCCCTGCTTCCTCATAGGAAGACGTGCTGGTAGGATTGAGGAGGTCTTCGAAGTATTCTCTCCACCGATCCACAACATCCGCAGTCGAGGTCAACAGAGCACCATCCCCACCATACACGGTGTTGACACTGCACTGCTTCCCCTTCCTGAGGCGGCGGATGGTGGTCCAGAATTGCTTCGAAGCCATCCAGAAGTCTTTTTCCATGGCCTCACCGAACTCCTCCCATGTCCGAGTTTTTGCCTCCGCGACCGCTGAAGCCGCACACCGCTTGGCCTGTCGGTACCTGTCTGCTGCGTCAGGAGTCCCATGAGCCAAAAGAACCCGATAGGACTCCTTCTTCAGCTTGACGGCATCCCTCACCGCCGGTGTCCACCAACGGGTTCTAGGATTACCGCCACGACAGGCACCAACTACCTTGCGGCCACAGCTCCAATCGGCCGCCTCGACAACAGAGGTACGGAACATCGTCCACTCGGACTCAATGTCCAGCGCCTCCCTCGGGACATGTTCAAAGTTCTTCCGGAGGTGGGAATTGAAACTCTCTCTGACAGGAGACTCTGCCAGACGTTCCCAGCAAACCCTCACAATGCGTTTGGGCCTGCCAGGTCTGTCCAGCATCCTCCCCCACCATCGCAGCCAACTCACCACCAGGTGGTGATCGGTAGAAAGCTCCGCCCCTCTCTTCACCTGGGTGTCCAAAACATGAGACCGCAAATCCGATGACACAACTACAAAGTCGATCATGGAACTGCGGCCTAGGGTGTCCTGGTGCCAAGTGCACATATGGACACCCTTATGTTTGAACATGGTGTTTGTTATTGACAATCCGTGACGAGCACAAAAGTCCAATAACAAAACACCACTCGGGTTCAGATCCGGGCGGCCATTCTTCCCAATCACGCCTCTCCAGGTTTCACTGTCGTTGCCAACATGAGCATTGAAGTCCCCCAGTAGAACGAGGGAATCACCCGAGGGAGCACTCTCAAGTACTCCCTCGAGTGAATCCAAAAAGGGTGGGTAATCTGAACTGCCGTTGGGCGCGTAAGCGCAAACAACAGTCAGGACCCGTCCCCCCCACCCGAAGGCGGCGGGAGGCTACCCTCTCGTCCACCAGGTTGAACTCCAACGTGCAGGCTTTGAGCCGAGGGGAAACAAGAATTGCCACCCCAGCCCGTCGCCTCTCATTGCCGGCAACGCAAGAGTGGAAGAGAGTCCAGCCCCTGTCAAGAGAACTGGTTCCAGAGCCCTTGCTGTGCGTCGAAGTGAGTCCGACTATATCTAGCCGGAACTTCTCCACCTCACGCACTAGCTCAGGCTCCTTCCCCCCCAGCGAGGTGACGTTCCACGTCCCAAGAGCTAGCTTATGTAGCCGAGGATCGGACCGCCAAGTGCCCTGCCCTCGGCTGCCGCCCAGCTCACATTGCACCCGACCTCTATGGCCCCTGCTATGGGTGGTGAGCCCATTGGAGGGGGGACCCACGTTGCCTCTTCGGGCTGTGCCCGGCCGGGCCCCATGGGGACAGGCCCGGCCACCAGGCGCTCGCCATCGTGCCACACCTCCGGGCCTGGCTCCAGAGGAAGGCCCCGGTGACCCGCGTCCGGGCGAGGGAAATCTTCGAGCTGCTCTTTGTCTGATCCCTCACCTAGGACCAGTTATACATATGTATTAGAGATGCGCGGATAGGCAATTATTTCATCCGCAACCGCGTCAGAAAGTCGTCAACCATCCGCCATCCACCCGATGTAACGTTTGATCAGAACTGCATCCGCCCACCATCCGCCCGTTGTTATATATCTAATATTAATAAAAAAATTAAAAAAAGGGTGAAAACTACGCGAATTGCACCTTGTGCAGACAAGATTTTTCGATCGGACACGGAGGAATTAGCGATGTAAAAGACCACGTTGGGACAAAAAAACACAAGTCTAATGCCGTTGCTAGCGATACAAGTGGAAAACTTTCAACGTTTTTCGTCGCCCAAACAGATTCTTTGGATGTGATAAATGCCGAAGTTTTATTTACGGAGGCAATAATTGAGCATGGACTTCCAATCGCACTGGCTGATCACATGGGACAGTTAATAATGTAATGCAACCTTTAAAAATCATTACGCGGTGATCGCGATCCCAAAAATAAACTTTTCTTGCATGATAATGTCCAGAAAAATTCGCTTTATATTACTATAGAGTCCTTTTAACGAATGAGTTTGATGGTTTATCACAAACCTTAAATGAAAGAAGTCCTTTGTTCTCCTGCACCATGCATGCGCAATCCTGTCGGCTGTATTTCACAGCACGACATACTGTAAAAAGTGTTTATACTATTTATACTTTCAATTAACAAATTGAAGTCTTGTGAAAGGTTGACAGGATAACTGGCATTAACTGTCAAAATAATTTCAAACTATTGAAGTTAGCTTACAGAATAAACATGTCAATCAACCCATATGATTTTTGCTGTAATATTTTTGTTTTGAAAAGTCACTGTGACTGATAGAAAAGTGATGGTTTTAGCAACATTTTAACCTGTCTGAATGCTAATAGTCATTTTGCGTCGGGGGGCGAAGCCCTGAACCCTCCACCAGGACTTTGTCCTGGACCTACCGGGGCCTGCGGCCCTTGGACCCTGGCTACTAGGTTTTTCTGATTTAAAAGTTGGCAGGTATGGTGAGGTTATAAAGCTTTTGCCTGTTAAAGAAAGGAGACTGATCCAATGCACAGACATTCGCGTGCCACGCTGTCACGACCCAGACGCACACCAGTGCGCAATCATATGGGAGCCGCGCTGAGCGCACCTCCAAGCGCGTCTCGCTGCCGGCGACGGCCAGATATGGGCCCACGCTCCAGCGCCATCCATTTTCAGGGCTAGTTGATTCGGCAGGTGGGTTGTTACACACTCCTTAGCGGGTTCCAACTTCCATGGCCACCGTCCTGCTCTCTATATCAACCAGGGTGAGCCCCACCCCTTTCATGAGCGCACTACGCGCGGAGTGACCCCTGTTACGCGCCCCCGGCAACAGGGGTGGCAAGCAGGTAAGCTGCGCGGGCGGAGCGCGCGGAGTGACCCATGTTACGAGCCCCCGGCCACGGGGGTGGCGGGCAGGTAAGCTGCTTACCTGCTGCGCGTGACGCCGGCCGCGGCGAAAGCGGACGAGGCGGGGTGTCGGTGCGGTGGGCGCGGTAGTGACCCTGGACGTGCGTCGGGCCCTTCTCGCGGATCGCCTCAGCTACGGCTCCCGGTGGGGCCCTCTCGGGGGAAGGGGCCTCGGTCCCGGACCCCGGCGAGGCGTCCCTTCTCCGCTCCGTAAAAGTGTCCATCTCTTTTCTTTTTTTTTTCTTCTGTTGTGGCATATGCAGCATGTGCCTGCTCGTTTTTCGTATGTGGGTAACAACTTTTAACTATGTACCGAATTGGTTTAACTGCCACCCGCAAAAAAAAAAAAAAAAAAAAAAATTAATCCGCCCGACCCGACCCGCGAGCGGATAAAATCTTAGTTTTTTTTAATTTCATCCGCCCGATCCGCGGATAATCCGCGGACTCCGCGGTTGTGTCCGCAAACCGCGCATCTCTAATATGTATATATATATATATATAAATACATATTTTTATATATGAATATATGTATTTATATATATATTTATTGATATAAACATATATATTTATTTATATATGCATGCATTTATATATTTATATTTATAAATATATGTACATATTTATACATATTATGTATGTATTTGTGTGTATATATAAATACATATTTTTATATATAAATATATGTATTTGTACTGGACGGCGTGGCGCAGTGGCAGAGTGGCCGTGTGCGACCCGAGGGTCCCTGGTTCAATCCCCACCTAGTACCAACCTCGTCATGTCCGTTGTGTCCTGAGCAAGACACTTCACCCTTGCTCCTGATGGGTGCTGGTTAGCGCCTTGCATGGCAGCTCCCTCCATCAGTGTGTGAATGTGTGAATGTGGAAGTAGTGTCAAAGCGCTTTGAGTACCTTGAAGGTAGAAAAAAAACGTAAAAAAGTACAACCCATTTATAATTTATCATTATTTATATATATATTTATTGATATAAACATATATATTTATTTATATATGCATGTATTTATATATTTATATTTATAAATATATGTACATATTTATACATATTATGTATGTGTGTGTGTATATATATATATATATATATATATATATATATATATATATATATATATATATATATATATATATATAAATACATATTTTTATAGATAAATATATGTATTTATATATATATTTATTGATATAAACATATATATTTATTTATATATGCATGTATTTATATATTTATATTTATAAATATATGTACATATTTATACATATTATGTATGTATTTGTGTGTATATATATATATATATATATATAAATACATATTTTTATATATAAATATATGTATTTATATATATATTTATTGATATAAACATATATATTTATTTATATATGCATGTATTTATATATTTATATTTATAAATATATGTACATATTTATACATATTATGTATGTATTTGTGTGTATATATATATATATATATATATATGTATATATATATATATATATATATATATATATATATATATATATATATATATATATATATATATATATATATATATATATATAAAAATAAAGTCTGTTTAAACAATGAGTTACTACATCTTGAAATATGACACATGGAGACTAAAGTGTCCTTTGGAGAAAGTGACACACCAGACGTTATTAATGCAAGGCGTTTATGTGTCCAGACATATAATAAGCGAAATGTGAGTCATCTGGAAATGTTCCTGACGGATGACACTTCATAAATTTTATGGAGGGACAAAATGTAATAAATATATATTTAAATAATTGCTTGAATGTGTCATTAATAAGGGAAATAAAATACATAAATATGTCAATTTATTTAATGTAAAATCATATTTAATGTTTGATGTCATAATTTAATGATTTATCAAAATATTTCATTAACCTGTGGGCAAAATTAAATAAAGAGATACATCTATAAATAATTACTTACATTTTTCATTAATTAGAATAAAATACATAACTGTGTCCATTTATTCCATGTAAAAATACATTTGATTATTTAATCATTAAATTATTATTAGTGTTGTTTAATTATTTCATGAACCTGTGCATTACAGAGGGCCAGATTGGACACAATTAAATACATTTTAAATTGTATATAATAACTTAAATGTGTCATGAATAATAAGAATGAAGTAAATAATTGTGTTAATTAATTTATTTCATGTAAAAAAACATTTAGTCATTTAATTCTTTATTCCATGATTTATTTCATAATTTCATAATTAATGACACGTTTAACTTAAATATTTAATTGCTGAACTTTACCTAAGTGGGTCATTCAATAAATTGTGGAATACTTAAATCATGATATAAATAATTAAATAAATAATAATAATAACTTTACATTTATATTAATTAAATCATTGCACATTTAATAACATTTATGTTTCTAGTGCCTATTAAAATTAATTTATGACACATATATGTTGTTATGTAAAGATTATTAATTAATTACATCATTTAACAAATAAATATACTTTTACTTAAAATACATTAATGACACATTGAAAAACACATGAATGTATTTTATTCCAGTTATAATTAATTAACGACACGTTGATGTAATTATTTAAAGATTTATTTCATTTTGTCCCATTTAACCCTGCATAACATTTAGCTGCAATGTTTTTTTTAAAGCGATCTCAAGGCTGTGCACGTCAATGAGACGCTAATGGACATGACGCTCGGCTGTGATTTCAGAAATCATAAACACAGGACATATTCACACAGTCACGCAGAGGCTGAATGTGCTCCCGTGTAATTATAATACGGCGATATGGAAATTGTGTGTGGGATAAATACTGCAGAATGACCTCTGACCTCACACATGTTGAGTTTGTCTCCAAAGCCAGAATATGCAACACTAGAGTGCAGAACAGTGCAATACATTTTCATAACATGGTCACTACTGCCTAGTTTCTCTTGTTATATTCTTATTTTTACTGTTATATTTGTATTCTTATTGTTGCTTTTTGTTTTTAATTCTTATTGTAATATTTTCTATTTTATTTCCATTTATACCCCAATTATTTACTTTTTACTTTTAAAATTTGATATCAATTCTGTATGCTGCTGCTGGAATTTTAATTTTCCTGAGGGAACTTTCCTGAAGGAACCAATAAAGCATTATTTATCTATCTAGAGCAGGGGTCACCAACCTTTTTGAAACCAAGAGCTACTTCTTGGGTACTGATTAATGCGAAGGGCTACCAGTTTGATACACACTTAAATAAATTGCCAGAAATAGCCAATTTGCTCAATTTACCTTTAACTCTATGTTATTATTAATAATTAATGATATTTATCTTTGTGGAAACACTGATCATCTTAATGATTTCTCACAATAAATATATATAGAAACAGATAAATATCAATACACAACACTTTATTTTTATATTTTCTCTAAGTGTACATTTTTCAAATTGAACAAAAAAAACACTTAATTGAACGGTTTAAAAGAGGAGAAAACACGAAAAAAATGAAAATTAAATTTTGAAACATAGTTTATCTTCAATTTCGACTCTTTAAAATTCAAAATTCAACCGAAAAAAAGAAGAGAAAAACTAGCTAATTCGAATCGTTTTGAAAAAATTTAAAAAAGAATTTATGGAACATCATTTGTAATTTTTCCTGATTAAGATTAATTTTAGAATTTCGATGACGTGTTTTAAATAGGTTAAAATCCAATCTGCACTTTGTTGGAATATGTAACAAATTGGACCAAGCTATATTTCTAATAAAGAAAAATCATTATTTCTTCTAGATTTTCCAGAACAAACATTTTAAAAGAAATTCAAAAGACTTTGAAATAAGATTTAAATTTGATTCTACAGATTTTCTAGATTTGCCAGAATAATTTTTTGGAATTTTAATCATAATAAGTTTGAAGAAATATTTCACAAATATTCTTCGTTGAAAAAACAGAAGCTAAAATGAAGAATTAAATTCAAATGTATTTATTATTCTTTACAATAATAAAAAAAAAATATACTTGAACATTGAATTAAATTGTCAGGAAAGAAGAGGAAGGAATTTAAAAGGTAAAAAGGTATATGTGTTTAAAAATCCTAAAATCATTTTTAAGGTTGTATTTTTTTCTCTAAAATTGTCTTTCTGAAAGTTAAAAGAAGCAAAGTGAAAAAATAAATGAATTTATTTAATTGAGTGAAGACCAAGTCTTTAAAATATTTTCTGGGATTTTCAAATTCTATTTGAGTTTTGTCTCTCTTAGAATTAAAAATGTCGAGCAAAGCGAGACCAGCTTGCTAGTAAATAAATAAAATTTTAAAATAGAGGCAGCTCACTGGTAAGTGCTGCTATTTGAGCTATTTGTAGAACAGGCCAGCGGGCGACTCATCTGGTCCTTACGGGCTACCTGGTGCCCGCGGGCACCGCGTTGGTGACCCCTGATCTAGAGAAACCATACTGCTGCTCATACTATAGTACCTCAGCTAAAGGTCATGGAATAGCCATTTATAAATGTATAAATAATAAAGAAATAAACTATTAAATACTGCAATTTTTAGCAATGAATGTTGTTTTCAAGCATAAAGTCTCCTCTGCTTCTGTGTCAGCGAGCTCGGAGAGGTCAAAATCTAACAGGTGTGTCCACTTTCCAGCAAAGTAAATAAATAAATGATAAATGGGTTGTACTTGTATAGCGCTTTTCTACCTTTAAGGTACTCAAAGCGCTCTGACACTACTTCCACATTTACCCATTCACACACACATTCACACACTGATGGAGGGAGCTGCCATGCAAGGCGCTAACCAGCACCCATCAGGAGCAAGGGTGAAGTGTCTTGCTCAGGACACAACGGACATGACGAGGTTGGTACTAGGTGGGGATTGAACCAGGGACCCTCGGGTTGCGCACGGCCACTCTTCCACTGCGCCACGCCGTCACAAAAGTGACAAGTGGACCGTGTGACCGTGGCCGTGTGTGGCAACACATCACCCAGCAAATATTTACCTCCAGTCAAGTCCAAGGGCAACAGAATGTCCACGTTGCATAGAGATCCTGTAACCCATACTTGCCAACCTTGAGACCTCCGATTTCGGGAGGTGGGGGTAGGGGGGTGGGCGTGGGCGTGGTCGGGGTGGGAGGGGGGCGTGGTTGGGGGCGTGGCTAAAAGGGGAGGAGTATATTTACAGCTAGAATTCACCAAGTCAAGTATTTCATATATATATATATATATATATATATATATATATATATATATAACAAATACTTGACGTTCAGTGAATTCTAGCTACATATATATATATATATATATATATATATATATATATATATATATATATATATATATATATATATATATATATATATATATATATATATATAATAATATATATATATATATATATATATATATTATTATATGTATATATATATATATATATATATACGCATATATATATATTAATTTTATTATATATATATATATATATATATATATATATATATATATATATATATATATATATATATTATTATATATATATATAAAATAAATACTTGAATTTCAGTGTTCATTCATTTACACATATACACACACATACCACTCATCTACTCATTGTTGAGTTAAGGGTTGAATTGTCCATCCTTGTTCTATTCTCTGTCACTATTTTTCTAACCATGCTGAACTCTGATGATGCATTGATGTGTGGCACGCACAAAAGTGCTTTCATCAAATGCACTAGATGGCAGTATTGTCCTGTTTAAGAGTGTCACAACATTGCTGTTTACGGCAGACGAATTGCTTTACGGTATATAAAAACGTGACTGCTGTTGTTGTGTGTTGTTGCCGCGCTGCGAGGACGTTAATGAAACTGCCTAACAATAAACCCACATAAGAAACCAAGAACTCGCCCTCCATCATTCTACAGTTATAACGTGATTGGGCAGGTATGCTGGTTATATTGTGGGTTAGCGGACTCAGGTCCTCATGGACCTGAGTCCGCCTGAATTTCGGGAGATTTTCGGGAGAAAATCTGTCCCGGGAGGTTTTCGGGAGAGGCGCTGAATTTCGGGAGTCTCCCGGAAAATCCGGGAGGGTTGGCAAGTATGCTGTAACCGTATCAATTTAGTATCATGTACAGGCTGAAGGAAGTATTGATAGTGGTATCGGTATCTGTATAAATCCTAGCACGATTGACTTCATTTCAGTGAGTCTCAAACTGTGGATGAGTTTGCTAAGTGTAAAAATGAGCCGAAATTTTTGAATGAAAAAAAAAGGCTGTTCTAAATGTGTCCACTAGATGTCGCAATAGCAATTCTTTGTATCTTTGTAGATGATGCTACATATGTAAAAACAATAATAAACCACATGCTGTTAGTGCACCAGTCGAGGAAAATGAGCAAACTACATAACATCCTGTAATGTGATTTTGATATTATTTTTTTTATCATTAAGGATTGAAAATGAGTTGACTAATGAACATTATCACATCATTTATTCAGAAAGTATAAACAACAACAAATAAAGATAGAATGCTATTAAGGACCAGCATTAAAATACAGTAGCGTAGTAGGCCTAAGTATTCATTAAAAACAAGGCAGAGGTTTTATTTAACAAGTAAATTGAATATTTAATAATCCAAAAAATATGAAAACTTTAAACATGTTCAGGGGCCTCTGTGTTTAGGTCCCTGGTACCACACCCCCACTTACCCACCCACTGGTTGCAAGGGATGCTGGGAGCACTTTTGGTTTCCCAGTGAAAAAATCAACACCACAACCAAGTGTAAGCCAGTGTGACACTGTGGTTCATTTTTTAAATGTTTTTATTATTATTTTTTTATGAATGACTGTGGTGATAATGTCAATGAGGGATTTCTAATCACTGCTATGTTGGAATTCTTATCAATATGGATACTGTTGTGGATATTATTCATTTTTGTTTGACTACTTATTATATACTGCATATATAGTATGTAAATATTACATATATGTTATATTTTATATTGCTACTACGGTACATTTTTAGTCTGCTTTACACCTGCATTATCCTTTCCACCTTTACACTTTCCATCCTTTGTATCTGAGCTACTGTGTGGAACAATTTCCCTTGTGGATCAATAAAGTTTGTCTAAGTCTAAGTCTACTTTTGGATTGTTTTGTGTCATGTTTGTGTGTCCTCTCAATTGCTCTGTTGATTGCTATTCTGAATGTTGCTGGGCCTGGTTTGGTTTTGGAATTGGAATTGTATTATTATGGTATTGTTGTGTATTATTTTTTTGGGACTGATTAATCAAAAAACAAACAAACAAACAAAAAACGTTACAACCTAATAAATCACACTTTTGACGATTGGTGGTGACGATGTCGATTATACGACAAAATAAAAAAGATGGCGTTATTTCGAGTAACCCTTATGCGGCTCTCTAGTGCCGCCCTAGTGGCTCTCCGGAGCAAAAAAAAGATTGAAAATGGAAAAAGATGGGGGAAACATTTTTTTGGGTTTTAGTATGTTTTTTGTTTAAGGACAAAAATGACACAAACCTTCCCAATTGTTATAAAGCCCACTGTTTAATATGTTTGTGTGTATGCTTCACTGATGAGAGTATTTGGTGAAAATCGTTTTGTCCTACTAAGTTCGGCGGTTCTTGAACTCACTATAGTGCGGACTGTGACTCAACAGTTTGTTTACATGTAAAATCTTCCACTCCTTCTTTGTCTCATTTTGTCCACCAAAAGTTTTATGCTGTGCTTGAATGCACAAAGGTGCGCTTTGTTGATGTTATTGACTTGTTGGAGTGCTAATCGGGCATATTTGGTCACTGCATGACTGCAAGCTAATCAATGCTAACATGTTATCATGCTATTTTGGCTGTGTGTACATATAGCATCATTATGCCTGTAGGTATATTTTAGATCATTTAATTTCCTTTAATTTTATCCTCTTTGTATATAATTTAGTTTTGCATGTCTCATGACACATTATCTGTATGTAATATTGGCTGCATTTCAGATAGTTGTTTGTGCGCCATGTTGTTCCAGACCACAGCAAACATTACCTAGCTTGCCAAAGATTGTAATAAATATATTAATAGAAGACAGTGTCCTTTAACTTGGACACAAGTTGGACACACTTTTGGCCATTCTAAGCCAGTCATTTCCAGGAGTTATTTCACCTTCTGAGTAGCCTCTGATTTATTAATGGTTTCTAATGTTGTACAAATGTGTAGAATAAATATTACATTTAAATTTTTCTGTCAATGAAGATTTGCTTCAGCCTGCGCCACATAGTCATTTTGATAGTAGGCTATTATAGCTAATATAGACACTTATATCATGTGTTGTCTTCATTAAAAGACTTATATAAGACTTTGAAAGTAATGTTGATAGTAGGCTATTATAGCTAATATAGACACTTAAGTCATGGGTTGCCTTCATTATAAGACTTATACAAGGCTTTTAAAGTCATTTTGATAGTAGGCTATTATAGCTAATATTGACACTTATGTCATGTGTTGCCTTCATTATAAGACTTATACAAGACTTTTAAAGTAATTTTGATAGTAGGCTATTATAGCTAATATAGACACTTATGTCATGTGTTGCCTTCATTATAAGACTTATACAAGGCTTTTAAAGTCATTTTGATAGTAGGCTATTATAGCTAATATTGACACTTATGTCATGTGTTGCCTTCATTATAAGACTTATACAAGACTTTTAAAGTCATTTTGATAGTAGGCTATTATAGCTAATATAGACACTTACGTCATGTGTTGCCTTCATTTTAAGACTTACACAAGACTTTTAAAGTCATTTTGATAGTAGGCTATTATAGCTAATATTGACACTTACGTCATGTGTTGCCTTCATTTTAAGACGTACACAAAACTTTTAAAGTAATTTTGATAGTAGGCTATTGTAGCTAATGTTGACACTTACATCATGTGTTGCCTTCATTTTAAGACTTATACAAGACTTTTAAAGTCATTTTGATAGTAGGCTATTATAGCTAATATAGACACTTAAGTCATGTGTTGCCTTCATTATAAGACTTATACAAGACTTTTAAAGTCATTTTGATAGTAGGCTATTATAGCTAATATTGACACTTACGTCATGTGTTGCCTTCATTCTAACACTTGTACAAGACTTTTAAAGTCATTTTGATAGTAGGCTATTATAGCTAATATAGACACTTACGTCATGTGTTGCATTCATTTTAAGACTCAGACAAGACTTTTAAAGTCATTTTGATAGTAGGCTATTATAGCTAATATTGACACTTACGTCATGTGTTGCCTTCATTCTAACACTTGTACAAGACTTTTAAAGTCATTTTGATAGTAGGCTATTATAGCTAATATAGACACTTACGTCATGTGTTGCCTTCATTTTAAGACTTACACAAGACTTTTAAAGTCATTTTGATAGTAGGCTATTATAGCTAATATTGACACTTACGTCATGTGTTGCCTTCATTTTAAGACTTACACAAAACTTTTAAAGTCATTTTGATAGTAGGCTATAATAGCTAATATAGACACTTACGTCATGTGTTGCCTTCATTTTTAGACTTACACAAGACTTTTAAAGTCATTTTGATAGTAGGCTATTATAGCTAATATTGACACTTACGTCATGTGTTGCCTTCATTTTAAGACGTACACAAAACTTTTAAAGTCATTTTGATAGTAGGCTATTGTAGCTAATGTTGACACTTACATCATGTGTTGCCTTCATTTTAAGACTTATACAAGACTTTTAAAGTCATTTTGATAGTAAGCTATTGTAGATAATATAGACACTTATGTCATGTGTTGTCTTCAGTAAAAGACTTATACAATGCTTTTAAAGTCATTTTGATAGTAGGCTATTATAGCTAATATTGACACTTACATCATGTGTTGCCTTCATTATAACACTTATACAAGACTTTTAAAGTAATTTTGATAGTAGGCTATTATAGCTAATATAGACACTTGTATCATGTGTTGTCTTCATTAAAAGACTTATACAAGGCTTTTAAAGTCATTTTGATAGTAGGCTATTATAGCTAATATTGACACTTACATCACGTGTTGCCTTCATTATAGCACTTATACAAGACTTTTAAAGTCATTTTGATAGTAGGCTAATATAGCTAATATAGACACATCATGTGTTGCGTTCATTATAACACTTATACAAGACTTTTGAAGTCATTTTGATAGTAGGCTATTATAGCTAATATAGACACTTACGTCATGTGTTGCCTTCTTTATAAGACTTGTACAAGACTTTTAAAGTCATTTTGATAGTAGGCTATTATAGCTAATATTGACACTTACGTCATGTGTTGCCTTCATTATAACACTTATACAAGACTTTTAAAGTCATTTTGATAGTAGGCTATTACAGCTAATATAGACATTTACGTAATGTGTTGCCTTCATTATAACACTTATACAATACTTTTAAAGTCATTTTGATAGTAGGCTATTATAGCTAATATAGACACTTAAGTCATGTGTTGCCCTCATTATAACACTTATACAAGACTTTTAAAATCATTTTGATAGTAGGCTATTATAGCTTATATAGACACTTACATCACGTGTTGCCTTCATTTTAAGACTTATATACGACTTTTAATTTTTTGCGGCTCCAGACAGATTTGTTTTTTGTATTTTTGGTCCAATATGGCTCTTTCAACATTTTGGGTTGCCGACCCCTGACTTATGTTAATGTGAAAGACTTCCCTACGATTGGTACGCATGCGCAGATTCAGGGGGTGCGCAGCCGGAAGAAATCCCAACGTGTCATTAAAAAGTCCACGGACGCGTCAACTTCCATGATCGCACTTAAATTCATTTTTCAACTGTTAAGTGGGAGTTATTATTGATACATTATTCAAAAAAATAAAAATAAAAAAATAAAAAATCTGAGTCGTCTTCCCGAATTTCTTTCACTGATGCGCCTGCTCTTGCTTTGATGATATAACCAAAATATGAGAGGTGGAGGGAGGGGGGTGCAGAAACGGAGGAGTTCAGAGGATGCGTCTCTCTCTCTCGGGACCGCAGAGCCGTCTTCTCCAAAGAAGTCTTCTCGTCGACTTTAAACGTCACATTTGCATATCACTCATTTGTCCTGTGTGCCCTGAATGCATCAGACGCTGTCGGCCTGCCAGGCTCCTGTCACGTGTTCCACGCTTCAAGTCTCACTCACGCTTTTCAACATGTTTCCCGCAATGTTAAAAAAAAACAAAAAAAAAAAAACCGGAGTCGCACGAGGATTTCTTTGAACCCGGGGATCCAGATACGGTGGCGGAAACAATCGGATGAACGTTGTGTGTGGGAGATGAAAGGCAGGCAGACTTGTTGATGTAATAAGTGGATGAAGCCTTCATCTTTCTGCTCAGTCAAGCTCTAAAATATCTCTCTCAATTCTTTGTGAAGCTTGGAAGAATCTAATTAACTTCCTCCTACGTATTTTTTTTTTTTTAGCTGCACAACACGTGCCTCCTTTTATTCTATTTTTCCCCCCTGCAATTAGGAACTATCAGGGTGTTTGATGTCGGAGGAGGCCTCAATTAGCTTAGCGTGATGTAAGTAGCGAAGGAAAGTTGGGGAAACACTCGCACAGGAAGTTAAGAAATTGGAACGGACGCGTCTCATTTAGTCTTTTTTATTTTTTATTTTATTTTATTTATTTTTTTTTAATATATATATTTGTATTTTTTTATTTTTTTTATTTAATCAACATAAAAAAAACACAAGATACACTTACAATTAGTGCACCAACCCAAAAAACCTCCCTACCCCATTTACACTCAATCACACTCATTCATACAAAAAGGTTGTTTCTTTCTGTTATTAATATTCTGGTTCCTACAATATATATCAATACAGTCTGTTGGTCCACTAATAGTACTAACCTTTAACAGTTAATTTGACTCATTTTCATTAATTACTAGATTCTATGTAACCGTTTTTTTACTTTGTTTTACCAGTATAAGTCGCTCCGGAGCATACTTGCCAACCCTCACGGATTTTCCGAAATTCAGCGCCTCTCCCGAAAACCTCCCGGGACAAATTTTCTCCCGAAAATCTCCCGAAATTCAGGCGGAGCTGGAGGCCACGCCCCCTCCAGGTCCATGCACACCTGAGTGACGTGTCGACAGCCTGTTTTCACGTCCGCTTTCCCACAATATAAACAGCGTGCCTGCCCAATCACGTTATAACTGTAGAATGATCGAGGGCGAGTTCTTGGTTTCTTATGTGGGTTTATTGTTAGGCAGTTTCATTAACGTCCTCCCAGCGCGGTAACAACACACAACAACAGCAGTCACGTTTTTGTCTACCGTAAAGTAGTTCATCTGCCGTAAACAGCAATGTTGTGACACTCTTAAACAGGACAATACTGCCATCTACTGTACATGCATATGTGACAATAACATCTAGGGCTGTTAGAGAGTGCAGTGCACAACTGCGCACACAACAAGGAGACGAAGCAGAATGCATCATCAGAGAGGGTGTTCAGCATGGTTAGAAAAATAGTGACAGAGAATAGAACAAGGAAGGACAATTCAACCCTTAACTCAACAATGAGTTACAATGACTGTTATGTGTGTGTATATGTTATGTGTGTGTATATGTGTAAATAAATGAACACTGAAATTCAAGTATTTCTCTTATTTATATATATATATATATATATATATATATATATATATATATATATATATATATATATATATATATATATATATATATGAAATACTTGACTTGGTGAATTCTAGCTGTAGATATACTCCTCCCCTCTTAACCACGCCCCCAACCTGCACACCTCATCTGGTAATGAATGGCATGCATTCCCAGCCCCTTCTTGCTTTGTCACTGATAAGATTATAACGGCAACATCTTAATTGGCCCTTGTGGTGTTAGTCCTGGGCTGGTAAACAGTCATAGTGGGTGTCAGGTTCAAACACTGATGACATCTCTATTAAACAGACAAGAAGCAAGGAATCATGCAGAGACAGTTCAATTTTGCTCAGTTGAGGAGAGACCGTACTCTAGTTACAGGTCCAAACTACGCTCTAAAGTTCAGCCCACGTGGTTCCTCTATTTATTTGGGAGATCCCTGGTTACATCACTGAAGCAAATGTGCTGACAGTCGTGATATCGCCCTGTCTGTGCTTTGTCTGCGTCACGGCGGTGTTAGTTCTTGGCAGTCAGCAGGCAGTTCCTGGACACAGACAAGCTGATACGAGACGACTTTTAATCTTTGGCTTTGTCAGTCGTCTCTTTGCACAGATAGAGAAGTACTACTTCAACACAATTGATAATAACTATAGCAACAGCCCTTAAGCATAAAAGTTATGTGATAATTTATGCATAATTATTCTAACAGTAGGATTCCAGTTGGAGGTGTATCAGGAAGTCATGTAAATTCATACCGGGGGTGTCAAACGTACGAACAGGTTTTATCCGACCCGCGGGATGAGTTTGCTAAGTATGAAAATGAGCCGAAATTTTTGAATGACAGAAACCGCTGTTCTGAATGTGTCCACTAGATGTCGCAATAGCAATTCTTTGTATCTTTGTAGATGATGCTACATATGTAACAAAAATAAACCACATGATGTTAGTGCACCAGTCGAGGAAAATGATCAAACTACATAAATAACATCCTGTCATTTGATTTTGATATTATTTTTTGATCTTGATGGATTGAAAATGAACACCAATGAGTTGACTGATGAACATTATCACGTCATTTATTCACAAAGTATAAATAACGACAAATAAAGATAGAATACTATTAACCGCAACATGTAAGTGTAAAAAGAACCCAACAACATTATGATTTGTACATTTTCAGAATGTGCTTGTTCTATTTTTAAACAAAGAAAACAATCTGAAGTTGTCTTTATTTTTAAGTTATCGTGCTGTGATTTTACCAGTCCGGCCCACTTGGGAGTAGATTTTTCTCCATGTGGCCCCCGATCTAAAATGAGTTTGACACCCCTGATTTATAACATACCATCTTTATTGACATATGTTTAATTTGTAAATTTGCACAAAAAAATAATAAAATCTTTATGATTGTTTTTTTGTACAAAACATGCATTCATGTTAAATCAAAAAATTATTTAAAAATGTTTTCATAGGTTCGCTCAAAAAATATAAAAAATGTTTCAAAGGTTTGATCAAAGAAGTATAATTTTGTACATGTTTTATTAAAAAAGTACATTTCTTTTACAAGTTTGATGAAAAAAAGTATGAAAATTGTTCCACAAGTTTGATTTAAAAAGTCTAAAATGGTTTCACAAGTTTGATTAAAAAAAGTCTAAAATGAGTTCACAAGTTTGATTAGAAAAGCATAAA
The DNA here is from genome assembly GCF_033978685.3 of Nerophis lumbriciformis. NCBI lineage: Eukaryota > Metazoa > Chordata > Actinopteri > Syngnathiformes > Syngnathidae > Nerophis > Nerophis lumbriciformis. Next base: position 17,947,145 of record NC_084577.2, on the reverse strand, counting down.
AATTGTTTCACAAGTTTGATTAAAAAAGTATGAAAATTGTTTTATAAGTCTGCTTAAAAAATATAAAAAAATGTTTCAGAAGTTTGATCAGAAAAGTATACAAATTGTTTCACAAATTTAAATAGAAAAGTATAAAAATTGTTTCATAAGTTTGATTAAAAAAGTAGAATTTTTTTCCACACGTTTTTAATAAAAAAACATTAAAAAATATTTCGATTAGTTTGATTAAAAAAAGTATAAAAATACTTTCTGAAGTTTGATACGTAACATTTTTTTTTCACAAATTGTATTACAAAAGTATGGCAACTTACACACGTTTGATTAAAAAATACAAAACAATTACAAGTTTGATAAAACAATTATAAAAATTGTTTTGCAAATCTGATTTTAAAATTTGATTAAAAGTATAACAATAATTGCACAAGTTGGATTAAAACTCTTTTTTTTTTACAAATTTTATTAAAAAGTATGAAAAAACTGCACAAGTTTTAAAAAGTACACAAAAAATAGTTTTGCAAGTTTGATGAAAAAATTATAAAAATGATTTCAGAAGTTTGATTAAAAATGTATGAAAATACTTTCAGAAGTTTGATACGTAAAAATTATTTAACAAATTGTATTACAAAAGTATGGCAATGTACACAAGTTTGATTAAAACATATAAAAAATGTACAAGTTTGATAAAACAATTTGAAACAAATTCGCAAATTTCATTAAAAAGTATAAAAAACATTGCACAAGTTTTTTTTTTACAACTTTTATCAAAAAGTATATAAAAAAACCACTGCACAAGTTTTGAAAAGTATAAAAAAATAATTTTGCAAGTTTGATGAAAACATTATAAAAATTATTTCAGAAGTTTGATTAAAAAAAGTATGAAAATACTTTCACAAGTTTGATACATACAAATAATTTCACAAATGGTATTACAAAAGAATGGCAACTTACACAAGTTTGATTAAAACATATAAAAAAAATTTACAAGTTTGATCAAAAATTGTTTCGCAAATTTGATTAAAAATGTTAATTAAAAAGTAAAAAACACATTGCACAAGTTGGATTAAAAAGTATATTTTTTACAAGTTTGATTAAAAAAGTATAAAAAAAAACGTTGCACAAGTTTGAAAAAGTATACAAATAATTTCAGAAGTTTGATAAAAAAAAAATTTTTTTTTAGAAGTTTGATTAAAAAAATGTATAAAAATTGTTTCCCAAAAATGAAAAAAAGTGTGACTTTTTTTGATGGGGATGCCACTTAAAATTCTGCTTGGGTCCAATTCAGCTCAGGACAGCCCTGCTTTTTGGTAAACCTGCAAACTCACTAATTTACTAATGATGCTTTTAGTGCTGTAGTTTGCTGACTTGCTGTGGATCAGTGAACGACCTGCTGCTCCTCATCTCATGTTTCTGTGCATATGCCTACTGGGAGGGGTGCGGGGGGGGGGGGCGGGGGGGGGTCTGCAATAAATAGATTAAAGTGTGCAATGGACCACTATCCACCGAGTGACTCACTTTAAGAAAAGGACAAAAAAAAAATGCTGCAGCTGTCGGGGCTAACTTAAGTTCAGACTTAATTTTTGGTCGAGCCCAAAAAATAATAAATAGGAGGTGTGTGCGTGTGTAAATTTGCAACATGAAGGCAAAGAAGGCAACACATCATTACATAAATGTGTGTGTGTGTGTGTGTGTGTGTGTGTGTGAAGGTGTGCTGGTGTCTTAATAGGAGGCGGTCACAGGGCCGCTGATGGCTTCATAAAGGAGCCTTTGAATGTGTGGCCTCTGCTAAATTCATAGCAGATGTGAGGGGAAAGAATATCCAGCCAGGTTGAGTGGGTCCTTCACTGCGGAGGCGACAGCAGTCCGACCCGCGGGGAGGCAGCCGGATGGCAGACACAAACGACACACACACACACACACACACACACACACACACACACACACACACACACACACACACACACACACACATGTTGTCATTTGGAATGGGGACCAAGTTTTGGGCGGCGGCGGGTTTGAGGTGGGCGGGGTTTGGTTGTAGCGGGGGTGTATATTGTGGCGTCCCGGAAGAGTTAGTGCTGCAAAGGGTTCTGGGTATTTGTTCTGTTGTGTTTATGTTGTGTTACGGTGGGGATGTTCTCCCGAAATGTGTTTGCCATTCTTGTTTGGTGTGGATTCACAGTGTGGCGTATATTTCTAACAGTGTTAAAGTTGTTTATACGGCCACCCTCAGTGTAACCTGTATCGCTGTTGATCAAGTATGCGTTGCATTCACGTGTGTGTGCGTACAGAAGCCGCACATATCTTGTGACTGGGCCGGCACCTTGTTAGAATGGATGAAAAGCGGACGTGACGACAGCTTGTAGAGGACGTTAAAGGCAGTGCTTTTAAGGCATGCCCCCAAAACTGTGGTCCGGGTGGACTACGAGATATAATGACTGATGAACACCTTCGTTCGATAATGAAGGTTGCCTCCGTTCAAAGCCTGAGCCCCAACATTAATGAACTAGCATCCAAGAAAAGATGGCAAGTATCTGGCTTGGGCACATCAGATTAGATCAGTGTGTTGCAAACTGAGCAGTTTAAAGTCCTGAATGGTTGGTTTATTCATTGTTATTTTATTTCAAATTTATTAGCCTTAGGGGTTCTGGGTATTTGTTCTGTTGTGTTTATGTTGTGTTACGGTGCGGCTGTTCTCCCGAAATGTGTTTGTCATTCTTGTTTGGTGTGGGTTCACAGTGTGGCGCATATTTGTAACAGTCTTAAAGTTGTTTATATGGCCACCCTCAGTGTGACCTGTATGTCTGTTGATCAAGTATGCATGGCATTCACTCGTGTGTGTGTAAAAGCCGCATATATTATGTGACTGGGCCGGCGCGCTGTTTGTATGGAGAAAAAGCGGACGTGACTACAAGTTGTAGAGGACGCTGAAGGCAGTGCCTTTAAGGCACGCCCCCAATATTGTTGTCCGGGTGGAAATCGGGAGAAATTCGGGAGAATGGTTGCCCCGGGAGATATTCGGGAGGGGCACTGACATTCGGGAGTCTCCCGGAAAAATCGGGAGTGTTGGCAAGTATGCCTTAAACCACAGAAATAAAATACAAACTCATTTAAACTTTTATTTTGACTTTTTATTTTTAACAACATTGAACATAAAGAGCATAAAAAACTGTTCTACTTAACCAGTCTTGCTGATTACTGTATTTCCTTTAATTAGCACCGGGGCGCTAATTAATTTAAAACCTCTTCTCACTCCGGTGCTTACCAAAGGCATGCGGTTAATTTAGTTTGATGTAAATTTGAGTGTGATGTAAGGATACCATCATGAAAAGCACATTTAATAAAAAAAAACTTTATTATGGTCTTACCTTTACTTATAAATGGAGTCCATGCGCCGCTCCTTCTGAACAAAAGCGTCGATAACTTGTTTATAGACGTCTTCCTTATCTTTCTTCAGTTTTAAAAGTCTCATTGTCTCGATGGAGATCTTCCTTTAATTATTACCTCCTGCTTCGATTAAAAGTCCAGTTTATAAAACTGTTGTTTTCACTTCTTCTGCAGCCGAGTAGTCGCAAGAATGATCCCTGGGATCACCAGCGCCCTCTACCACCATGAGGCGGGAGTCATTTAATGACTCATATTTGACACACGCAGCTATATTAATAAAACATTTTTTCAAAATAAAGCGCTTTGAAAGACGCAACTCCAACAACAAAAAGTCAGCTCTCCACCACTACAAACTAACACATAATTAATAATAAGAATTGCAATTATATAATAACACAATATTGATATTGTTTATTTAAAGTGTATTTTACAATTTTTTTTTTCATAAATTAAGCATTTCAAGCATGTAAATAACAATACTACAGTAGTTTTGGCCACGAGATGACACTGACAAATGTGTTTAGAAGGTAATACTCTGAGCAGTTCCCTCCTTACTGTTCTTTTTAGCATATTCAATAGCTTGGAGCTTAAATCCGACTGAGTAGCTCTTTATCTTCTTCCCTTTATGCGATTTTAAATTATTGAAATTAGCCTCCTCCATTTTGGAAAATGATGCCTTGAAAGGTGAAGTGTCACTTGTGACGTGATGAGTTTGACCCGGCGGTAAAACGAGGCATATGCTAATTATTCTGCTAAACAAGTTTGACCAATTCAAGGAAATACGGTATCTCTTAATCCTGCAGACAAACCACCTTCGTTATGGGGACCAAGTGGAAGTGATTAACTATACACGGAAGAAGTGTGAGCAGAGCGGCGAGTGCAGTACCAGCTACAGCCCAATGACGGGGCTGCTGTGCAAATGTCTCACACTCAAACTAACCAGTAAACATGTTTTATGGGCCAAAGCTTAAAAATCCCTTCTTCAGAATGGATTTGACTATCATTTTAAAAGGTTTCCCTTTAGGGGACCTGTTTTTTTGTCCCCATACCGTCAGAGGTCCCCTAAAGGTGACTGTGTAAACCAGACCTGGGCTAATTAAGGCAAATGCGGCCCGTTAAGCTTTTCAATCTGGCCCGCCGGACATTCCCAAATGTTTTCAAATGACCGTAAGTCTTGAACTATACAAAGTATTTCAATAGTTGGCGCTTTTGCATGATATTCTAGTTACTATGGTAATCTAATTAGTTACTATGGTAATCTAAGTCAGGGGTTTTCAACCACACTAGTGTACCGTGAGATACAGTCTGGTGTGCCGTGGGAGATTATGTAATTTCACCTATTTGGGTTGAAAATATTTTTTGCAAACCAGTAATTATAGTCTGCAAATGATGTGTTGTTGTTGAGTGTCGGTGCTGTCTAGAGCTCGGCAGAGTAACCGTGTAATACTCTTCCATATCAGTAGGTGGCAGCAGGTAGCTAATTGCTTTGTAGATGTCGGAAACAACGGGAGGCAGTGTGCAGGTAAAAAGGTGTCTTAATGCTTAAACCAAAAATAAACAAAAGGTGAGTGCCCCTAAGAAAAGGCATTGAAGCTTAGGGAAGGCTATTCATAGCGAAACTAAAACTTAACTGGCTACCAAGTAAACAAAAACAGAATGCTGGACGACAGCAAAGACTTACTGTGGAGCAAAGTCGGCGTCCACAATATACATCCGAACATGACATGGCAATCAACAATGTCCCCACAAAGAAGGATAAAAACAACTGAAATATTCTTGATTGCTAAAACAAAGTAGATGCGGGAAATATCGCTCAAAGGAAGACGGGAAACTGCTACAGGAAAATACCAAACAAAAAGAGAAAAAGCCACCAAATTAGGAGCACAAGACAAGAACTAAAACAGCAAAAAACTCCAAATAAGTCAGGGTGTGATGTGACAGGTGGTGACAGTACACCTACTTTGAGACAAGAGCTATAGTGATGCATGCTTGGTTATGGTTTAAAGTCATACCCAACAATGGTGACGTCTTTTTACTGTCAACTGAGTTTAGTTTTTTTAATGATTTGGTGTGCCTCTGGATTTTTTCAATGCAAAAAATGTGCCTTGGCTCAAAAAAGGTTGAAAAACACTGATCTAAGTCACAGCAGGCACCAAGCAGGGTGGGTGGAGGAGCCTTTCCACAGAGTGTTTCCTGAGTGTCAGCCTGAAATGCGGGTGTCAGGGACAAACGCGGAAGGAGATTTCCACAACAAAGTTCTAGAGCTTAGTGATGTATCAGATTGTAGGTGGGTTTATTTGTACCCTTCGCGTTCATATTTCGCTGTTTTGTTGCATTTCGCTCGATTGTAAAATATGTCGACGGAGAGTTCATTTGTTGTCAATATTCAGTGCTTTATCGTTCATAGTTAATATTGTAAATCCCACATTCTTTATTTTCATGTACATTCTGGGTGTCTCATTCAGTAAAACATTTTTTAAATTCCATTCCTTTTTTAAGGCGGTCTGTCACAACGTTTTTAGTATTCATTCAGACATTATTGTGATCGTTTTGTATTAGTGTTCCTAAAAATAGATATACCGGCCCCCAGACACATTTTTCTCTCTAAATTTGGCCCCTGAGTCAAAATAATTGCCCATGCCTGGTGTAAACAGAGCGATGTCCATTGGCGTTGTTAGGCCTATTTTAGGGGGGCTCAAGCCCCCCTAAAATATTCTTAAGCCCCCCTAAATAATTTGGTGTTATATATATATATAAAAATTTTATTTTATTTTTTTAATTTTTTTTAACAAATACATGCCGACATATTCATTATAAAGTGGCCCGAATATGAGTTTAAATAAATAATCATATAAACTGTCAATATTCACTCAGTTTCCCCTCACTTCATAGTGTAAATCACCAAAAATTATTCCCGGGCGCGGCACCGCTGCTGCCCACTGCTCCCCTCACCTCCCAGGGGGTGAACAAGGGGATGGGTCAAATGCAGAGGACACATTTCACCACACCTAGTGTGTGTGTGTGACAATCATTGGTACTTTAAGGTAGAGAGCCCCTTTAGTGTGTCGGTATCCAATCCATTCCACTTGTTCATATAGAAAATGCCCACATCACTCAAAATCCAGTCCACATTTTCTCTGCGACCTTGCCTGCGGTCCTTGGACTTGTTCATATAGAAAATGCCCACATCACTCAAAATCCAGTCCGCATTTTCTCTGCGACCTTGCCTGCGGTCCTTGGACTTGTTCATATAGAAAATGCCCACATCACTCAAAATCCAGTCCGCATTTTCTCTGCGACCTTGCCTGCGGTCCTTGGACTTGTTCATATAGAAAATGCCCACATCACTCAAAATCCAGTCCGCATTTTCTCTGCGACCTTGCTTGCGGTCCTTGGACTTGTTCATATAGAAAATGCCCACATCACTCTTGTAGAATCTATATAAAGTAATATACATTAGCCTAATGTTAAAATAATGAAAAAAAACATAATTAAATATATTTGTTTTATTGTATTGTTACATTAATAGCTGTTGTATTATTATAGGATGGCTTGTTAAACATTTCATATGATTTTCAGAGGGAGGAAAAACCAAGACATTTAATATAACATGTTAAATGAATAAATACATAAAAAGAAAAAGAAAAAAGATGGTTAAAAGCCATCGTCCCGGGGAGCATTTCATTTCGTCCCGTGCATTTTTTAAATAATAATAACAATGAATAATTTCTAAGTATTTGTTAGTATTTTGTGTAGTTTTGTGCTCGTGCGCTACGTTCGCTCTCCTGGGGGCTAAGCCCCCCCTGTCCTTAAAAGCTAGTGACGCCCCTGGCGATGTCCCCATTAAGTAAGCATTGCCAGAACACACACACACACACACACACACACACACACACACACACACACACACACACACACACACACACACACACACATTTTGGGTGACTGCCAATCAGCAAGTAGGGGATTACATAAACGAGTGTTTCTTTCAGACTGCAACCTTCTAAAGGTTACTTCACACATTGGATCATACCTTCTTTATGCCACCCTTCTTGGCTCAGGCGGCTGCTAAAGAAAGGTGGGGTGTTGTGTGGGGGAGTGGAGGGGGGGGGTCTGGGTGCTTGCGGGAGACTGGCGCCTCGCCGCCAATTAGCGTTCCCTCACACTGAGTCCACGCGAGACAAGCGCGTTGTTTATTGTGAAGTTCGGGCAAAGAAGGCGTCCACGCACACGTCGTATCCATAAACGCGTATACGTCCAGACGCCATGCAAACGGCGGGACGCTGATGGCCAACGCAGAAGAAGAAATGTCTGTGAGTGCCATCATGTTCTTCTGACTACGTCATCCTTCCCCAAAAAGTCGTCTGGAAGGTGTTCTGCAAAAATAGCGTCCAAGAACGCTGGCGTGGAAAAATAAATGCGATGCTTTGTCGCTCCGAGCTGAGAACGTTCCTGTGTGGACGCGACCTGGTGACCTTTGACCCTACGGAGGTCAGGAGACGCTCAGACTTATCCTGGCAGCGAGTATGCATGTCAGTGAAGTGAGCCAAGACTAATGGGAAATATCTATTTTCCCTTACTTAGAAATTAATTCAGAAATTATCTTATTTTCCCAAATAGAATTTCCATTATTTTCCCAAACAGAATTCTCAACCACAATTTTTAATTTATATTCTCGGCCAGATTTAAATTTTTCCCTCATTTCTCATGCCAGAATTTCCTTTATTTCCTGATCAAAACTTCCCTTATTTTCCAGACAAAAATATACCTTTATTTTTTTGGCCAAAATTACCTTTATTTTCTGTCCCAAAGCCTTTCTACCAACCAGGATTTGCTTTATTTTCCCGACCAGATTTTGCCTTATTTTCTTTTATTTTCCAGAACACAATTGTATTTTTCCCAACCAGAATTTCTGTTTTTCTTCCGACAAGAATTTCCTGTTCTTTCACTGACCAGAATCTTTACAATTTTCCTAAATACCAGAATTTCCTCCACTTTTCCTACCAGATTTTTTTCAAATTTCTTGATTTTTTAAATTATTTTTTAATTTTTTGAATTCTCACTGCGATAGGGCGAAACCATCCTTGCTCAGGCGCACCCTCCTGGTTTTGGAGTATAAATATTTGAGGTTTTGGCACCAGCCGCTGGACTAGATCTGATCAATCTAAGTCTATGACTAGATCTGACCAATCCAAGTCTATGACTAGATCCGACCAATCCAAGTCTCAGATTAGATCTAACCAATCTAAGTCTAAGACTAGATTTGACCAGTATAAGTCTAAGACTAGATCTGACCAGTATAAGTGTAAGACTAGATCTGACCAATCAAGTCTAAGACTAGATATGACCAATCTAAGTCTAAGACTAGATCTGACCAGTCTAAGTCTAAGACTAGATCTGACCAGTATAAGTCTAAGACTAGATCTGACCAATCAAGTCTAAGACTAGATATGACCAATCTAAGTCTATGACTAGATATGACCAATCTAAGTCTATGACTAGATCTGACCAGTCTAAGTCTAAGACTAGATCTGACCAGTATAAGTCTAAGACTAGATCTGACCAATCAAGTCTAAGACTAGATATGACCAATCTAAGTCTAAGACTAGATATGACCAATCTAAGTCTAAGACTAGATCTGACCAATCTAAGTCTAAGACTACATCTGACCAGTATAAGTCTAAGACTAGATCTGACCAATCAAGTCTAAGACTAGATATGACCAATGTAAGTCTAAGACTAGATCTGACCAGTATAAGTCTAAGACTAGATCTGACCAATCAAGTCTAAGACTAGATATGACCAATCTAAGTCTAAGACTAGATATGACCAATCTAAGTCTAAGACTACATCTGATCAGTCAAAGTCTAAGACTACATCTGACCAATCTAAGTTTAAGACCAGATATGACCAATCTAAGTCTAAGACTAGATCTGACCAGTCTAAGTCTAAGACTACATCTGACCAGTCAAAGTCTAAGACTAGATCTGACCAATCTAAGTCTAAGACTCGATCTGACCAGTCTAAGACCAGATCTGACCAATCTATGTCTAAAACTAGATCTGACCATTGCGATCAAATGAATTCTCTGAGATAATTTCATGATCATATTTTTTTTATTTCCCTTAGCAGAATTTCCCAAAATTTTCCAACCAGAATTTTTTATTTTCCCGACCAAAATTTCCCAAATTTTTTCCGACAGGATTTTTTTCCCCCCGATCAGAATTTCCCTCATTTTTTTCAACTAGAATTTGTTTTTATAGTCCCAAACAAAATTGTTAAATTTTCCCAACCAGAATTTCCCTTACATTTTCCAGGCCAGAATTATATATTTACCAACCAGAATTAATTTTATTTCCCCAACCAGAATTTCCCTTACATTTTCCAGGCCAGAATTATATATTTACCAACCAGAACTAATTGTATTTTTTGACCAGAATTAAAAACATTTTCCATCCAGAATTTTTTTATTTTCCCGACCTGAAATTTCTTATTTTCGTGACCAGAATTTCCCTTATTTTAATGACCAGAATTTCCCTTATTTTTCATAAATTTCCAGACCAGATGTTCCCCCTCTACCAGAATTTCCCTTATTTTCTAATACACCCTTCTCAATGGCCTAGTGGTTAGAGTGTCCGCCCTGAGATTGGTAGGTTTTGAGTTCAAATCCCGACTGAGTCATACCAAAGACTATAAAAATGGGACCCATTACCTCCCTGCTTGGCACTCAGCATCAAGGGTTGGAATTGGGGGTTAAATCACCAAAAATGATTACCGGGCATGGTCACCGCTGCTGCTCACTGCTCCCCTCACCTCCCAGGGGGTGATCAAGGGTGATGGGTCAAATGCAGAGGATAATTTCGCCTCACTTAATGTGTGTGTGACAATCATTGGTACTTTAAGTGTGATTAAAACTGTAATCTTTATAATAAGGGACAAAATGCCAATTTAGACTTATATTGACTTTATTTAGTTTATTTTGCATGAACATTTGTGGTAAAAGGACTGTGTTATGCAGTGCAATGAGACAGCATCATGTTGCATTTCATGTTGCACCGGGACTTGATGACTTGGTCAACTTGGACAGATTGTCGACATAAAAGGAGAGTAACTAAGGTAGTGGATAGCTACCGATACACAACTTTGTGGACAAGGTTATGCATGAAGGTCGTTCAAACTCGTTGGTGTTGTTCAACCTTAGAAACTGAAAATATTGGTTGAATTGTGAACTGTGCAGCGACTGAACTGTGACTTCTGTATTTAGCAACATGATGTGGAAGAAAAGCAGGCGTAGCTGAGGACTGCAAGATATCAACCGAGTCAATGTTGTTCCAAACGTCTGCCATTTAAAAAATAATTAAGCGACTACGATTTCAGGAACAGGAAGTCCAGCAGAACTTTTTGTAGCTTTTCCCAGAAGCGTACCTGTGCCACACTTTTATTTTCTCTTCAGCCAGTTTCCTTTGAAAACTCAGATGCTGTTTTTACTCCAGAATGATTTGTCAGCTGTACGATCAGTTGAAGAAAAGTGTGCGTCTTAAAAAATCGCTTGGATTTAACACAGGTGGAGGTGCAGAAATGAGCTATAGTAAGGGTGTCCAAAGTGCGCCCCGGAAGGCATTTGGGGCCCGCATCTAATTTTTCATGGTCCTGCAGCACATTGTAATATACTCATTAAAAAAAAGTGGAGCTAAAAGAGCAAAGAGGTGAAATGTGTTAAGAAAAAAGTTGCAACATTTAACTGCCATGCTGGCTGTTTTTTTCCTTTAAAACTGTCATTACTCCAAAAATAAATAAATAAAATAAAAATCAATGTTGTTATAATTTATGGATCTGTTCAAGACTCCAATAACTTCACAAATATTGCACATTTTGAGTGTGGCTTGTATAAAACAAAGTTTACGTCGAGAAAAAGGACATTTAAGAAACAGAAAAAACGTAAAAAAAACAAAAAACAAACTAATAATCAACCAATAATAACTTATAATTGATCTGAAGTTGATCTAGAGATTTAAGCGTTGAAATAATTTTTTTTATTTTTTTATTTTTTTTTTAACACTTTTATGAGAGGGTCCTTTTGGATCCCTGATATTTGTATTGCAATTTTTTAAACTGTCATTGCTCAAAACATAATAATGAATCAAAGTCAATGTTGTTATGAATCATTGACATATTTAAGGCTCCAAGTGCCTGACATTAAAGTTTAAACTTTGATTTTTTATTTTTTTTTGTGGAAAATATTGTTTGTTTTTTACGAAAAGAGCATAAAACATAAAAACAATTCAAACTTTATATAGACAGATACATCCAAAGTTGATGGAGAGATTTAAGCGTTGAAACGAAAACAAACGTTACTATATGACGTATTTTTTGGATCCCCCCCAAAAATGTGAGATTTTTTAATTTAAAAAATACTGAATCAAAAATCAATGTTGTTATGAATTATTGACTTATTTAAGGCTCAAAGTACTTCACATTAAATATTGTATTTTGAATGTTTTTTGTAGAAAATATTGCATATTTTGTGTTTTTGCCATTAAAAACAGGGTTTGTTTGTTTGTTTTTGACAAAAATAGCATACGACATAAACACATTAAAACATAATATATACAGATTTATCTAAAGTTGATTCAATGTTGACATTAAATTAAAATAAATATTACTATATGATGTATTTTACAAGAGGGGCCTTTTTTGGATTCTGAATTTAAAATTTTTTTTTTTTTCATTGCTTGAAAAATAATAAATCAAAATTAATGTTCTTATGAATTACTGACATATTTAAGGCTCCAAGCACTTCACATTAAATTTTCTACTTTGAATTTTCTTTTTGGAAAATATTGCATATTTTGTGTTTTTGCCATGAAAAAACAAGTGTAGTTTTTTTGGGGGGGGGGGGGGGGGGGGGGGAAGAGCATAAAACATACTTTTAAAAAACCAAAACTTTATATCGAAAGATATATATCTGAAGTCGATTTAGAGGTTTAGGTGTTGAAATAAAAATAAATATTACTATATGACACATTTTTAACACTTTTGTGAGTGGGACCTGTTTGAATCCCGAAATTTTTAGTAAGATTTTTTTCTAAAAACTGTCATTATTAAAAAAATAGTCAATCAAAAACAATGTTGTTATGAATTATTGACATATTTAAGGCTCCAAGTACTTCACATTAAATATTCTACATTAAAAATGTTTTGGGAAAATATTACATATTTTGTGTTTTTGCCATAAAAAACAATTTTTTTTTAAAATTTGTATTTTCTTACAAAAGAGCATAAAACATGAAACGATTTAAAAACTTTATTTAGATCGATATATCTGAAGTGGATCTAAAGATTTTTTTTATTTATATGACTCATTTTAAGACTTTCATGAGTGTGTCCTTTTGGGTCCCCGAGACCTTTAGTGTATTTTTTAAAACTGCTATTGCTCAAAAAAAGAAAAGAAAAAAAAAAAAAAAAAAATCTATGTTTTTTTTTTTATTTTTGACATTTTTAAGGCTCCAAGTTATTCACATTGAATAGTATACTTTGAATTTTTGTGTGTGGGAAATATTGCATTTTTTGTGTTTTTATCATAAAAACAAAGATTTAAGCATTGAAAGTAAAAAAAAAAAAAAAAAAAAAAAGATTAATTTTTAACACTTTTTGGAAAAATATAGCTAATTTTGTGGGAATTTTTTTTTAACAATAAAAAAAAGTATGAACAATTCATATTGACGGATAAATATGAAGTTGCTCTTGATCAGTGGTTCTCAAACTTTTTTTTTTTTTACCAAGTGTCACCTCAGAGAACATTTTGCTCTCCAAGTACCACCAAAATGACTAACATTAAAATAAAGTAGCATAGTAGGCCTAAATATTCATTAAAAACAAGGCAGAGTTTTTTTTTTAAAAAACATTCATTTAATATTTTTTGCCATTGTAACATTATACACAATTTGAACAGTAACACTGTGTTTGAAAATTTAATCCATTGATTTTTTGTTTTTGTTTTGGCGTACCACTAGATGGAGCCCACAAAACACTAGTAGTACACATATCACGGGTTGAGAAACTTTAAACAAGAGATTTGAGTTGAAAAAAAAAAGACTTTTTAAAAAAAAATTCTGACTGAGTCCTATTTTTTCCAGTCATCTTTCTTAATGCAAAGGAATAGGAAAATAAAATAAATAATAATTTTGAAGCGCTGATGTATGTAAAACGTCTGCAGTGGACCTCTTGCAAACACTTCCTGCCCCTGAGCCAATCACAAGTGACGGATGGCAGCGATGCCTTCACTACCTGTGTTGCTACAAACAGAGCACACACACACACTCTGCTTTTTTTTAAACTGTAACATGATGATGCAATACATGTGCCAGATCATAAATGAGGGTCCCGCTGCCAGTTGTTGTACACAAACTAGTGGACTGCTGCTCTCACTGTGATATACTTTCTCCCAAACGAGGAACAAAGAGTCCGAAGGGGATTCAGTTCTGACACACAATATTTAGTCGTACTGTACGCGACTGCCAGACTATAAATAACATGTCCAGCAGCCTTAATACCTTAAACGTATCCTTCTGTGTGTGACAACCTGCCATAAATGAGGTCATAATCAATATATTAACAATGCATACATTCTCATAAACACATTATAACGGGACTGTCTGTACAGTAGGTGGTGGTAGGCATCCTCACTCTTCTTATTGAAGAAGCAACTTTATTGAGCAACTTTTTATAGCGGTTTTTTTTGGGGGGGGGGGGGGGGGACTCTCCCAACAAAAACAACCCAAAGAAGCGAAATAAAGTTCATCTGCACAGTGGAACCACAATTCACAAACTCGATTGGTTCTTGAACAGGGTATGCACATAGAAAAGTGTGTACATTTAAGCAAATTTAGAATGGAATAGAATAGACAGTACTTTATTGATCCCTGGGGTCAGCGGATGCTGAAGCGCATAGTGCAAAGACTTTCTGCACAGTCAGTTGCTACAGAGCTCCAAACTTCATGTGACCTTCCAATTAGCCCACGCACGGTACGCAGAGAGCTTCATGGAATGGGTTTCCATGGCCGAGCAGCTGCATCTAAGCCATACATCACCGAGTCCATTGCAAAGCGTGGGATGCAGTGGTGTAAAACACGTCGCCACTGGACTCTAGAGCAGTGGAGATGCGTTCTCTGGGGGGATGAATCACGCTTTTCCATCTGCTAATCTGATGGACCAGTCTGGGTTTGGAGGTTGCCAGGAGAACGGTACATTTCGGACTGCATTGTGCCAAGTGTGAAATTTGGTGGAGGAGGAATTATGATGTGGGGTTGTTTTTCAGGAGTTGGGCTTGGCCCCTTAGTTCCAGTGAAACAAACTTTGAATGCTCCAGGATACCAAAACATTTCGGACAATTCCATGCTCCCAACCTTGTGGGAACAGTTTGGAGCGGGCCCCTTCCTCTTCCAACATGACTGTGCACCAGTGCACAAAGCAAGGTCCATAAAGGCATGGATGACAGAGTCTGGTGTGGATTAACTTGACTGGCCTGCACAGAGTCCTGACCTAAACCCAATAGAACACCTTTGGGATGAATTAAAACGGAGACTGAGAGCCAGGCCTTCTCGACCAACATCAGTGTGTGACCTCACCGATGCGCTTTTGGAAGAATGGTGGAAAATTCCTATAAACACAGCCTTCCCAGAAGAGTTGAAGCTGTAATTTCTGCAAAAGGTGGACCGGCATCATATTGAACCCTATGGGTTAGGAATGGGATGGCACTTCAAGTTCATTTGTGAGTCAAGGCAGGTGGCCAAATACTTTTGGCAATATAGTCTACGTTAACATGTGTCTGTGTTGGTATTATTACCTTACAATAGCATTCTTTTTGTATTGTGTCAGTTTGGAAATTCACCAAAACGTCATCGTGGAGTTATTGAGTCTGTTTAGTTGATTGGAGAGCTGGTGGGTCCATGACGATAACCTCTGTTTTGTTTGAGCACCCGTTTTACTGCCGTGTTACAGGCACAATTTTGAAACAATTAAGGTATGTACATAAACATTTACTTAATCTTTCTGTGTAAATAACCTATTTGACAACAGGAGGCGAAAAGGCGAGGCCTTTAATCATTGCTGTACGTATACTTTTGACCTAGCAGATTTGGTCACATTTTCAGTAGACCCATAATAAATTCATAAAAGAACCAAACTTCATGAATGTTTTTTGTGACCAACAACTCTATCACAAAAAAATAAGAGCTGTAGAAATTATTGGAAATTCAAGACCGCCATGACATTATGTTCCTTACAAGTGTATGTAAACTTTTGACCACGACTGTATATCTGCGGCTTATAGTCCGGTGCAGCTAATGTATGGAAATAACATAGATACTGTATGTTTACTATGCATTGCACTGGTGTATCGTCAAATTCGTAAGACGATGGCAGCCACTCAAGGGGCCCAAAGGCTGTTCGTCGCAATGTAAGGTTTGGGCCGGGCTGTGGGATCACAGTCTGGGGCGATTTATGAACTGAATCGCAAGATGGATCACATCATGGAAAAGCTGGTTGAAAGGCAAAAATTGGATATGAGGGCCAGCATGGACGAATAGAACAGACGTGACATGGAGGTTTCCCCCCCCCACTCCAGACTAGGCCCCCTTAGGAGCCCAGTCTAGATTTTATTTTTTTACTCATCTTCTTCCCCAGCGTTTTACCTTTTTCCCACCTTTTACGGGGCGCCTCGTGGCGACCCATCAGCGTTCCTGTTCTGTAACCCTGTACACTGTTTGTTTGTCTAATCTTGAACGGGTTTGTGCTGAAAACATAGTTTCGTTGTACTTGTTGCAATGACAATAAAGACCTATCCTATCCTATCCTATCCTATCCTATCCTATCCTATCCTATTTTCTCCAATTTAGTGGGTGCGGCTTGTGCTCTACAGTCTGGAAAATACGGTACCGAAGTTCACCAAGGTCAGGCCTGGAACCTCTCGGGGTCACGGGGGCTGGAGCCTATCCCAACATTTTTCTCTTCCATTAACTTTCTTTCCCCCCGTCCATGCTCAGATGAAAACAAATCCAGAGGAGGTTGCCTGGCGGGCATCGCTTTCCCCTTTTAATTAAAACCTCACACCCAAATAAAAGCAAGCGTCTCACGCCCACTCATATCCATCCTGTGAAAAAAAAGATCCCCGCCAGGGTCTAATGTTTGCCTTCTCGAGGATAAATATCTAAGTGGCAGCTTTCTCTGTAAGTGAATCTACTCCCTCTGTCGTTTTGTCGGATTAACCGAGGTAAGGAAAACACGGGGATCGCGTTCCGCGCGTTTCCCACTCAACGCTGTTGAGCATAAACACCCAAAAGTTCTTGGCTTGCCTCACATCCGTCTCCACGGCCTCCTGTGCTGCTCTCCTCAGGGCCCGGGGTCCTGGAGCGGCGTTTGTTTTAGTAGCGCTGCCCCCGCCAGAGTGTTTGGTTGTGTTGTGTGTCACGCTGTTGGAATATGTTGAGTATGTGCGTGCGTGATGACCGAGAGACTAAAACTCTCATTTGCTCTTTGCATGAAGAACACTTGCAGATCACAATAACCACAGAACATATCACTCCTTCTGTAGGCAGTGTGGAACTGTGAAACTGTGAAAACCCCGTTTCCATATGAGTTGGGAAATTGTGTTAGATGTAAATATAAACGGATTTTGCAAATCCTTTTCAACCCATATTCTAATGAATGCACTACAAAGACAAGATATTTAATGTTGAAACTCATAAACTTTATTTTTTTTTTGTGCAAATAATCATTAACTCAGAATTTCATGGCTGCAAAACGTGCCTAAGTAGTTGGGAAAGGGCATGTTCACCACTGTGTTACATCACCTTTTCTTTTAACAACACTCAATAAACGATTGGGAACTGAGGAAACTAATTGTTGAAGCTTTGAAAGTGGAATTTTGTCTCATTCTTGTTTTATGTAGAGCTTCAGTCGTTCAACAGTCCGGGGTCTCCGCTGTCGTATTTTACACTTCATAATGTGCCACACATTTTCGATGGGAGACAGGTCTGGACTGCAGGCGGGCCCGGAAAGTACCCGCACTATTTTTTTACGAAGCCACAGGGTTGTAACACGTGCTGAATGTGGCTTGGCATTGTCTTGCTGAAATAAGCAGGGGCGTCCATGAAAAAGACGGCGCTTAGATGGCAGCATATGTTGTTCCAAAATCTGTATTTACCTTTCAGCATTAATGGTGCCTTCACAGATGTGTAAGTTACCCATGCTTTGGGCACTAATGCACCCCCATACCATCACAGATGCTGGCTTTTGAACTTTGTGTCGAAAACAGTCTGGATGGTTCGCTTCCCCTTTGGTCCGGATGACACGATGTCGAATATTTCCAAAAACAATTTGAAATGTGGACTCGTCAGACCACAGAACACTTTTCCACTTTGCATGAGTCCATCTTAGATGATCTCGAGCCCAGAGAAGCCGGCGGCGTTTCTGGATGTTGTTGATAAATGGCTTTCGCTTTGCATAGTAGAGCTTTAACTTGCACTTACAGATGTAGCGACAAACTGTATTTAGTGACAGTGGTTTTCTGAAGTGTTCCTGAGCCCATGTGGTGATATCCTTTAGAGATTGATGTCGGTTTTTGATACAGTGCTGTCTGAGGGATCGAAGGTCACGGTCATTCAATGTTGGTTTCCGGCTATGCCGCTTACGTGGAGTGATTTCTCCAGATTCTCTGAACCTTTTGATGATATTATGGACCGTAGATGTTGAAATCCCTAAAATTCCTTGCAATTGCACTTTGAGAAACGTTGTTCTTAAACTGTTTGACTATTTGCTCACGCAGTTGTGGACAAAGGGGTGTACCTCACCCCATCCTTTCTTGTGAAAGACTGAGCATTTTTTGGGAAGCTGTTTTTATACCCAATCATGGCACCCACCTGTTCCCAATTAGCCTGCACACCTGTGGGATGTTCCAAATAAGTGTTTGATGAGCATTCCTCAACTTTATCAGTATTTATTGCCACCTTTCCCAACTTCTTTGTCACGTGTTGCTGGCATCAAATTCTAAAGTTAATGATTATTTGCAAAAAAAACAAAAACGTTTATCAGTTTGAACGTCAAATATGTTGTCTTTGTAGCATATTCAACTGAATATGGGTTGAAAATGATTTGCAAATCATTGTATTCCGTTTATATTTACATCTAACACAATTTCCCAACTCATATGGAAACGGGGTTTGTAAAAACCCCAAAACCAGTGAAGTTGGCACGTTGTGTAAATGGTAAATAAAAACAGAATACAATGATTTACGAATCCTTTTCAACCTATATTCAATTGAATAGACTGCAAAAACAAGATACTTAAACGTTTGCTAAGATGGACTGATGCAAAGTGGAAAAGTGTTCTGTGGTCTGACGAGTCCACATTTTAAATTGTTTTTGGAAACTGTGGACGTCGTGTCCTCCGGAACAAAGAGGTAAAGAACCATCCTGATTGTTCTAGGCACAAAGTTGAAAAGCCAGCATCTGTGATGGTATGGGGGTGTATTAGTGCCCATGTCATGGATAACTTACACATCTGTGAAGGCACCATTAATGCTGAAAGGTACATACAGGTTTTGGAGTAACATATGTTGCCATCCAAGCAACGTTATCATGGACGCCCCTGCTTTTTTCAGCAAGACAATGCCAAGCCACGTGTTACATCAACGTGGCTTCATAATAAAAGAGTGCGGGTACTAGACTGGCCTGCCTGTAGTCCAGACCTGTCTCCCATTGAAAATGTGTGGCACATTATGAAGCATAAAATACGACAATGACTGTTGAACAACTTAAGCTGTACATCAAGCAAGAATAGAAAACAATTCTACCCGAAAAGCTTCAAAAATTGGTCTCCTCAGTTCCCAAACGTCTACTGAGTGTTGTTAAAAAGAAAGGCCATGTAACACAGTGGTCGGGTTGGGACGGGGGCGTGGTTGGGGGCGTGGCTAAAAGGGGAGGAGTATATTTACAGCTAGAATTCACCAAGTCTTTCATATATATATATATATATATATATATATATATATATATATATATATATATATATATATATATATATATATATATATATATATATATATATATAAGAAATACTTGACGTTCAGTGAATTCTAGCTATATATATATATATATATATATATATATTTATTTTATTATATATATATATATATATATATATATATATATATATATATATATATATATATATATATATATATATATATATATATATATATATACATATAAAATAAATACTTGAATTTCAGTGTTCATTTATTTACACATATACACACACATAACACTCATCTACTCATTGTTGAGTTAAGGGTTGAATTGTCCATCCTTGTTCTATTCTCTGTCACTATTTTTCGAACCATGCTGAACACCCTCTCTGGTGATGCATTGATGTGTGGCACACACAAAAGTGCTTTCATCAAATGCACTAGATGGCAGTATTGTCCTGTTTAAGAGTGTCACAACATTGCTGTTTACGGCAGACGAACTGCTTTATAGTATACAAAAAAGTGACTGCTGTTGTTGTGTGTTGTTGCCACGCTGGGAGGACGTTAATGAAACTGCCTAACAATAAACCCACATAAGAAATCAAGAACTCGCCCTCCATCATTCCATAGTTATAACGTGATTGGGCAGGTATGCTTTTTTATATTGTGGAGGACCTGAGTCTGTTTGAATTTCGGGAGATTTTCGGGAGAAAATTTATCCCGGGAGGTTTTCGGGACAGGCGCTGAATTTCGGGAGTCTCCCGGAAAATCCGGGAGGGTTGGCAAGTATGGTGTTATTTAAGCTTTTCATTTTCTGTTGGTCAGTCTGGCGACATCACATTTATGCTCTGCACACTTTATGATCACTCTTCTTCATGTCATGTTCACAATTCCATGCCAAGTAAGTTTTTGTTTCTTGTTCTTTGTGCGCGCCTTTTGTTTTCATAGTCAAGTTGTTTTACCTCCGCTGTGAGCGCCTTTTATTTATACCTTTATGAGCTTTTTGAGTTCAAATATTTAATATGTACTCACACTCACGTCTTGCCCGCGCCAATTTTCCATTGCCTTCCGGAAAAACAAACCCCAAGGACCAAGTATTGACAAATATGAGTGGAATAAAATCACAATAAGTTGGACTTAAATAAACCACCTGTGACTATTGGCTCCAAATTTAGTAACCTGGTTCTAAATATAACGGACACAAGCAATATTCACTGCTGCACAACCTGCTGCTTCAGGAAATGATTTGACTTTTAAAACAAAAGCGATACACTTGGGATATTTTTTCCCCCCTAAATTCATTGGACTCCGCTTGGCATTTGGAAATATGACCTGCGACCAAAAAAATATTGTAAAGTACACAGCAGTCGGCCTTGTTGGTTTTGGTCCATGCGTGAGAGTTATTGAATACATTAGGAAGGAGCGGGAAAAACATCCCAGACATGCGATGTAATGGAGGAGGGATGATTTGTCAGCGCCGCGGGCGTGCTTGATGGTGTTGTGGAAGGCGGCGTGGCGCATCACAGCACGCCGCCATGTGGGGTTCTGGTCTGGCGCTGCAGGCTGCACATCCTAATAGGCTTCGAGCCCCCAACATCCGCCTAGTAGCGCTTAATGAGGCCGTCGTCTGGCTAGTAAACAAGGCCAGATGCAACCCCTAAACACGCACGCAGGAAATGGCTCTGCTACATGATGGGGTGCGAACAGGAAGCTCTATCCTTGCAGGTTTTCTTGTCCCGAGGGGACCTGGGGCGCAGGGGCGCGGGGGGGCTTTCCAGGTTTTCCTTTGCATGCCAATTCTTTACTGGCCGCCAAGATCATCACAGACTGCTTGCCTGTGCTCCTTTTCCACAGCCTACGGTTACACAACGTACACAAACCACCGTTTATTCAGCGCCGTGTCGGGCCTGGCGTGTCAGCTTTGACACGCCACAATAGGAACAATATCTGCTTCCACACAGAGTATCTCTCATGCAACAAGGTTTATATTTGACTTTGCGAAAGGGGCGGAGTCCCTGACAAAAGGTCCAGTGTTTGAGTCAAGAGTGGCCCCAGCTGGTTCCTTTTACCACACAGACTGGCCAATGTACAGTGATCAGCCTGAGTCAACAGTCCTGGCCGGAAAAAAGAACTTAATTGATGATGGAGAATGTATGTCTTTCAAGTGTCCCATTCAATGTCCTGGTTCATTTGCTCCACAAAACGCTGGACAACCTCGCAAAAATGTCCAAAAGTAAGTCCATCACCCAGCAGTCACAAGACATGGATACAACGTTGATTTTGGAAATGACCAAATTTCAATAGTCAACTCAACGTCACAACCTAGGGACGGCGTGGCGCAGTGGAAGAGTGGCCGTGCGCAACCCAAGGGTCCCTGGTTCAATCCCCACCTAGTACCAACCTCGCCATGTCCGTTGTGTCCTGAGCAAGACACTTCACCCTTGCTCCTGATGGGTGCTGGTTAGCGCCTTGCATGGCAGCTCCCTCCATCAGTGTGTGAATGTGTGTGTGAATGGGTAAATGTGAAAGTAGTGTCAAAGCGCTTTGAGTACCTTGAAGGTAGAAAAGCGCTATACAAGTACAACCCATTTATTTATCATTTAACCTGACATTGAATAAACGTCGTCAAAAAGCATG
Organism: Nerophis lumbriciformis; assembly: GCF_033978685.3. Taxonomy (NCBI): domain Eukaryota; kingdom Metazoa; phylum Chordata; class Actinopteri; order Syngnathiformes; family Syngnathidae; genus Nerophis; species Nerophis lumbriciformis. The sequence continues at coordinate 17,925,099 of NC_084577.2, read as the reverse complement.
TTGTTTCAACGTAGTATTTGTGTTGTCGAATATTGTTTGGGAATTGACCAAAATTCAATGGTCAAATCACCTTCAGAACACAACATTGATTAAACGTTGTCAAAAAGCATGTTGTTTCAACGTTGTGTTAGTGTTGTAGAATATTGGTTGGGAAATGACCAAATTTCAATGGTCAAATCAATGTCACAACCTGACATTGAATAAACGTTGTCAAAAAGCATGTTGTTTCAATGTTGTATTTGTGTTGTAGAATATTGTTTGGGAATTTATCAAAATTCAATGGTCAAATCAACTTCAGAACCCAACATTGATTAAACGTCGTCAAAAAGCATGTTGTTTCAATGTTGTATTTGTGTTGTCGAATATTGTTTGGGAATTGATCAAAATTCAATGGTCAAATCAACTTCAGAACCCAACATTGATTAAACGTCGTCAAAACGTGTGTTGTTTCAACGTTGTATTAGTGTTGTAGAATATTGATTGGGAAATGACCAAATTTCAATGGTCCATTATCCAGCTGACCCAAGACATGGATACAACATTGATTTTGGAAATGACCACATTTCAATGGTCAAATCAACATCACAACCTGACATTGAATAAACGTCATCAAAAAGCGTGTTGTTTCAACGTTGTATTTGTGTTGTAGAATATTCTTTGAGAATTGACCAAATTTCAATGGGCAAATCAACGTCGGCACACAACATTTAATAAACGTGGTCAAAAAGCATATTGTTTCAATGTTGTATTTGTGTTGTAGAATATTGTTTGGGAATTGATCAAAATTCAACGGTCAAATCAACTTCAGAACACAACATTGAATAAACGTAGTCAAAAAGCATGTTGTTTCAATGTTGTATTTATGTTGTAGAATATTGGTTGGGAAATGACCAAAATTCAATGGTCAAATCAACGTCACAACATGACATTGAATAAACGTCGTCAAGAAACATGTTGTTTCAACGTTGTATTTGTGTGTAGAATATTTGTTGGGAAATGACCAAAATTCAATGGTCAAAACAAAGTCAGAACCCAACATTGATTAAATGTTGTCAAAAAGCATGTTGTTTCAACGTTGTATTTGTGTTGTCGAATATTGATTGGGAATTGATCAAAATTCAATGGTCAAATCAACGTCAGAGCACAACATTGAATAAACGTTGTCAAAAAGTGTGTTATTTCAACGTTGTATTAGTGTTGTAGAATATTGATTGGGAATTGATCAAAATTCAATGGTCAAATCAACGTCAGAACACAACATTGAATAAACGTCGTCAAAAAGTGTGTTGTTTCAACGTTGTATTAGTGTTGTAGAATATTGATTGGGAAATGACCAAATTTCAATGGTCCATTACCCAGCAGGCGCAAGACATTGATACAACGTTGATTTTGGAAATGACCAAATTTCAATGGTCAAATCAACGTCACAACCTGACATTGAATAAACGTCGTCAAAAAGCGTGTTATTTCAACGTTGTATTTGTGTTATAGAATATTGTATGGGAATTGACCAAATTTCAATGGTCAAATCAACGTCGGCACACAACATTTAATAAACGTGGTCAATAAGCACATTGTTTCAATATTGTATTTGTGTGTAGAATATTGTTTGGGAATTGATCAAAATTCAATGGTCAAATCAACTTCAGAACACAACATTGAATAAACGTAGTCAAAAAGCATGTTGTTTCAATGTTGTATTTATGTTGTAGAATATTGGTTGGGAAATGACCAAAATTCAATGGTCAAATCAACGTCACAACATGACATTGAATAAACATCGTCAAGAAACATGTTGTTTCAATGTTGTATTTGTGTTGTCGAATATTGATTGGGAATTGATCAAAATTCAATGGTCAAATCAACGTCAGAACACAACATTGAATAAATGTTGTCAAAAAGTGTGTTGTTTCAACGTTGTATTAGTGTTGTAGAATATTGATTGGGAAATGACCAAATTTCAATGGTCCATTACCCAGCAGGCCCAAGACATTGATACAACGTTGATTTTGGAAATGACCAAATTTCAATGGTCAAATCAACGTCACAACCTGACATTGAATAAATGTCGTCAAAAAGCGTGTTGTTTCAACGTTGTATTTGTGTTGTAGAATATTGTTTGGGAATTGACCAAATTTCAATGGTCAAATCAACTTCGGCACACAACATTTAATAAACGTGGTCAAAAAGCATATTGTTTCAATATTGTATTTGTGTGTAGAATATTGTTTGGGAATTGATCAAAATTCAACGGTCAAATCAACTTCAGAACACAACATTGAATAAACGTAGTCAAAAAGCATGTTGCTTCAATGTTGTATTTATGTTGTAGAATATTGGTTGGGAAATGACCAAAATTCAATGGTCAAATCAACGTCGCAACATGACATTGAATAAACGTCGTCAAGAAACATGTTGTTTCAACGTTGTATTTGTGTGTAGAATATTTGTTGGGAAATGACCAAAATTCAATGGTCAAAACAAAGTCAGAACCCAACATTGATTAAATGTTGTCAAAAAGCATGTTGTTTCAACGTTGTATTTGTGTTGTAGAATATTGATTGGGAAATGACCAAATTTCAATGGTCAAATCAACGTCACAACCTGACATTGAATAAACATCGCCATAAAGCGTGTTGTTTCAATGTTGTATTTGTGTTGTAGAACATTGGTTGGGAATTGACCAAAATTCAATGGCCAAATCAACGCCAGAACACAACATTGAATAAACGTCGTCAAAAAGCGTGTTGTTTCAACGTTGTATTTGTGTTGTAGAACATTGGTTGGGAATTTACCAAATTTCAACGTCAAATCAACGTCAGAACACAACATTGAATAAACGTCGTCAAAAAGCATGTGGTTTCAATGTTGTATTTGTGTGTAGAATATTGTTTGGGAATTGACCAAATTTCAACGGTCAAATCAACGTCAGAACACAACATTAAATAAATGTCGTCTAAAAGCATGTTGTTTCAATGTTGTATTTGTGTTGTAGAATATTGTTTGGGAATTGAAAAAAATTAAATGGTCAAATCAACTTCAGAACATCCATCCATCCATCCATTTTCTACCGCTTATTCCCTTTGGGGTCGCGGGGGGCGCTGGAGCCTATCTCAGCTACAATCGGGCGGAAGGCGGGGTACACCCTGGACAAGTCGCCACCTCATCGCAGGGCCAACACAGATAGACAGACAACATTCACACTCACATTCACACACTAGGGCCAATTTAGTGTTGCCAATCAACTTATCCCCTGGTGCATGTCTTTGGAACACAACATTGAATAAACGTTGTCAAAAAGAGTGTTGTTTTAACGTTGTATTTGTGTTGTAGAATATTGGTTGGAAAATGACCACATTTCAATGGTCGAATCAACGTCACAACCTAACATTGAATAAATGTCGTCAAAAAGCGTCTTGTTTCAACGTTGTATTTGTGTTGTAGAATAAAGACGAGACGTATCAAAAGACGTATCAAAACTGATTGGCTACTTTCAATGTGATTTGAGTATTTATAAGAGGGCGTGGCCGACATCTGGTACTCATTTCAATTTGATTGCGATGTAAAGAAAAAACGTGCTCACACTTTGACTGATCTGAATTCTTACTGGCGTACGTAGTTTTCTGAATACGAACGTTCGTCTTTAGTTCAATGTTTACTTATATATAGGGATGTCCGATAATATCGGACTGCCGATATTATCAGCCGATAAATGCTTTAAAATGTAATATCCGAAGTTATCGGTATTGGTTTCAAAATTATCGGTATCGGTTTCAAAACGTAAGATTTATTACTTTTTAAAACGCCGCTGTACGGAGTGGTACACGGACGTAGGGAGAAGTACAGAGTGCCAATAAACCTTAAAGGCACTTCCTTTGCGTGCCGGCCCAATCACATAATATCTACGGCTTTTCACACACACAAGTGAATGCCATACATACTTGGTCAACAGCCATACAGGTCACACTGAGGGTGGCGGTATAAACAACTTTAACACTGTTACAAATATGCGCCACACTGTGAACCCACACCAAACAAGAATGACAAACACATTTCGGGAGAACATCCGCACCGTAACACAACATAAACACAACAGAACAAATACCCAGAACCCCTTGCAGCACCAACTCTTCCGGGACGCTACAATATACACCCCTGCTACCCCCTACGCCCCCCACCCCCCACCTCAACCTCCTCATGCTCTCTCAGGGAAAGCATGTCCCAAATTCCAAGCTGCTGTTTTGAGGCATGTTAAAAAAAAAATAATGCACTTTGTGACTTCAATAATAAATATGGCAGTGCCATGTTGGCATTTTTTTCCATAACTTGAGTTGATTTATTTTGGAAAACCTTGTTACATTGTTTAATGGGGCATCACAACAAAATTAGGCATAATAATGTGTTAATTCCACGACTGTATATATCGGTATCGGTTGATATCGGAATCGGTAATTAAGAGTTGGACAATATCGGATATGGGCAAAAAAGCCATTATCGGACATCTCTACTTATATAGCCCTAAAATAGGAGTGTCTCAAAGGGCTGCACAAGCCACAACGACATCCCCCGCACAGATCCCACAGTTAGTCAATTATTTAGTTGATTGTACTTTTAATTGTGTGTTTTTTGAAGAAAGGGGAGTACTCTTTGAGCCATAAAGGAACATGTTGTGCCATGTGATTGGTTGGTTAGTCAGTCAATGGCGCTGAGAAAACAAAAACATGCTTTAAGGCGACTAAGGAGGGTTGGAGCAAGTTTCAAACTCCCACATGGCGTCCTCTTCCACTCCCTCCCTTCAGTCCCCAAAAGCACGCCGTGCATCGGGTTTGTGTTCTTTGTCGACGCTGTTTTCACCACCCCCCCTCGTCTTTTGTAACTCCTGCTCCATCGCTTCTTCTCCGGGGAGACACTCTTTGGAACAAGAGATTAGAGCGGGTGCTGCCTAGCAACTGAATAAAAATGGCGGTAAAAAAAGGGGCGCGCTCGCTGGCGAACGTCTGACCTACATAATCCCAAAGCTGTGATCCTACGACCCGACGACGCGGTGCAAGGCCTCGGACAAACACTCGCCGTCGCGCCACCTTGCCTGACGCCCGACGCCTGAAGGCGACTCGGGGAAAGTGACGCCGGCGAATTGGGAAGGAAGAAGAGGACACTTCTGGAGAGGAGATGAAGGCGTTTGAAGGAGATGGCAGCAGAGTGGGAAAGCAGATTAACAGCGATCACAGTAATGCTGTTGGCTTCAGAGAACGCCAGAATCACACTCGTGTGTGTGTGTGTGTGTGTGTGTGTGTGTGTGTGTGTGTGTGTGTGTGTGTGTGTGTGTGTGTGTGTGTGTTCTTGTATTTCTACCCACCTTGAGACACAAACAAGGAAAAGTATCTTCCATATGAGGAGCGGTGAACAAGTTACGACATAAATCATCATAAATAATAATAACATATGAAATAACAAGTGTGTGTAAAAATTTGAAGTGCTCCCCCTCTGGCCAACATATGAAATAACAAGTGTGTGTAAGAAATTGAAATGCGCCCCCCTCTGGCCAAAATTTATTAAAAGAATAATAATAAATATTAGGGATATTATCGGCCAATAAATGCGTTAAAATGTAATATCGTAAATTATCGGTATTGTTTTTTTTTATTATCGGTATCGTTTTTTTAATTTTTAATTTTTTTTTATTTTTTTTTATTAAATCAACATAAAAAATACAAGATACACTTTCATTCACACAAAAGGGTTGTTTCTTTCTGTTATTAATATTTTGGTTCCTACATTATATATCAATATATATCAATACAGTCTGCAAGGGATACAGTCCGTAAGCACACATGATTGTGCGTGCTGCTGGTCCACTAATAGTACTAACCTTTAACAGTTAATTTTACTCATTTTCATTAATTACTAGTTTCTATGTAACTGTTTTTATATTGTTTTACTTTCTTTTTTATTCAAGAAAATGTTTTTAATTTATTTATCTTATCTTATTTTATTTGTATTTTTTTAAAGTACCTTATCTTCACCATACCTGCTTGTCCAAATTAGGCATAATAATGTGTTAATTCCACGACTGCATATATCGGTTGATATCTGTATCGGTTGATATCGGTTTCGGTAATGAAAGAGTTGGACAATATCGGAATATCGGCAAAAAGCCATTATCGGACATCCCTAATAAATATAGAGACCTACTGTAAGAAGTTGAAGTAAATAATGAAGATTAAAAACTAGTTACAAACAAAAAATTAGAAAAAATAAATTAAAATAAATTCAGTCTTTTTCTGACAATGTGATGACTTTTTTCTTACAAAATTGGGAAAAAATTCTCATATTCTTTCTGCTTCTGTAATGTTGCAACATTTTCTCGTAAAATTATTACTTTTTTATGCAAAATGGTGACATCACAATATTGCCAATTTTGTTGTTGTTCTTGTAAAATAGTGACATTTTTTGAGTAAAATTATGACTTTTGTCATCATTTTGCCAAGTAAAATTCTGATTATGACAAGCGGTAGAAAATGGATGGATTATAATATTGCCAACATTTTTAAGTTTTCTTATTAAATTGTGACTTTTGTTGAGTAAAATTCCAACTTTTATCATAATATTGCACAAATGTTCAGTTTTTCCTGTAAAATTTTGACTTGCGTTGAGTAAAATTACGACTTTTATTATAATACTGACAAAATTCCAAGTTTTTCTTGTGAAGTTCTGACCTTTTTCTTATGAAATTCCAACTAATTTTTCACTACAAGCTTTTTTTATATTTGCATAGTATGTATATATTATTAATGTTGTAAATACAAATATTTATATATCTAGAAAGGGTGGTCCTAAAAAGTTAGGCATTTTTCGGAGGTCTCAAGAAGGTAACGAATACAAGAATGTGTGCGCATGCTTGCATGTGTGTGTGTGTGTGTGTGTGTGTGTGTGTGTGTGTGTGTGTGTGTGTGTGTGTGCGTGTGTGTGTTTGCGTTCTTGTAATTCTACCCTTCTTGAGACACCAACAAGGAAAAGTACCTTCCATATGAGGAGCGGTGAACAAGTTAGGACATAAATCATGGTCCCAATCCGGAAAACCATTGCATCTAATAGAGAATGTCTCATTTGCATCCCTGGTGGTGAAATCTATCAAAATTAGGGTGGTCCCAAAAAGGAGGGATTTTTCAAATTGACTGTGTGTCGGTTTTAAAAGTGCTCCCCCTCTGGTCAACATATGAAATAACAAGTGTGTGTAAAAAATAGAAGTGCCCCCCCTCTGGCCAACATATGAAATAACAAGTGTGTGTAAGGAATTGAAATGCGCCCCCTTTGGCCAAAATTTATTTTAAAAAGAATAATGAATATGTATATAGAGACATCCTGTAATAACTTGAAGTAAATAATGAAGATTAAAAACCAATTATAAACAACAATTTAAAAAAAAATTAATTAACTAAAAGCAGTTTTTTTCTCACAATGTGACGACTTTTTTCTTATAAAGATGGGAAACATTTCTCATATTCTTTCTGTTTTTGTAATATTGCAACATTTTCTCGTAAAATTATTACTTTTTTATGCAAAATGGCGACATTTCACATATAAAATTCCGACTTTTATCACAATATTGCCAATTTTGTTGTTGTTCTTGTAAAATAGTAACATTTTTGGAGTAAAATTATGACTTTTGTCATAATTTTGCCAAGTAAAATTATGATTATTATTATAACATTGCCAACATTTGAAAGTTTTCTTTTAAAATTGTGACTTTTGTCGAGTAAAATTACGACTCTTTTCATAAAATTGCCAAAATGTTAAGTTTTTTTTATTTTTATTTTGACTTGCGTTGAGTAAAATGACGACTTTTATTATAATACTGCCAAAATTCTAAGTTTTTCTTGTGTAGTTCTGACCTTTTTCTTGTGAAATTCTAACTCATTTTTCACTACAAGCTTGTTTTATACTTGCATAGTATGTATACATTATTAATGTTGTAAATACAAATATTCATATATCTAGAAAGGGTGGTCCTCAAAAGGTAGGCATTTTTCGGAGGTCTCAAGAAGGTAACGAACACAAGAATGTGTGTGCGTGTGTGTGTGTGTGTACCTTCCATATAACGACCGGTGAACAAGTTAGGACATAAATCATGGTCCTAATACAGAAAACCATTGCATCTAATAGAGAATGTCTCATTTGCACCCCTGGTGGTGAAATCTATCAAAATGAGGGTGGTCCCAAAAAGGAGAGATTTTTCAAATTGACTGTGTGTCGGTTTTAAAAGTGCTCCCCCTCTGGCCAACATATGAAATAACAAGTGTGTGTAAGAAATTGAAATGCGTACACTTTGGCCAAAATTAATTAAACAAATAATAATAAATATGTATATAGAGAAATACTGTAAGAACTTAAAGTAAATTATGATGATTAAAAACCAATTACAAACAAAAAATTCAAACAATTAAAAAATAACTAAAAGCAGTCTTTTTCTCACAATGTGTCGACTTGTTTCTTATAAAATTGGGAACAATTTCTCATATTCTTTCTGTTTCTGTAATGCAATATTTTCTCGTAAAATTATTACTTTTTAATGTAAAATTATTACTTTTTAAATCAAAATGGTGACAATTGTCATATAAAATTCTGACTTGTATCACAATATTGCCAACTTTGTTCTTGTAAAATAGTGACATTTTTGGAGTAAAATTATGACCTTTGTCATAATTTTGCCAAGTAAAATTCAGATTATTATTATAATATTGCCAACATTTTTAAGTTTTCTTATAAAATGGTGACTTTTGTCCAGTAAAATTACAACTCTTTTCATAAAATTGCCAACACTTTAAGCTTTTCTTGTAAAATTTGGACTTTTATTGAGCAAAATTCCAGCTTTTATCATAATATTGCACAAATGTTCAGTTTTTCCTACAAAATTTTGACTTGCGTTGAGTAAAATGACGACTTTTATTATAACACTGCCAAAATTCTAAGTTTTTCTTGTGAAATTGTGACCTTTTTCTTGTGAAATTCTAACTCATTTTTCACAACAAGCTTTTTTTTATATTTGCATAGTATGTATAAATTATTAATGTTGTAAATACAAATCTTTATATATCTAGAAAGGGTGGTCCTAAAGAGGTAGGCATTTTTCGGAGGTCTCAAGAAGGTAACAAATACAAGAATGTGTGTGTGAGCGCGTGTGTGTGTGTGTGTGTGTGTGTGTGTGTGTGTGTGTGTGTGTGTGTGTGTGTGTGTGTGTGTGTGTGTGTGTGTGTGTGTGTGTGAGTGCGTTCTTGTAATGCTACCCTTCTTGAGACATCAACAAGGAAAAGTAGCTTCCATATGAGGAGCGGTGAACAAGTTAGGACATAAATCATGGTCTCAATAAGGAAAATCATTGCATCTAATAGAGAATGTCTCATTTACACCCTTGGTGGTGAAATCCATCAAAATTAGGGTGTTCCCAAAAAAGAAGGAATTTTCAAATTGACTGTGTGTCGGTTTTAAAAGTGCTCCCCCTCTGGTCAACATATGAAATAACAAGTGTGTGTAAGAAATTTAAATACGTACACTTTGGCCTAAATTAATAAAAAAATAAAATAAACATGTATATAGAGACATATTGTAATAACTTGCAGTAAATAATAAAGATTAAAAAACAATTACAAAAAATTGGAAAAAAATTAATCAAAATAAAAGCAGTCTATTTCTGACAATGTGACAACTTTTTTCTTATAAAATTGGGAAAAAGTTCTCATATTATTTCTGTTTCTGTAATATTGCAACATTTTCTCGTAAAAATATTACTTTTTTATGCAAATTGGTGACACTTCTCATATAAAATTCCGACTTTTATCACAACATTGCCAATTTTGTTGTTGTTCTTGTAAAATACTGACATTTTTGGAGTAAAATAATTACTTTTGTCATCATTTTGCCAAGTAAAATTATGATTATTATTATAACACTGCCAACATTTTAAAGTTTTCTTATAAAATTGTGATTTTTGTACAGTAAAATTACGACTCTTTTCATAAAATTGCCAAATTGTTAAGCTTTTCTTGTAAAATCGGGACTGGTATTGAGTAAAATTCCAACTTTATTATAATATTGCACAAATGTTCAGTTTTTCCTGTAAAATGACGACTTTTATTATAATACTGCCAAAATTCAAAGTTTTTCTTGTGAAATTGTGACCTTTTTCTTGTGAAATTCCAACTCATTTTTTACAAGCTTTTTTTTTACATTTGCATAGTATGTATATATTATTAATGTTGTAAATACAAATATTTATATATCTAGAGAGGGTAGTCCTACAGAGGTAGGCATTTTTCGGAGGTCTCAAGAAGGTAACGAATACAAGAGTGTGTGTATGTGTGTGTGTGCGTGCGTGCGTGCGTGCGTGCGTGCGTGTGTGTGTGTGTGCGTGCGTGCGTGCGTGCGTGCGTGCGTGCGTGCGTGCGTGCGTGTGTGTGTGTGTGTGTGTGTGTGTGTGTGTGTGCTTTCGACCACAAGCAGACAGCGCAGGAGGGAGTGAAGACGGATGAAACAGTTTCATACTCATTGATCAAAGGATGCGGGATGAACAAGACACACACTGCTCCTTTAGGCGCGTCTGTCTTCTAGAAACTTCTCTGACGTCTCAAAAACTGTGTGGCTTCAAGTCGAGGCGTGATCAGAGAAGACGACTCTAAAATGAATTCCGGGAGGGCGCGTGTCTTTGCCAGAACGCCGGCTCCGATTTGAGGGCAATCCGCATCGTTTATCCACAGTGTGGAGCCGCTTCAATGATACTAATCCTCACCGGTCAACACTCAAAGTTTTTTTCAAGTAGTATTATCACTGGAGGACGAGAGGAAAATGAATTGCTAAGCATACCACACACACACACACACACACACACACACACACACACACACACACACACACACACGCCGAGCAGGACGACACAAGAAGCTAACCGCTGAAACCTCAATATAAAGTAGGGGTGATCGATCCAGATGTCAATATGGATCAATCGATATGCTGCAAAGAGGAATGGGCGAAACAAAGTACAGAGCAAAGGCTGTGAATACTTATGTACATGTGATATTTTCATGTTTTTTAATAAACTTGCAAAATTACCAACATTTTTTTTCTTCTAATTGTCATTATGGGTATTTTGTATAGAATGTTGAGAACAACAATTAATTTATTCCATTTTGGAATAAGGCTGTAACATAACAAAACGTGGAAAAAGTGAAGCGCTGTGGATATTTTCCAGATGCACTGCAAAACAGAGGTGATCGATGGATAAGAACTGATGGACACATACATTGAAAACAACTTTTTTTATACCGGTATTTCTCATTGGTGTCACGGGTAAGCTGGAGCCTATCCCAGCTGAATTTGGGCAAGAATAGAAGAAAAACCTAAATACTAATTCATTGGGGTGTCCCAAAAGCCGGAACAACTTTTCCATTTGCGGTACCGATATTAAAGGCCTTTAGTATTGGCCAATATCGATATTGATTTGATATCAGCACAAATTATACATACTTTGCGAGAAAAGGCTTGATCAAGTGAAATGATTCAAACAGAGAACAATAGTAGGTGTGAAAAACACTGACCTGTTTATTATTAACCGGCTGGAATGGATTTACGCTGTCTTTAAATTGAAGTGGACTAGTCATTGGTTTTTGGCGACACGTAGTAACCACAATAATCCATTACCTTGATCTCACGACGCAGTAATTTGAATGATGCGGACACGCTTGTTACTGAATACTTTGCAATACGTTTCTGCCTTGGAGACTTTGTATGTGTAATATGCAAGTATAATGAACTGATTCTTGTTTATATTGACACATGTGCTGTTTTAGACTGCAATATTGTTCAGTTAAGGACACTTATTATACATGTCTAGCTTGTGTGCTATTGTGTGCTTAGCTGTTGTATAGCTGCTAGCTCCTAGTAGCCTATAGCTACCGTGTTTACCTTTTGTAAATGACTTGACTAAAGTAGAAGAAAAGACCAGCCTTGTGTGCTTATTGGAGGACATTTAGATATGAACTGACTTTGCTCAAGTAAACGTGCTGCAGAATGACTGGTATTGGAGATTTTACATGCAAACCGATATGATCTGATACTTTGTTTTGCTGATATCAAACCGATATCCAATATCACCATCGGACCAGGACACTACAACTGATGATTACACCTCATAATACCTGCGAGTATCTACTTTTGCTAAGGGTTGCTTTGAGAGACAAGATTAAAGTTTTCAGTCCGGAACAAAGACACAGAAACAGAGTCTGCAATGTATTAAAAACTATATCGCAAACCTCTTGTCCAGTTCAAAGACAGGAAGCCATTTTTCATTCGCCATCAGGAAATGCTTACAGCGTGAATGTGAAGCAGAAAATGAGAGATTGAAATACAGGGGGTATGTTTATTTATTTTTATTTTTTTGTTTTGTCATAAAGAAATACAATCATGTGTGCTTACGGACTGTATCCCTGCAGACTGTATTGATATATCCATCCATCCATTCATTTTCTACCGCTTATTCCCTTTTGGGGTCGCGGGGGGCGCTGGAGCCTATCTCAGCTACAATCGGGCGGAAGGCGGGGTATACCCTGGACAAGTCGCCACCTCATCGCAGATATATATTGATATATAATGTAGGAACCAGAAATATTAAAGGCCTGCTGAAACCCACTACTACCGACCACGCAGTCTGATAGTTTATATATCAATGATGAAATCTTAACATTGCAACACATGCCAATACGGCCGGGTTAGCTTACTAAAGTGAAATTTTAAATTTTGCGCAAAATATCCTGCTGAAAACGTCTCGGTATGATGACGTCAGCGCGTGACGTCAAGGATTGTAGAGGACATTTTGGGACAGCATGGTGGCCAGCTATTAAGTCGTCTGTTTTCATCGCAAAATTCCACAGTATTCTGGACATCTGTGTTGGTGAATCTTTTGCAATTTGTTCAATGAACAATGGCGACAGCAAAGAAGAAAGCTGTAGGTGGGAAGCGGTGTATTGCGGGCAGCTGCAGCAACACAAACAGAGCCGGTGTTTCATTGTTTACATTCCCGGAAGATGACAGTCAAGCTTTACCGTTGGTCTGTGGAGAACTGGGACAACAGAGACTCTTACCAGGAGGACTTTGAGTTGGATACGCAGACACGGTACCGTGAGTACGCATGCAGCTGCGGCTTCCAAACATTTGATCGCTTGCCCGAACGTGCGTGCCGCTATGTGCATGTCACGTATGTAACTTTGGGGACTTTGGGGAAATATATGTGCTGTATGAACTTTGGGGAGGTGAACGGTACTTTGGGCTGTGGGATTGAGTGTGTTGTGCAGGTGTTTGAGTTGTATTGGCGGGTTATATAGACGGGAGGGGGGAGGTGTTTGTTATGCGGGATTCATTTGTGGCATATTAAATATAAGCCTGGTTGTGTTGTGGCTAGTAGAGTAGATATATATATATATATATATATATATATGTCTTGTGTTTATTTACTGTTTTAGTCATTCCCAGCTGAATATCAGGTCCCACCCGCCTCTCCTTTTTTAATTTCTTGTGCGGCCTGGTACCAATCGATCTACGGCCCGGTGGTTGGGGACCACTGGTTTAAGGGGTTATCCAGCTTAGTGTAGACATGGCCTTCGACTGATTTTTTTTTTCTCACCCCCACCCCACCTCACCTTTTTTTGTAAGGGACGCCGAAAGTTGACAGACCCGTCAGCGATCCTGTTCTGTCTCCCTGTAATGTTTGTCTGCTCTTGAAAGGGATTGTGCTGAAAATCTTTATTTCCCCTCGGGGATTAATAAAGTATTTATCTGATTCTGATTCTGATTAATGCAATTTTTTGGAGTGATTAATCTCATGTCTTAACTCAGGGGTGCTCATTACGTCGATCGCAATCTACCGGTCGATCTCGGAGGGTGTGTCAGTCGATCACCAGCCAGGCATTAAAAAAATAGTCCTAAAAATGAGCGATCATAAATCTTCACTGACGTCACTTTCGTCACTTGATTGACATTCACGGCACTCGAGGGTCTTCTGAGATGACGCTCGCTGCTGCCAGCTCATTAAAATTACCGACTGGAAGGCGAGAAACACTTTATTTCAACAGACTCTGGCGCCCTACCTGTCGTCAAAACTCCAAAGACCGACTGCACAGTTGCACAATAAAAGCTCTGCTCCATCCTGCCTGCGCTACCAAAATAAGAGTCTCAGAAAGCAGGTGTGCACAAGCTAGCAAGCTACGGAGTTTGCCGACAATATATTTCTTGTAAAGTGTATACAACGGAGTACGGAAGCTGGACAAATAAGATGCCAAAAACCAACCACTTTCATGTGGTATTGGACAGAAAGGAGGACTTTTTTTCTCCTCCATTCGAAAATGCGGACGTTATCATCACTACTGTCTGATTCCAATCAATGCAAGTCATCACAATCAGGTAATACACCAACTTATATTCTTGTCTTCATGAAAGAAAGGAATCTATATGTGTTAAACATGCTTGTATTATCTTTAACCACCTTTAAGTTGTTAACAATATTAACTATATGTGTTAAACATGCTTGTATTATCTTTAACCACCTTTAAGTTGTTAACAATATTAACTATATGTGTTAAACATGCTTGTTTTATCTTTAACCACCTTTAAGTTGTTAATAATATTAACTATTTGTGTTAAACATGCTTGTATTATTTTTAACCACCTTTAACTTGTTAACAATATTAACTATATGTGTTAAACATGCTTGCATTATCTTTAAACACCTTTAACTTGTTAACAATATTAACTGTATGTATTAAACATACTTGTATTATCATTAAACACCTTTAATGTATTAACAATATTAACTATATGTGTTAAACATGCTTGCATTATCATTAAACACCTTTAACTTGTTAACAAAAACATATATTTCATAAATAAGTAAATATAAATTATATATATGAATGAGGTAGATCCCCACGACTTGATCAATTGAAAAGTAGCTCGCCTGCAGAAAAAGTGTGAGCACCCCTGTTTTAACTTGTTCATTTTGACAGCCTTAATACCAATACAATATTTTTAACTGGCCTGAAAAAAAAGTGATCCTTCCACGGTTCTACAGTTTCACGGATTTCAACCAAAAAGACGGATGGTTGCATCAACTCCGCGGCTGTTAATTAAAAAGACGTGCCTTTCAACAGACTTAAAGCCTGCCAGCTTCGTCTTTGCAGCGCTTTTGAAGTGCTGGCCTTGACTCCATGTTGTTCGTTAACACTTGATATTAAAAAAAATCAGCGTAAAGCCACATTCTTGCCAGGGATTCACCTTCCATGTCACCACAAATGTGTGTGTGTGTGTGTGTGTGTGTGTGCTGCATAATGATGTGAGTCTGTCCCATTGTGTGGGGGGGTTGTGTCTCGGTGTAACAGCAACTGCGGACAGGGTGTCTAATTGGAGTCCGGTTGCGTGGAGTGGCTCGCTGTGTGAACTCGGGTGTTCTCCCACTGGCGCATTTTCATGGTAAGCATCTCTTTGGGGGCCTGCAGGTTTTCAATGCACTCATTTACACATCAAAACAGCCCAGGAAAGGGATAGTGCTCAAGGGGGGGCGAGGGACTGCAGAGGGAGGCCAATGAAGGATGCTTTATTTTCTCTTTTTAGCCCCTCAGGGTGGGGGGACAAGGGGATGAAGTCTGTGAAGGAGGCACACTGACGCTATAATGACGGACTCTAATCAGACCCATGACCAGATGGACGGATTTCTCCTGCGCAGACAAAAACATGGCGTCGGCAGCTAAACTGCTGAGGTGTTTTCAAGCCTTATTTTCCCTCAAAACAAATGTTACAAATCCTGCACCGATACTCTCATTCTATCAATGATAACACTTTTTAAAGCTCCCGGGCGACAATGAAACATTCCCCATGAGGGGGAGGGCCCGCTTTGACTTTTTGGCCCAGACAAATGAGCCGAGGCGATTAGCAGAGCGCTATAAAGAAAAACACAGTGGAGACTTCGCCAAACTAAATGTTTCGAGCCTCAAATTGGACTTTACTAGAGAGTAGGGAGGGGTATTCTGGTCCAGTTCTGCAGACTTCAGGTGTGTGTGTGTGTGTGAGTGTGTGTGAACTGGGAAGGTGTTCCCGGCAGACACATCGCTGGCGCCAAAGGAGCCACAGTTCAAACAAACTTTTTGGACTGAGCCTCCGTTTAGCTCCTGTCTGAAACACTGTGCTGTCTGATTCATGTTGTTTTGATGTGACTCAAGCTCAATTGAGTCCGTAAGCTCTGCTTCTTCCTACTCCTTTATGGACATTTTGAATAGTGCAGCTGCAACCAATAATTTGTTAAGCATGTCTCAAACAAATAAACACACTATAACAGTTTAGCCCTGGAACAGTTTGAGTTAGTTTCCATTCTTTTCTGTCAGGGAACCTGTTAGTTGAGTCCTGATCCGATATTAAAGGCCTACTGAAATGCGATTTTCTTATTTAAACGGGGATAGCAGGTCCATTCTATGTGTCATACTTGATCATTTCGTGATATTGCCATATTTTTGCTGAAAGGATTTAGTAGAGAACATCGACGATAAAGTTCGCAACTTTTGGTCGCTAAAAAAAAAAGCCTTGCCTGTACCGGAAGTAGCAGACGATATGCGCGTGACGTCACAGGTTGTGGAGCTCCTCACATCTGCACATTGTTTACAATCATGGCCACAAGCAGCGAGAGCGATTCGGACCGAGAAAGCGACGATTTCCCCATTAATTTGAGCGAGGATGAAAGATTTGTGGATGAGGAAAGTGAGAGTGAAGGACAAGAGAGCAGTGGGAGCGATTCAGATAGGGAAGATGCTGTGAAAGGCGGGTGGGACCTGATATTCAGCTGGGAATGACTAAAACAGTAAATAAACACAAGACATATATATACTCTATTAGCCACAACACAACCAGGCTTATATTTAATATACCACAAATTAATCCCGCATAACAAACACCTCCCCCCTCCCGTCCATACAACCTGCCAATACAACTCAAACACCTGCACAACACACTCAATCCCACAGCCCAAAGTACCGTTCACCTCCCCAAGTTCATACAGCACATATATTTCCCCAAAGTCCCCAAAGTTTCGTACGTGACATGCACATAGCGGCACGCACGTACGGGCAAGCGATCAAATGTTTGGAAGCCGCAGCTGCATGCGTACTCACGGTACCGCGTCAGCGTATCCAACTCAAAGTCCTCCTGGTAAGAGTCTCTGTTGTCCCAGTTCTTCACAGGTCAATGGTAAAGCTCGACTGTCATCTTTCGGGAATGTAAACAATGAAACACCGGCTGTGTTTGTGTTGCTGCATGCCGGCCGCAACACAACGCTTCCCACCTACAGCTCTCTTCTTTGCTGTCTCCATTGTTCATTGAACAAATTGCAAAAGATTCACCAACACAGATGTCCAGAATACTGTGGAATTTTGCGATGAAAACAAAGACTTAATAGCTGGCCACCATGCTGTCCCAAAATGTCCTCCACAATCCGTGACGTCACGCACAGGCGTCATCATACCGAGACGTTTTCAGCAGGATATTTCGCGCAAAATTTTAAATTGCACTTTAGTAAGCTAACCCGGCCGTATTGGCATGTGTTGCAAGTTAAGATTTCATCATTGATATATAAACTATCAGACTGCGTGGTCGGTAGTAGTGGGTTTCAGTAGGCCTTTAATATTCGGTATCAGCAAAAAAACTAGTATCAAATTACCGTATTTTTCGGACCATAGGGTGCACCGGATTATAAGGCAGTGGTTCTTAACCTTGTTGGAGGTACCGAACTCCAATAGTTTCATATGCGCATTCACCGAACCCTTCTTTAGTGAAAATAAAAAATAAAACATTTTCAAATTCAAGACAAAGTTATATGTTTTTGGTAACATTTTAGTATGGGGAACATATTCTAAGTAACAAAGACTTAATTTAAAGTTATTTGGACACTAGGGGAACATATAAGTAACAAAGACTTAATTTAGAGTTATTTGGTTAGGGTTAGGGTTAGAGGGTTAGGGTCAGGGTTAGATGATTAGGGTTATAATAAGGCCATGCCGAATAAGGCATTTAATACACAGCAAAAACAAGAAAAAAATAAATAAAATAGGGGTATTTTATTTGAACTAAGCAAAATTATCTGCCAATAGAACAATAAAATTTGGCTTGTCAAGACTTTCCAAAACAAGTAAAATTAGCTAACCTCAATGAACCCAAAAATACCTTAAAATAAGTATATTCTCACTAATAATAACAAGTGCACTTTTCTTGGTGGAAAAAAAGAGACCTTTTTGCTCAATATGTTGAAAAATATTCTTAAATTAAGTAAATGCTAGTGCCATTATCTTGACATAATGATATGCATTACATCATGATTTTTTTTTCATGCTTGAAATAAGAAATGATTACTTTGAAAAAGTAGTTTCATACTCATGAATGTTGATGCCACAGCATTGCAACACTTGATATTCTAGTTTCAAGCATGTTTTACTCAATATAGGTCATCAAATCTCAGCAACAAGCTGTAATATCTTACTGAGATCATTTAGGACCAAAACCCTTAAAACAAGTAAAACACTCGGACATAAAATCTGCTTAGTGAGAAGAATTATCTTATCAGACAGAAAATAAGCAAATATCACCCTTATTTGAGATATTTAATCTTACTTAGATTTCAGTTTCTGCAGTGTAAGTACTTAATAATGACTATTTAAGAGCCAATATGTTACTAATTTTCATGTTAATAAGCAACTAATTAATGGTGAATATGTTCCCCATACTAAAGTGTTACCATGTTTTATTACTGGTGCACAAAATGAACCGTGCATGAACATCACCTTGTTCAAAGAACAAAACCAACACAGTGCATAAACTCACAACAAATTACACACCTGTGACTTCTGCTGTTGCCGTATCCGTAATACGCCGATAGGGAGAAGTTTTTATTTACACGATGAGTTGGGTGTGTTTTGACCTCCGCCGAACCCCTGAGCCCGACTCACCGAACCCCTAGGGTTCGATCGAACCCAGGTTAAGAACCACTGTTCTACACTAAGCCCTTAAACGAATAATTATTTAGCCTAAGCCCCGTTTCAGCCATACTAAACTATCGTTTAAGGGACCCCTCCTCGGACGATTTTTTTAGCTTTGTATGGACTCATTGATCGTTTACAAACTGAGTTCGGAGAGGAAGTGACGCCAGAAAGAGCGCGCCCCACACAGGAAGTGACGTCAGAAAGAACGCGCCACAGCCAGCTTCATAATAAAGTGGTTTCGTAACTCGGAAATAACCACTGGAAATATGGAGGCGAGTCATCCAGACATGCCCGAGTTTCTCTTTCCGTCTGTACAGATCTTGTGGAAATCACACATGAATACCTTAAGAGAAAGCGATTGCAGCTATTTGGGATACAACACTTCTCAGATGGCAAGAGAACATTCCAATGTCCAGGTCAGCTGTGATTCTACTTACCGAAAAACTTTGTCCATTTGTCGAAGGAGAGTCAACGAGAATGCAGGCTCCCGTGGATGTGATAAAAAAAAGTAGCGCGTGCTTTGTATTACCTGGCCGTCGAGGGAAGACTACGGAAAACGGCGAAGGCTTTTGGATTGGCAAAGCAGACTCTGTCAGTTATTGTCCGCCATGTATGTCGCGGACTCAACGTCTAGGTCCAGAGTATATAAAGTCACCAAAAACGAATGGACAATGAAGGTGAAGGCAAAAGAGTGAGGAGTGTCCTGACCAGATATCTAGATCCCTAGATTGATTGTTGTAAAATGTTCTTTGTCACATTGTGTACTTTCACGTGTCCAATAAAGATTTGATTAATTTATGATGGCTCAGGTGTGATTCACTACAATAGAGCCCCACAGCACACTGGATTCCAGTTAATTGAAATACCACAACATTGGATATTGTTCAGATAAGTTAAATTTAAGAACTTGCACACAAAGCAACACTGGAGGTGACTATGATGAGCGCATTTTCCGCGCATGCGTATTAGGTCGCGTTGTGCCGGCTGACGGAGGGGGGCAGGGGGTCTTATACGACCATTGTGTGTGTGTGTGTGTGGACAAGGATTAGGGTAGGTGGGATTTACCCTGGAAGCCTTATAGTCCGAAAGATATGATATATTGGCTTGCATCTAAAATCTCAGATACAAGCAGTCCTGCAAAGTGTTTACTTGAGCAAAGTTGGACAGCCAGTCAACAGAAATGTCCTCCAATAAGCACACAATGGAGATGAGACGTTCGTGTACGAGTCGGATCATTTGAAGAGCTCTTTTAAGTGAAAGGAACGTTTCTTCAAGATCCGGCTCCCTCCACAATTCCCATCTGTTGCACTAACATTTGAGCTTTGCTTGTATGTCAGTGAAGTAATTTACAAATAGTAAACATGGTTGGCTATACGCTACTATAGGAGCTAACAGCTACACAACATCTAAGCACACAATAGCACACAAGCTAAATATGGGTAAATAATTAGAAAAGTACACTTCATTCACTAACTGTTTTACAAAGGACTTCAGTTAGAATAATACATAATGTGTATATTGAAATTCAATGATTTGGTGCATTTGGAAACTATAATCTGCTATCCAAGAATGCACAACAATTCTTCTTAACAAAGAAGAGAAATATAGCCTTAGAGAAAAATCTAACTTAATTCAGTATGTGAAATTAAATTACGACATTAATTAAGAAAATAATACAAACAATGTACTTCTATGATCCAGTTTAAAAGGGTATTCAAACTACACATGTTTACAAAGCACAAGGTAAACAATTATGATACAAGTCTTGAACTTATTGGAAATACGATATTATTCATTTCATTAGGTGAATCATAACTGACTTAACTGCTTATTAATAGAACTGTTGTATTAAGAATTCATTGATGTTAACTGTGTTACAAAAATACAAAATAAATAACAAAAACCCCTAACCCTCTAACCCTACTCTAACCCTAACACTAACCATAACCCCTAACCCTCTAACCCTAACCCTAACCCAAAATACGTTAAAAAAAAACATAACCATACCTTTAATTGTCCTTTAACAATATTTCAGTCTAAACCACAACATTTGTCAATATAAGTTAGGGCTGCAGATATTGATTATTTTAGTAATCGAGTAGTATTGATGAATTTGTTATATTAATCAAATAAACGGACAAAACACACTTCATAGCATCAATGCATATTTTAGGAAAAATAATTGAAATACTATTTTTCTGCTTTCCAGAAATGGTTTTCTGTTGGCAGATCATGACATTGAAATTACATTTTAACATGTGTGCATTAATAAAAAAAATATCTAAAATAATTTAAGCTCTGCCGTTTTCATGAGTGCTCTATTGCAGCGGCCATGCGGAATCTATGTCCGCAAATTTAAAACTCTGAGCACTTCATGCGTTTGGACTTTATAATCATTAATTAGTTACACTTATGAAACGATTAATCGAAGCAACAGAATATAAACTGAAGCTTTTTTCTAATCAAATTTGTCAGGGGGTGAGCTTGGCATTGTTGTCGTGACCCCAGGATGCAGAGACGAGAGGCGGCGTGCAGGTCAAATAATATTTCAATAATAAAGAATAAGGTTTCACCAAGCTAAAGTCCAGAGGTGAGTAAAAAAACAAAAACTAACAAAAAGCCAAACAGGAACCAAGGCAGAGGCAAAACATGTATTAATTCAACACAACAAAGAACACTGGGTACAGCATGACGTAGAGAGAACAATGAACTAGCATCGTCTGACCACGGGGAACAGCGTTCAAGCAGAGGTAAAGTGGCAGAGGGGAGACACACAGGAAGTGAAACTAAAAATAAGAGTGCTAGACGTGAACACAACACAACACAAATCCAACCTGTCATGAGCGGTCATTACAGAATGAAACACTTCAATCGATTAATCGCCACAGACCTAATATAAACAGGTATCAAATAGTTGCATCGGACTTCCACGTGCAAAGTCTCCAAGGCAGAAGAAGCGTATTACAACGGATCAGTGTGTGGATGCAAAACAATTTTCTTCAGCTCAACTCAGACAAAACTGAAACCATTGTCTGTGGCCCACAGAAGCAAAGAGAAACTATTTTTAGTCACCCGAGACTCTTTCCCTGAAACCTAATCAGGTTAGAAGTCGAGAAGCAATAATGGACTCAGACTTGAACTTTAACAGCCACAGTAAGTCAATAACGTCAGCAGCTTTTTACCACCTGAAAACGTTGCCAGAATCCGAGGAATAATGTCCAAAGCAGAGAAAGACTAATCCTTTGTCTCCAGCAGGTTAGACTCCTGTAATGGCCTTCTCACTGGGCTCTCTGAACGAGCTATAAAGCAGCTGCAGTACATTCAGAATCCTGCTGCTCGAGTCCTGACTAGAACCAGGAAATAGGACCACATTCGTCCAGTGCTTAGGTCACTGCACCGGCTTCATGTTGCTCAGAGAATAGACTTCAAAACAGCTCTCGTTGTGTACAAGTCTTTTCATGGTCTTGTGCCAAAGTACATCTCTGCCATGTTCTCGGCCTTTGAGCACCTCAGGGAGTGGTCTCCTGCTGGTGCCCAGAGTCAGGACCAAATATGGTGAGGCTGCGTTTCAGTTTTATACTCCTAAAATCCTGAATAGTCTCCCTGAAGATGTGAGACAGGCCTCAATGTTGACAATGTTCAAATTCAGGCTAAAAACTCATTTATTTAACTGTGCATATGACAACCGAAAATATTGTATTTACACTTTTATTTGATTGTTTTTATCCATCCATCCATCTTGGTGTCGCGGGGGGTGCTGGAGCCTAACCCAGCTACATTCAGGCGAAAGGCGGGGTCCACCCTGGACAAGTCGCCACCTCATCACAGGGTCAACACAGATAGACAGACAACGTTCACACCATACTTGCCAACCTTGAGACCTCCGAAATCGAGAGTTGGGGGGGGGGGGGGGGGGGGGGGGGGTGTGTATATTGTAGCCCGGAAGAGTTAGGGCTACAAGGGATTCTGGGAATTTGTTCTGTTGTGTTTATGTTGTGTTACGGTGCGGATGCTCTCCCGAAATGTGTTTGTCAGTCTTGTTTGGTGTGGGTTCACAGTGTGACGCATGTTTGTAACAGTGTTAAAGTTGTTTACACAGCCACCCTCAGTGTGACCTGTATGGCTGTTGATCAAGTATGTCTTGCAATCACTTATGTGTGTCTGTAGAAGCCGCATACAACATGTGACTGGTCCGGCACGCTGTTTGTATGGAGAAAAAGCGGACGGGACGACAGGTTGTAGAGGACGCTAAAGGCAGTGCCATCACGGCACGCCCTCAATATTGTTGACCGGGTGAATATCGGGAGAAATTCGGGAGAATGGTTGCCCCGGGAGATTTTCGGGAGGGGCACTGAAATTCGTGAGTCTCCCGGAAAAATCGGGAGGGTTGGCAAGTATGGTTTACACTCACATTCACACACCAGGGCCAATTTAGTGTTGCCAATCAACCTATCCCCAGGTGCATGTCTTTGGAGGTGGGAGGAAGCCGGAGTACCCAGAAGGAACCCCCGCAGTCATGGGGAGAACACGCAAACTCCACACAGAACGAACTGAGCCCGGGGATCGAACCCAGTACCTACATACACTAAACCCTGTTCCACCGTGCTGCCCGGATAGTTTTTTTATGATGATTATATTCTATGATTTTAATTAGGGCTGTCAAAGTTAGCGCAATAATAACGCGTTAACTATGAGTTCCTCTAAGGGCGGTAATTTGTTTGATGCGCGAATAAAGCGCATGGGTCGTGGTTCCTTTCCGACCCTCTGTCCAAATCTGGTCTAACTACCATGACAAAATGAAAAATCGTCTTAAATTACGATCACGCTTTGTCAAAGATGTTATGTAATGTAATCTGTGACATTTATACCTAAATAAATGTTTTCTGGCAGATTGAAATAAAGTGTGTATTATTCTATAACCTGTTCTGATTGATAGTTTGCTATTACTGTCAGAATAATTGTATCTAAGTTATCACAAAACTTTGTGTTACATTGAGTTCAGCTCGCCCTGCGAGAGGACAAAAGCTATCTTTGATCCTACCAAGCAGAAGGCTTGTAAAACTCCACTGTGTAGGATGGGAAGCGACATGAAGGCGTCTGTTTCTTTGATGTATTGTAATCCACAGGAAGATTTTGTCTTGACCCGAGATCTACAAAGCGTAGAGGAGGCAGGGCTTGACCTCCCTCTAGGCACCTTTTCTTTGAACTGTTTTATGACCTTAACCAAAGGCGATGGCTGTTTACGACCCCCGCCCCTTTAGAAACAGCTGTTGCCATGTAATCAAGGAAAGTCCAAATAAAAAAGGAGGCGTACCATCTTTCGTCAGAGCTTGGGTCGACACTGTGTACAGTGTCTACGCATTTCTCCTCAATGAGCCAAATTTAATTCTGTCTCTGTTTAATTCCTTGCTTCTTGTCTTGTTTAATAGCTGTCATCAGTGTTTAAACCTGACAATTACATAGTGTTCACCTGGCTGATTATTACATTTTATTAATAATAGAGACGGTTAAAACATTGGCGTGCAGAGATATGAATACCTTTAACTTGTACAACATGTAGTGTACGGAATATCAAAAGCATTTATTCAGGTAAAAATATCAAAGATTACATTATCAAACATCTTTGACAATCAAAGCATGATCGTACCAGTCCACATTTTGTGTTATTAATGCGTGTAACTGGTATCTAAACATGGAAGTGTAGCTCTTCCTCTGAATGCAAGTGCTCCTACAGCAGGAATACAAATTATGTATTTCTACAAAATCTGGCAAGACACCAACGCACTGCAGGTAATTTTTTAAATTCTCATTAAAAGCATGTTTATGTCCTTTTTGTGTTGAGCTGTTTAGAAAAGCATAATGCTTGAATAAACATTTCATTAAAGCAAATCCATTGTCCAGTCATGGTAATAAAAACTTGAAAACGATCTGTCTCAGGTACACTTATTAAAGGGCTGTTTGCAACTTCCTCACAGTAACATTTTTCAAATCAAAAAATATAACAAAAACACCACCGGCTGGCTTATGTTACCATTTGTGGTTTAATAGAACACAATTGCTTGACAACTCCATATTTTTCACTATTACAAAGTTTATGTAATAAATCTTTTTTTACCGGCCCGAATAAAATTATCGGTGGTTTCGGCAATCACTCACCCGGTCTTGGCAACACGTACGAGCAGGGGCCGTGTGCACACATACAAAAGCAGTCCAAGAGAAGCAATGAACAATTTGCAGTCATGTTGTTGTTATACATAAATTCATATCCAAAATGCTATTATTAGCTAACAACACCTAATTCTAATGCGCGTGCATGTGTTACGTACGTACATAATTACGTCATTACGTACGAAAAGCCGTAAGAGGGCGTGATATCACAGTGGAAAGTTAGTGCCCTCTAAATGTTGCAAACAGGCCCTTTAATGACAAAAAAATATATCTATCTGCGATTAATCGCAATTAACTTTGAGTCAACCATTAACAAAAGGCTAATAATCCAGGTTAAATATTTCGGTAACACTTTAGTATGGGGAACATATTCACTAGGGATGTCCGATAATGGCTTTTTGCCGATACCCGATATTCCGATATTGTCCAACTCTTTAATTACCGATACCGATATCAACCGATACCGATATCAACCGATATATACAGTCGTGGAATTAACACATTATTATGCCTAATTTGGACAACCAGGTATGGTGAAGATAAGGTACTTTTAAAAAAAAAATTAATAAAATAAAATAAGATAAATAAATTAAAAACATTTTCTTGAATAAAAAAGAAAGTAAAACAATATAAAAACATTTACATAGAAACTAGTAACTAATGAAAATTAGTCAAATTAACTGTTAAATGTTAGTACTATTAGTGGACCAGCAGCACACACAATCATGTGTGCTTACGAACTGTATCCCTTGCAGACTGTATTGATATATATTGATTTATAATGTAGGAACCAGAATATTAATAACAGAAAGAAACAACCCTTTTGTGTGAATGAGTGTGAATGAGTGTTAATAGGGGAGGGAGGTTTTTTGGGTTGGTGCACTAATTGTAAGTGTATCTTGTGTTTTTTATGTTGATTCAATAAAAAAAACAAAAACAAAAAAAAACCATACCGATAATTAAAAAAACGATACCGATAATTTCCGCATTTATTGGCCGATGTTATCGGACGTCTCTAATATTCACCATTAATTAGTTGCTTATTAAATTAACAAAGACTCTGTAACAGCTTCTTCCCTGAGGCCGTAAGACTCTTGAACGCATTAAAGTAATCCCCTCAATTCCCCCCAAAAATGGATTAACTCGCTGGAATATAAAGACAATATAACATACATCCATAAACGTGGATGCATATGCAAAAGTGCAGTATATTTATCTGTACAGTAATCTATGTATTTATATCTGCACCTTATTGCTCTTTTATCCTGCACTACCATGAGCTAATGCAGGCCTGGGCAATTATTTTGCCTCGGGGGGGGCCATATTTAGAGAAAAAAAATGTGCCTGGGTGCCGGTATATCTATTTTTAGGAACACTAATACAAAACCTCACAATAATGTCTGATTGAATGCTAAAAACGTTATGACAGACTGTCTTAAAAAACGAAATGGAATTTTACATATTTTTTAACTAAATGGGACATCCAGAATGAACATTAAAATAAAGAATGTGGGATTTACAATATTAACTATGAACGATAAAACACTGAATATTGACAACATATGAACGTCACACCCCCTCTCTATAGACATATTTTACAATCAAGCGAAACAATGCAACAAACACAAAGAAATATGAACGCAAACCCCACCTACAATGTAATATATATGATATATCACTAAGCTTTAGAACTTTGTTGTAAAAATCTGCAGTGAAAACATCACTGAAGATCATAATGGCAGCTACAGTTTACATCTTAAAGATCTAAAATATTTTTTGGGGAATTTCCGGCGGGCCGGATTGAAAAGCTTAACGGGCCGCATGTGTCTTAATTTGCCCAGGTTTGAGCTAATGCAACGGAATTTTGTTCTTATCCGTACTGCAAAGTTCAAATTTGAGTGACAATAAAAGGAAGTCTAAGTCTCTAAGTTTAAGTTAATTTAGAGCTATTTGGACACTAGGGGAACATATAAGGGTTAGGGTTAGTCATAAGCAATCATTCTGAGGTTATTGAGGGAAGACTCTTAGTTAATGGCTTACTGGTTGTATAATAAAGCCATGCAGAATAAGGTATTAATAAGTACTTAATAATGACTAATTAAGAGCCAATATGTTACTAATTTGTATGTTAATAAGCAACTAATTAATGGTGAATATGTGTTCCCCATACTAAAGTGTTACCCATATTTCAATTGTTTGACGGCCCAAATTTTAATTTTAATTGTGATTACCAGAGCTGTCCGATAATATCGGACTGCCGATATTATCGGCTGATAAATGCTTTAAAACAAAATATCGTAAATTAACGGTATCGGTTTCAAAAAGTAAAATGTATGACTTTTTAAAACGCCGCTGTACGGAGGTGGTACACGGACGTAGGGAGAAGTACAGAGCACCAATAAACCTTAAAGGCACTGCTTTTACGTGCCGGCTCAATCACATAATACTAATTTTCACACACACAAGTGAATGCAATGCATAGTTGGTCAACAGCCATACAGGTCACACTGAGGGTGGCCGTATGAACAACTTCAACACTGTTAAAAATATGCGCCACACTGTGAACCCACACCAAACAAGAATGACGAACACATTTCGGGAGAACATCCGCACCGTAACACAACATAAACACAACAGAACAAATACCCGGAACCCCTTGCAGCACTGACTCTTCCGGGACGCTACAATGTACACCCCCCGCTACCTCCTACCCGCCTCAACCCCGCCCCGCCCACCTCAACCTCCTCATGCTCTCTCAGGGAGAGCATGTCCCAAATTCCAAGCTGCTGTTTTGAGGCATGTTAAAAAAAATTATGCACTTTGTGACTCCAATAATAAATATGGCTGTGCCATGTTGGCATTTTTTTTCCATAACTTGAGTTGATTTATTTTGGAAAACCTTGTTACATTGTTTAATGCATCTAGCGGGGCATCACAACAAAATTAGGCATAATAATGTGTTAATTCCACGACTGTATATATCGGTATCGGTTGATATCGGAATCGGTTATTAAGAGTTGGACAATATCGGAAAATCGGATATCGCCAAAAAAGCCATTATCGGACATCTTTAGGTACTAATAAGCAATAATTCTGAGGTTATTGAGGGAAGACTCTTAGTTAATGGCTTACTGGTTGTATAATAAGGCCATACAGAATAAGGCATTAATAAGTACTTAATAATGACTAATTAAGTGCCAATATGTTACTATTTTGCATGTTAATAAGAAACTAATTAATGGTGAATATGTGTTCCCCATACTAAAGTCTAACCGATATTCCAATTGTTTTTAACGGCCCTAATTTTAATTTTAATTGTGATAACTTTACTTTAGCCTACTTGTAATTTTCTATAAATCACCTCGTGTACGAATTGTGCTCTATAAACAAACGTGCCTTGCCTATAAAGTATCCAGTAACAAACGTGTCTGCATCATTCAACTCACTGCGTAATTCGACGAATTATCGACACCACTGGAAAAAACTAAACAATGAACCCTCCACTTCAAAAGCATACATCTATAATTAGGTCAGTGTTTTTCATAGCTACTTGTTCAAGCCTTTTCTTTCACAAAATAAAAGTATGCGCGCTGATATTGTATCGTATTAATATCAGATGGGCCAATACTCAAGGCTTTAATATCGACGTGGGAGTGGACAAGCGGAAAATGTCGCTGGTTGTAACAAAAACGCATCATAAAACACACAAGTTACGGGAAATTTCTGTCCCTGTAAGGGAAATTGCTGTCCCTGTAAATAAAAGCCAGCACTGTTGCGTTATCTTATCGGGGTGGCTGAGTGCAGGTGGGACACGCCGCTTTGTGTCTCACACAGCAAGTGCTCGGCCTCTCTGGGTCATGTCAGTGGAGTGTAATCTAGGCAGGAAGCACGCGCGCCCGTTCAGGCATCCATGAAGTGGAACATGCGGCTTAAACACCACCAACCGAGTTTCTCCACAGCTCCTTCCAAGCAAAACACCTCTTTTTTCTGAGCCTCACAGTACCAACTCATCACTGTAAACCCCAATGCTCCTCAAATAATTCACTAGAATAAGTAGTGTAAACTCAAAAAGTTGTTAAAAGTTGTATTTACTTAAACATGTTGAGTGTGAGTAACTTTTTCCTTTTTTTAATTAATATTAACTTGTTTGCAGATTATGTAACTGCTACTTAAAATAATTAACTCACAGTTACTTAAAACTCGGTGAATTAAATGTAATTTTGTCTTATTTTGAAAGAACAAATCATTAAATCCACACGACAACTCCGCTCCGGACAGGCTAACCTCCTCCAACCTCAGAGGACAAAGCTACGAACAATGGTAGACCGGGCTTTCTGCTCCGCCGCTCCCAGTCTGTGGAACGCTCTCCCTGACCACCTGAGGGCACCACAGACTTTGGATGATTTTTTAAAAAGGATTAAAAAACCCTTCTTTTTAAAAAAGCCTTTTTTTAGATATATGCCTACTAGTTCTAGCTATTTGGCTGTTGTAGTTTTTATTTTTTTAAATTTTTTATTATCTTTTTATTTTTATTCATTTTTTTAATACACTGTAGCACTTTGAGGTTGTTTTCTCCAGTGGTCCCCAACCATTTATAAAATTTGTCCCACGGAGGGGGTGGGGGGGGGGGGGTTAATTTTTTTTAATTTTTTTTTCATAAAGAAATACAATCATGTGTGCTTACGGACTGTATCCCTGCAGACTGTATTGATCTATATTGATATATAACCAGAAATATTAATAACAGAAAGAAACAACCCTTTTGTGCAAATGAGTGTGAATGAGTGTAAATGGGGGAGGGAGGTGTTTTGGGTTGGTGCACTAATTGTAAGTATATCTTGTCTTTTTTATGTTGATTTAATACAACTAAATTTTTATTTTATTTTATTTTATTTTTTTTAATTTTTTTTATTTCTTGTGCGACCCGGTACTAATCGATCCACGGACCGGGACCACTGGTTTACTCAATGTAAAGTGCTTTTTACAAATACAATTTATTATTATTATTATTATTATTATTATTATTATTATTATTAAATCAAATCAAGAATAAATTAAGACTGAATCAATTCCATTATAGATTTGTGAAGGGAATTATATTTATATAGCGCTTTTCTCTAGTGACTCAAAGTGCTTTTACATAGTGAAACCCAATATCTAAGTTACATTTAAACCAGTGTGGGTGGCACTGGGAGCAGGTGGGTAAAGTGTCTTGCCCAAGGACACAACGGCAGTGACTAGGATGGCGGAAGCGGGGATCGAACCCGGAACCCTCAAGTTGCTGGCACGGCCACTCTACCAACCGAGCTATACTGCCCCATTGTTATTGTTATTATACTCTGTGTGTGTATGTATATATAAATTATTACATGCACGCGCGCGCACACACACACAGAGGAGGAAGTGCTTTTATTTTGTAGAATTTGCATGCACTTCCTCTTCAGGCAGCAGACAGGAGGAGAAACATTTTTGAGTTGGCTTAATTCAATCAACCAATCAATCAATGTTTATTTATATAGCCCTCAATCACAAGTGTCTCAAAGGGCTGCACAAGCCACAACGACATCCTCGGTACAGAGCCCACATAAGGGCAAGGAAAAACTCACCCCAGTGGGATGATAATTGGTAAGTTTAATTCAATTATAATTTAAAAGTACATTCAACATAAACTCCAAATATTTACGTTCTGATATACTCAAATATTTGAGTTTATAAATTTAAAAAAATATGTGGCAACTGATCGCCTCACTTTTTTTGAGTTCTGCTTACTTATTCGGGTTTACAGTGAAGAACTTATTGAATTAGGTCCTGACGTTGACCAACACAAACACAACGTTGAAACAACAAGCTTTTTCGACAATGTTTATTCAATGTCAGGTTGTGACGTTGATTTGACCTTTGAAATTTGATCTAACGTTGGGTCCAACGATGGACATCAATCTATTTACAAATACAACCGTTTTGCAACGTTGTTGCATAGTCCATTTTAAAGGCCATGTACAGTTGTGGTCAAAAGTTTACGTACACTTGTAAAGAACATAATGTCATGGCTGTCTTGAGTTTCCAATAATTTCTACAACTCTTATT
This sequence comes from Nerophis lumbriciformis, assembly GCF_033978685.3. Lineage (NCBI taxonomy): Eukaryota > Metazoa > Chordata > Actinopteri > Syngnathiformes > Syngnathidae > Nerophis > Nerophis lumbriciformis. The sequence goes on along the minus strand of NC_084577.2, from coordinate 17,893,786 downwards.
TTTTTGTGATAGAGTGATTGGAGCACATACTTGTTGGTCACAAAAAAACAATCATGAAGTTTGGTTCTTTTATGAATTTATTATGGGTCTACTGAAAATGTGAGCAAATCTGCTGGGTCAGCAGATGTTAATATTTGGTTACATGTCCCTTGGCAAATTTCACTGCAATAAGGCGCTTTTGGTAGCCATCCACAAGCTTCTGGAAAGCTTCTGGTTGAATTTTTGACCACTCCTCTTGACAAAATTGGTGCAGTTCAGCTAAATTTGTTGGTTTTCTGACATGGACTTGTTTCTTCAGCATTGTCCACACGTTTAAGTCAGGACTTTGGGAAGGCCATTCTAAAACCTTAATTCTAGCCTGATTTTGTCATTCCTTTACCACTTTTTGACGTGTGTTTGGGGTCATTGTCCTGTTGGAACACCCAACCGCGCCCAAGACCCAACCTCCGGGCTGATGATTTTAGGTTGTCCTGAAGAATTGAGAGGTAATCCTACTTTTTCATTGTCCCATTTACTCTCTGTAAAGCACCAGTTCCATTGGCAGCAAAACAGACCGAGAGCATAATACTATCACCACCATGCTTGACGGTAGGTATGGTGCTCCTGGGATTAAAGGCCTCACCTTTTATACTCCAATCATTTTGCTAGGTATTGTGGCCAAACAGTTACATTTTTATTTCATCTGACCACAGAACTTTGCTCCAGAAGATCTTATCTTTGTCCATGTGATGTCATATGAAACAAAAATTGAGCTGTTTGGCTGCAATACCCAGCAATAAGTTTGGTGGAGAAAAGGTGAGGCCTTTAATCCCAGGAACACCTTTCCTACCGTAAAGCATGGTGGTGGTAGTATTATGCTCTGGGCCTGTTTTGCTGCCAATGGAACTGGTGCTTTACGGAGAGTAAATCAATCAATCAATCAATCAATCAATCAATGTTTATTTATATAGCCCTAAATCACAAGTGTCTCAAAGGTACAGAGCCGACACAAGGGCAAGGAAAAACTCACAACCCAGTGGGGCGTCGATGTGAATGACTATGAGAAACCTTGGAGAGGACCGCATATGTGGGTGACCCCCACATATGCGGGACAATGGGACAATGAAAAAGGAGGATTACCTCCAAATTCTTCAGAACAACCTAAAATCATCAGCCTGGAGGTTGGGTCTTGGGTGCAGTTGGGTGTTCCAACAGGACAATGACTCCAAACACACGTCAAAAGGAATGGCTAAATCAGGCTAGAATTAAGGTTTTAGAATGGCCTTCCTAAAGTCCTAACTTAAACGTGTGGACAATGCTGAAGAAACAAGTCCATGTCAGAAAACCAACACTTTTAGCTGAACTGCACCAATTTTGTCAATAGGAGTGGTCAAAAATTCAACCAGAAGCTTGCCAAAAGCGCCTTATTGCAGTGAAACTTGCCAAGGGACATGTAAGCAAATATTAACATTGCTGTATGTATACTTTTGACCCAGCAGATTCGGTCACATTTCCAGTAGACCCATAATAAATTCACAAAAGAACCAAACTTCATGAATGTTTTTTGTGACCAACAAGTATGTGCTCCAATCACTCTATCACAAAAAAATAAGAGTTGTAGAAATGATTGGAAACTCAAGACAGCCATGACATTATGTTTTCTACAAGTGTATGTAAACTTTTGACCACAACTGTGTATATAATCGACGTTGTATCCATGCCTTGTGCCTGCTGGGAAAGTCTGCCATGGCCTGGTAATAAAAACACAACAAGGAGGATAATGGCTGCTTCCCCTCTCCGAGCCTCCCCGACTTGCCAACTCAGGCATGGCACACTTCCACACAACACTGCTGCTTTTTGACTTTACGTGTTAATGAATTCTAACATGTGCATAGAACAACGTGTCATAATAACACACCCGCACGCACAAAACAATCACTGTTAATCTCCGCTGACTGGCTGCGTTTCACGTTTAAGTCCCACGATGCCAAAGCTATTCATTTTCCTTCTTTTTAACGGCACTCAAATTGACTTCATTTACCAAGAGTTGTAGGACCCATGCTGGTTGCTATTTATGTCATAAAAAGTCATTCAGCGCGAGGCTTTTCCTCCAATCGGCACATGATTATTTCAACGCGGGGGCGGCCCAGACAGGATAAAAGGCGCATTGTTTTTAGGTATGGAAATGCCAGACACAATTCGGCACAATCAGCAAAACAAACGCGAATCTGCTGGCTGGAGGAACTGAGTCATGCAAAGTTCCTGTGATAAATCCTGCACCATCAAAGTGTTCTCTCAGGCAGAGCAGCAGCGGTGATTACACCCGCTATTAATTAATCATATTATTACGTGCACCCCCGCTGCATTTTAAGACGCATTCTTGCCTCAGCCCTCCCCCCGCACCCCTCTTTTCATCAGCCAGTCTCTTTGAGGATTATCTTCGGGGACGCCTCTGGGATGCATTTAAGAGAGTTTGTGACATATTCCTCCTCGCAGTCTTTCAGCAACATTCATTACACGAGGCGGTGGGACGGCTTGCGAAATGACAACGGCGATGAACATGAGTTGTACAAATTTATTGTCATCCAAAATAATATAATAAAACATGCACCGGTGTTCTTATAAAAGGCACTTTATCTCCCGTGAGATGAACTTAAATTAAATATATTTACAATAAATAAACATTTATACAGATTTTATACAATTGTGCTGCTTTGAGGGCGGGGGTAAAACCTCCCGCCATAGCTTCAAACTGCACAGGACGTTACAGTGCAGAGCAGAAATCTGACAAAATAATGACAGTGGTACCTCAACTTAAGAGTGTTTTGAGATAAGAGCTGCCTTTGGGCTCATTTTTAAGTTGCATGCAAAGAATTGGAGTTGCAAGCAAATGCCACAGTGAACCCTGTAAGGCCTGCCCAAAACATCCGGTCTTCCTCGCTGTTGTTCCAAGCAGGGGAAGGAAGAAAGTGACTGCGAAGGACAGTGCATGATACTCATTGAATTAAAGAAATCAATCATCACAGCAACTCACGTGTATCACTGCGAGTCTGCAGCAGGAGAACGAGTATAACACCAGTTATAGATGTTAAAAAAAAATATCCAAATGTCAGACATTTACCCACAAGAATATGGAAAAGCTGCTGATGGTGTGTTTGACTGAGAAGCGGCTCCAATGAAATATTGTAGAATTCCGCATTCCAAAGTCGAGGGTGCACATTATTTTTAAATGACAGTCGTCCCTCGTTTATCGCTGTTAAATAGTTCAGAAAAAATAGGAATTAATATTTATAAATCACCTATTGTGGTAGCAAGAGGCGTAAGAAAAAAACCTGTTTACGACCTTCTAAATATGTTTTCCACATAAGAGCCCTTGATATATGAAATAACCCATTTTAGTCACCTTTACACTCTTTTAATCCAATATAGCAATGCTGCCTGGGGCCGAGCCAATTAGTGGCCACGATACTGAACAGCGTACTCACACACCACCGCTTTCATGTTTGCTCTTTTGCAGCAGAAACTATGTATTTAAAGTCTGTATTTTATACATTTTTATTAGTTACTCTACAATTATTGAATATTGAACTGAAGCAACGTAATATAAATCGAAGCTTTTTTTCTAATCGGGTGAGCTTGGCCTGACCCCGGGTTGCAGAGACAATATAGCAATGCTGGCTGAGGCTGAGCCAATCAGTGGACAGCGTATTTCGATTGGTCTCATCTCCTCAAGTGGCTCATACGGCTGTTGTATGGATTTTGTTAATTTTTTCATGTTTATGCTTGAAAATGCCTAATTTCGGGCCCAAGTTGTTTTAAAATATGCAATAATATTTAAAAAAAATCTGTGATAATATATATGAAGTGCGATGTGACGAGGGACGACTGTACTTCATCAAACTATTGCAGTTGTCTGTACTGCATTCTACAATACTTCTTATCTAAAAGCACTGTTTTCAATTCAGTTCGGTGGGAGACGTTGATTTGAGATACAAGCGTTTTGAGTTAAGAGCTCGCTCCCAGAACCAATTAAGCATGTAAGTTGAGGTACTACTGTAGAGCAAAAAAACAAAAACAAACGCTGGTATTTAGGACAATATGGCGAATGCACCGAATACTGTTAGTGTACTTTGTGTGTCTTTTTAGCAGCTCTTTGTATGGGACACACACTCACACACACACACACACACACGCACACACACGTTTGCAGGTGTCAGACATTAGTGGGACAGTCTGCGTGCGGGTCTGTCTTGGCCATGTGCAGAACAACAGCGGGTGATTTGTAGTGGCAGTGGGTGCTGCTGCAGCTCACCCCGCTGCAGGGCTTCCTGCCGCTAGTCCTGTCCGTCAGCTTCCTGCTGCACAGGCCCTGCCAGGTCTGCAGGGTCTTGGAGCTCCACACCCACACCCCGCTGGTGATGCCCACCACCAGAGACATGAAGATCTTCAGCATGAAGATGGCCACGGTGGGAACGGACTCCTGCAGGGAGCAGTCGCCGCCGTGGCCGTTGAAGGCGCCGCAGGTGGCCTGCAGGCCTCTCAGCTTCCAGTAGTCCATGTTGAGCCTCTCGTAGAAGTAGCAGACGATGACGCAGGTGGCGGGGACCGTGTAGAGGATGGAGTAGATGCCGATTTTCACCATCAGCTTCTCCAGCTTCTCCGTGTTGGTGCCCTCCGTCTTCATGACTTTGCGGATGTGGAAGAGCGCCACGAAGCCGGTGAGGATGAAGGACGTGCCGATGACCAGGTAACAGGAGAGGGGGATGAGGACGAACCCGGTAAGCGCACCCGAGTCCATGCTGCCGACGTAGCACAGCCCCGTCAGCTCATCCCCGGCCACCTTCCTCATGGTCAGGATGACGATGGTCTTCAGAGCGGGGATGCCCCAGGCGGCCATGTGGAAGTAGTTGCTGTGGGCTTCGATGGCCTCGTGGCCCCACTTCTTCCCCGCGGCCAGAAACCAGGTGAGGGTGAGGATGACCCACCAGATGGAGGAGGCCATGCCGAAGTAGTAGAGGATGAGGAAGACGATGGTGCAGCCCGTGGACTCCAGCCCTTCCTGGATGATGTAGAGCTCGCCGTGCTCCCGGTCGCAGGCGATGTTCTCGGCGCCGGCCACCGAGCGGATGATGAAGGCCACGGAGTAGACGTTGTAGCACATGGAGAGGAAGATGATGGGCCGCTCCGGGTACTGGAAACGGTGGGGCTCCAGGAGGAAGGTGAGGACGGTGAAGGCGGTGGAGACGAAGCACAGGATGGACCACACCGTCATCCAAATGAAGGCAAAGTCCTTGTCCCGCCTGGACCAGAACACGTCCACGGCGGGGGAGCAGCGCGGCGCACACGACTGACTCTTCTCCACAAACTGGAACTTGTCCGTGTTCTCACATGAGCCGCCGCCGCCGCCCGTCGAGCGTCCGCCGCCGGTGCCCGGCTGCCTCGGCCGAGGGGGAACGGGGAGCATGCCCTCACCTTTCTTGCCCTCCGTTCTGGTCTCGTTCTCCGGCGCCTCCATGCACAGAGCGTTGGGGTCGTTCCTGGTGGGCAGCTTGGAGCAGTCGAGCGAGTCGGGCCAGGTGTAGCTGAACTTCTTCATGATGGGGGCGCACTTCTCCCGCGCCTGCTCGCACATGGGCCGGCAGGCGGGGATGGAGGTGGACACCTTGTCGGTGCACATGGGCGCGTAGAGGGAGCAGAGGAAGAAGCGGAGGTGCGCGTCGCAGCCGTACGCCACCAGCGGGGCGAACTCGTTCAGCTTGATGGCCGCCTCCTTCTGGTCGTCGTGGTTCATGAAGTTGGGCATGCGGGTCAGGTTGTAGCCGATGCCCTCGCACATGGGGATGGAGATGGGCTCGCACTTGGCCGGTCTGCCTCGCTCCAGCTCGTAGGAGCCGATCTCGAAGCTGGAGGCGGAAATCACCAACAGGCACCAGAGGAATATCACCAGCTGCAATGGACAACCATCCATGCTCTTAGTGGAGGGAAAAAGTGGATTCATTAAAAAAATACAAATATGGCTGGAAGGGGGTAACAGAGGCTCAGTCCTCGTTAGTCCCCCATGCTGGCTTTAGTCTCTTCAGTAATTAAAAAAAAAAAGAAAAAAATCACAAAAGTTGTAATCCGAATGAAGTTGCGCGTTGGAAGTCCGTCGCATGACTGTCGAGAAAGCCGGGAGAAGCGGACCGAGCTCCGGGAGGTTGTGTTGCCGCCTCCAGGCTCTCCGCACACTGACGCTGCGAGAGCGGCGGAGCGGGGCTTGTGGCTGGGGGAGAAGGAGAAGGAGAAGGAGAGGAGGGGAGAGGGGAGGCGCTCCGTGCGGCTCACGTTTCAGCACAGCCACTCCACGCGGGAAATGATAGCGCAGATGGCAGAGCACGCTGCACACACACACACACACACACACACACTCACACGCACACACACACGCGCACACTCATACACGCCCACACACATACACACGCATACACGCACGCACACACGCACACGTGCACACTTACACTTGAACGTACACGTTCACATACACCCCACGTACACGTACACACACACACACACACACACACACACACACACACACACACACACACACACACACACACACACACACACACTTATGCATACACAAACACACACACGCACATTCACTTACACATACACACATATATACACTTACACAAACACACAAAAACACACACACACACAAACACACAAAAACACAAACACACACAAACACCTACACATTCACATACATATACACGTACACACACACACTTACACGTACACACCCACACGCATAAGCGCACACACGCACACTCGCACACATGCACACTTACACTTGAACGTACACATTCACATACACCCCACCTACACGTACACACACACATACGCAAATGCACTTACACACACGCACGCACACACTCAAACACACACACGCACATTATCTTACACATGCACACACATACGCAAATGCACTTACACACAAACACACACACAATTACACTTACACACCCACATACATACACACGCATACACGCACGCATGCACACACGCACACGTGCACACTTACTCTTGAACATACACATTCACATACACCCCACATACACGTACACACACACATACACAAATGCACTTACACAGACACGCAAACACACACACGCACATACAATTACACTTACACACACATACGCAAATGCACTTACACACACACACACACACTTACACACACACACGCACACACATACACACGCATACACGCACGCACGCACGCACACGCACACACGCACACTTACACTTGAACATACACATTCACATACACCCCACATACACCAACACACACACATACGCACATGCACTTAAACACATAAACACGTACACACACACACACACACAAACATCCACACGCACATTCACTTACACATACACACATACAGTCATACACACATGCACATACACTTACAAAAACACACACACACGTACACGTACACTACACGTACACGTTCACATTCACATTCACATTCACATTTACAAACGTTTGTACATTCACATTCACATTCACATTCACATACACATACACATTGACATACACGTACACGTACACGTACACGTTCACATTCACATTCACATACACATACACATACACATTTACATATACAAACGTTTGTACATTCACATACACATTCACATTCACATACACATTGACATACACATACACGTACACATACACGTACATGTACACGTACACGTTCACATTCACATTCACATACACATACACATACACATGCACATACATGTACACGTACACGTTCACATTCACATTCACATACACATACACATACACATACACATACACATACACATACACATACACATTCACATACACACACAGACAAATACACGTACACGCATGCAAACGATGTCCCCATTAAGTAAGCATTGCCAGAACACACACATACACACACACACACACACACACACACACTCACACACACACACACACACACACACTTACACGTACACACCCACACACATACACACGCATACACGCATGCACCCTCACACGCACTCTTGCACACATGCACACTTACACTTGAACGTCCACATTCACATACACCCCACATACACGTATGCACACACACATACACACACACACACACGCACATATACTTACACGTGCACACACACACGCGCACATAGACTTACATAAACACACAAAAACACACACACACACAAACACACGTACACGTACACAGTCACATAAACATACACATACACACATTCAAATACACGCACGCGTGCACACATTCACATACACATGCACATATACACACACACACACACACACACACACACACACACACACACACACACACACACACACACACACACTGACAAAGACACACAATACAAATAAGGGTGAACATATTTGTTGTAGAACAGCATATTCCTAATATGCCATGTTTTTATATGCTGATTTTTCCACCAGTCAAAAAATGATTAGCCTACAGATATTTTTACATTAGCAGCTACTAGATATAGATTTAAACTTGCAGGTTCACAACAGATCCCTAAAGATCGCAAAGATGCAAATAAAAAGCACTTTGCAGCAAAAAGAAGGAAGAGTGTTGGTGCAGGAGAAGAGGAGTATTGTTTCCACTATAGCGGGTGAATATGTAAGCATGCATTCATATGTCCCAGCTGTTGCACACGCCATTTGATCGTTTCCCAAACTGGAACTCAAAGATTTTGGCCTCTTGCCCTTGCAAGACCGAATTGGCTGTCAAGTGCAGGCTGACTCTATTAGAACATGTGCAGGAACTACACAGTACAGTAGTACCTCAGCTTATGATCTTAATTGGTTTTGTGACAGCTCTTAAAGGGGAACTGCACTTTTTTGAAATGTTGCCTATTGTTCACAATCCTTGTGAGAGACAAGAAGACAAAGTTGTTTTTTTCCGCTTTCTAACATAAAAATCGTCTCGATCTTGGTGGCTAGCAATGCAGCTAATGGGAACAATCTATTCTACCTCTCGATCAGTTTAAAAATGCATTCAAAATCGTCAACAATACTCAGTAGTTTTTTGAAGTAATATAATAATATTGCACAGCAATTATCCTCTTCGGTATCTCCTTTCCCTGCTTATCCATCAAACACACCATCACCTTTTCCATATTTTCATGGATAAATGTCAGCTGTTTGTTCTTCTCAGCACTGTCCTTCACTCTCACTTTCGTCCTTCCAATGTTTGGGAAACAAAGTCATGTCAATTTCTAGGTATAAGGTAATGCTAGAAAGTGAGACCAGACATTTTGTTCGGATTTTACAGGTTTACTCAAATTTTTGTTTGCAACTTAAAGCGTAGCAGTTAGCCGAGAGACAGCTCTAGTCACAAAACGCACCAAAGTTTTTAGTGAGTTTTCTGTTCCAAAAGGTCAGGCGCAAACCAAATCATCCCGAAACTAATTGTGTAATGTTCATATTGTTGTTACTCAGCCAGCGTTTGTCTGTTCAGTATTTTAACATAAAAGTGTTTGATTGTGAGGCATTACAAGCCACAAATTGCAACGGGTCCATCAGACCCACAAACGCTGGCTGAGTAACAACAATATGAACGTTGGACGGAAAATGTATCTGCCAGTTTCTGCATCCCACAGGGATTCTTCTTTTGTGTTTCTGCACCTGCGGTTCCCACACAAGGTCGCAACATTGTTTGTCAACACTGTCTGCTCTCATTTTCTCGCACATTTGACCCTTTGATGTTCTGTGGAACTACACTCTGTCCTCCTCCTGTCTAGGCCTGCTGTGTGTGTGTGTGTGTGTGTGTGTGTGTGTGTGTGTGTGTGTGTGTGTGTGTGTGTGTGTGTGTGTGGTACACAGAACATCAATTTCCACACTTGTATTAGCCATCTTATATGTAATAGAAATGTGTAGGGGGGGGTGTATGGTGTGTGTGGTCATTAAATATGTATTCTGATATAAGTTCTTCAAAGAAAATGAGCAAAAGTCAGTGAGTCTCTGTTTGAAAAATTAATTAATTGTATAATTTTTCTTTTAATAAAAAATGAAAACGGGTCCCACACACCCGAACACCACACAAGAGTATCTTTGTGACTTTAAATGCAGTGGACACGCCTGCTAGTGTTAGCCGTATTGAGCTAACTAGCCCAGTTTGTAGCAGCCCGAAACCAGATTAAGCTCATCAGCTAGTCCTACACCCCACCACTCTGCGATGTAAACGGACGAAAATTTGCAGTCCATTGCACGATCCCGATATAAATTATTGCGTGATTTTGGGCCGCGTTTTATTTAACTTTTAGTGTAAATGACAAATAAAAAGGATAAATGAACATTGAACATCACTTGTACCTCTATTGAAGACTTTTGTTGGTGGAGAAGCAGGACTGGAGTGTTTCTCACCTTCTTCATCAAAGTGCTGGCACTCGCAACTTTCTTAGGCCCCATGGTGGACTATTTATTAGTCATACTAAAAAAAAATAAACACACAAAGTCACCACTGTGTCGGATTCTTTGTTTGGGGACTTGATTTATAATAACTTAGGTGTGCAAAAACCTGGGCAAAAGTTTTTTGAGATTTTTTTTGTTGAAAACCGAATCACACAAAAAGTGGTATAAGTATAGAGTTAGGTAAAAAGTAGAGATGTCCAATAATATCGGACTGCCGATATTATTGGCCGATAAATGCTTTAAAATGTAATATCGGAAATTATCGGTATCGGTTTCGAAAAGTAAAATGTATGACTTTTTAAAACGCCGCTGTACGGAGTGGTACACGGACGTAGGGAAAAGTACAGAGCAGTTGCGTCTCCCAGTCATACTTGCCAACCCTCCCGATTTTCCCGGGAGACTCCCGAATTTCAGTGCCCCGCCCGAAAGTCTCCCGGGGCAACCATTCTCCCGGATTTCTCCCGATTTCCACCCACACAACAATATTGGGGGCGTGCCTTAAAGGCACTGCCTTTCACATAATATCTACGGCTTTTCACACACACACAAGTGAATGCCAATCATACTTGGTCAACAGCCATACAGGTCACACTGAGGGTGGCCGTATAAACAACTTTAGCACTGTTACAAATATGCGCCACACTGTGAACCCACACCAAACAAGAATGACAAACACATTTCGGGAGAACATCCGCACCGTAACACAACATACACACAACAGAACAAATACCCAGAACCCCTTGCAGCACTAACTCTTCCGGGACGCTACAATATACACCCCCCACTACCCTTAAGCCCCCCCCCCCCCCCCGAACACCGCCCACCTCAACCTCCTCATGCTCTCTCAGGGAGAGCATGTGCCAAATTCCAAGCTGCTGTTTTGAGGCATGTTAAAAAAAATAATGCACTTTGTGACTTCAATAATAAATATGGCAGTGCCATGTTGGCATTTTTTTCCATAACTTGAGTTGATTTATTTTGGAAAATCTTGTTACATTGTTTAATGCATCCAGCGGGGAATCACAACAAAATTAGGCTGTCAAGACTAGGACTGTGGCGTGGTTTGTTCTCCCGAGGTGCAAGTGAATTGGACCAGATGTGGCGTGAAGGTAAATAAATGATTTATTTAAACACTATAACTACAAAAAAAGGAAGTAAACAAAAGGCGCGCACAATGGCGGAGAACAAGCTATGAAACCAAAAAGACTATAAACCTGGAACAAAAACTTACTTTGGCATGGGACATGAAGCAGGATCTAAGAGGATGAAGAGTGTGTAGAGCATAATTGTGGGATGTTGTCAGAACGACAAACTGAAAACAATGAACTTAAATACTATAGACATGATTAACGAAAACAGGTGCGTGACTCAAAACGTGAAACAGGTGCGTGACGTGACAGGTGAAAACTAATGGTTGCTATGGTGACAAAACAAAACAAAAGTGCACAAAAAGTCCAAAAACAAAACCGATCATGACTAAAACAAAACATGATCACACAGACATGACATAGGCATAATAATGTGTTAATTCCACGACTGTATATATCGGTATCGGTTGATATCGGAATCGGTAATTAAGAGTTGGACAATATCGGAATATCGGATATCGGCAAAAAAGACTCGAAAAATATATTGTACACATTCGGTATAAGTTCCAGCTCACCTATAAGGATACGGTAGACTTTTATTCATCCCACAATGGGGAAATTACATTGTTGCACTGCAGGTTTTCACATACAGTAACAGAATTAAAATGTAAAGAAAAACAAAAATGAGTAATAAATACTAAGTATTGGGTTGAAATATCCTATGTATAAATAATTCTGATTCCACCTACTTATATAGTCATATGTCTCTCATGTAGCTAATTTAGCACAACCTAAGTGCCAACCTTGCAGTATGTCAAAATATAGAGGCTAACTCACTCTGAGAAATGGAGTTTTGTCCCAGATAACGGTTACTAAGAGGCGATATTTTGCATTATCAAAGTGCAAAACGGTATAAAGCCTCATGAAGTGCTACTTTATCAGATCTGGCGTCAGGCACGGGATTTAAAAGCATCCTTTTGGATTTAAATCAGATGCACTAAGGTGGGAAATGCCTTCCCAACGTTAAGGTATCTTTGAGTGTGCTGGTGCACAGACGCTTTGACAAATGACTGAATTTGCGCAACAGTCGTTTAAGTGCGCCTATCGAAGATAAGAGGACATTTGAGAGGGCCAGGGGACACCTGAGAGTGCCCCTTAAAAAGCTCTAAGATTGTAATCAGAGAGGAATAACACGCCATAATGAGCAGCACATATCAAAGTGTGTTCAAATCCACATATTGTTTGACTTTTGAAAGAAATGTAATCCATTGTATTGCTAAACTCTTAAAGCTGTTTGCCGCGTTGAGTAATTATGGTCGTCGTCACAAAACCATCACGTCGGTCTTTTTTTGAATGAATGAAATACGTTTATTTCGGTCATATAATCAACCATCAACCTTTTTGTGTGACCAGTTTAACAGTACAGATTAGACATATTTAACAAACATACACATTTACACACAAATAGAAAATAAAAGAAAAAGAATGACCGAAAAAGGAATAGGCTGAAGCCAAAGCTTATATTTGCCTATCCTATACATTCACTGAAAATAACATTGCCTGGAACATCAACGTAAAAAAAAAAATCAATGGGATAAAAGTAATTGTTACTATATTTTATCATTTTCAATTATTTCACCTTTCAAGGTTTTCTTAAACTTTAACAAATAATTACATCAGCTCATCACTGAGCTTGTTCCACCATTTAACTCCTAAAACTGAAATACATTTGTATTTTATATTCGTTCTTACTTTACCTATTTCAAAAAGCATTATCCCCGTAAATTATAGTTTTCTCCCGTCTTCTGCCGCATGTCCTCATGCTTTTATTCTGCAATCTCTACTGTTTTTTTGTTGCATTGAGCTGACAAGTGTCTTAATGTGCGCACCTTATTCCTTGAAGGAAAACTGCACTTTTTTGGAAGTTTGCCCACCATCCACTAATCCCTATGTGAGCAAAAAAACACACATATATTTCCCTTTTCTTTGCATTCTAGATGGTAAAAAACTGCTAGCACACTGCAGCTAACAACGCAGATAACGGGAATGTACCTATTCCGCCTCTGAAGCGCTCTAAAAAACCCTCCAAAAACCTCCATATACATGCTGTAACCACGTAGTAACAGGCACATTCATGATAACATGTAATACTCAGTGGCTTAGAGTGTCCGCCCTCAGATCGGTAGGTCGTGAGTTCGAACCCCGGCCGAGTCATACCAAAGACTATAAAAATGGGACCCCTTACCTCCCTGCTTGACACTCAGCATCAAGGGTTAGAATTGGGGGTTAAATCACCAAAAATGATTCCCGGGCACGGTCACTGCTGCTGCTCACTGCTCCCCTCACCTCCCAGGGGGTGATCAAGGGTCAAATGCAGAGAATAATTTTGCCACACTTAGTGTGTGTGTGTGACAATCATGTGTACTTTAACTTTTAACTTTAACTTAATATTTAAAGTATTTTGGTCATTTTAAGCATTACTGGAACTTATTTCCAGGGCGCATTGCAACAATCTCTATTTTCGTCAAAAACAAAACAGACAAATCTAGTTCAGTGTTTTTCAACCACTGTGCCGCAGCACACTAGTGTACCGTGAGATATTGTCTGGTGTGCCGTGGGAGATTTTGTAATTTCACCTAATTGGGTTAAAAAATTTTTTTGCAAACCAGTAATTATAATCCGCAAATGTGCCGTTGTTGAGTGTCTGTGCTGTCTAGAGCGCAGCAGAGTAACCGTCTTATACTCTTCCATATCAGTAGGTGGCAGCAGGTAGCTAATTGCTTTGGTAAAAAGGTATCTAATGCTTAAACCAAAAATAAACAAAAAGCAAGTACCGCTAAAAAAAGGCATTGAAGCTTAGGGATGGCTATGCTAAACAAAGCTATAACTGAACTGGCTGCAAAGTAAACCAAAACAGAATGCTGGACGACAGCAAAGACTTACAGATTGTGGAGCAGCAGACGGCGTCCACAAAGTACATCCGACATGACAATCGACAACAAAATAGAATCGCAAGACAAGAACTAAAACAGTGACAGGGTCGTGACAGTACACCTACTTTGAGACAAGAGCTATAGTGATGCCTGCTTGGTTATGGTTTGAATTCATCTCCAAAAATTGCGAGAACAACTTTTTATTGTCAATATCGGCTGCTGAGTTTAATTTTTTTATGTTGTCTGCTTATGGTGTACCTCGGGATTTTTCAAATTAAGAAAATGTGTGCCTTGGCTCAGAAAAGGTTGAAAAACACTGCTCTAGTTGCCCGCTAGCGATTAGCGCACCAGTTGCCGGCTATAAGTGGCGTCATACTGTATTATTTGAATATCTTAGTGGTGTACAATAACAAGGTACCGTCAGGACCAGATCAATTTAAAACTATCACAATTTCATACAGGATATGTAAGTAGGGAGATTTGGGGGTTGTTGAACTGGATAATAATATCTAAAACACACAGAGAAGAGAAATAAATGTGTGTTCTTGTCTCACATAAAAATTGTCGATGAAGGGCAAAATTCCAGAGTTTTCCATAAGGCTTCATTGTGCTTAAGTAGAGTGTACTGTACTTGCTCCAAAAAGTCTTATCTGTGACTCTGTACAGGCACACGGAATAATTCGATCGACAACACCCGGACGTATTAATGTGCTCGCCTTGGTTTCCTGGTGCAACTAAATTCAAGGAGTCCTGGCATCCGAATGAAGTTGTCCAACTCAGTGAACCACTGAAGGTTCTGCTCTCTGTTCCCTTTGTTTCCCGGCTTGTGTCTGCAGAGCCAAGCTAAGCTAACCGTTCTAAGGTCATTGGACCACAGAAGTGAGAGTGGCATATATTTCCGCAAAATATAAACAAGCCTTGACTGTCTAGCGGTGCACGAACGAACAACCGTGTGTTTCTCCTTGTTCCAGAGGCAACAACCATAAAGAAACACTAACACTGTGTTGCTGAACAGTTACGGAGACACGAGGTCTGACCGCACCGCTGGCGGATACCGCAGGTCCATTGTGATTATTTTTCCTGATTAATTGTGCTATTACCTAATGACCTTGAAAATAAATAGGCAAAGAGTGACCGATTTATTCTTTATTATTTTTGCTATCCAGAGGAGCTAAAAGATTTATGTTACCTCACAAATCTCCCCTTTCTCTCCATGGCTGCACGTTAAGTCTTTGAATGCTTTGTAATAACTCCCACCCACAAAGAATAGCCATCTTTTATTTCACAAATTCATCAGACGAGCCGCCAGAGTGTGGGCCTTGTAATTACTACCTTTTAGTTATTGCTTATCATATATCAAGCACGCCGCTTTGAATAACAATGCGCGGCCATGCGATCTCGAAGGGTGTTTTGGCTGTAATCAGAGACACCTCACGCTCCAAGCAATTCATCGGGGCCATCACACCGCCTGTCGTCCAGACACTTATGTCTTTGTCCGCGGTGCGCCGTAATAATCTGTAAATTACGCGTTAGCACCGGAGAGGGCAGACACCGGACACGGGTGCGGGTTAGCGACGGACTGTTCCGGCGAGCGTTTGGGTGTCTGTTTAAAGGGGAACATTATCACAATTTCAGAAGGTTTAAAACCATTAAAATCAGTTCCCAGTGGTTTATTTTATTTTTCGAAGTTTTTTTCAAAACATCCCTAAAAAAAGCTTCAAAGTGCTTGATTTTAACCATCGTTATATACACCCGTCCATTTTCCTGTGACGTCACATAGTGAAGCCAACACAAACAAACATGGCGAATAGAACAGCAAGCTATAGCGACATTAGCTCGGATTCAGACTCGGATTTCAGCGGCTTAAGCGATTCAACAGATTACGCATGTATTGAAACGGATGGTTGTAGTGTGGAGGCAGGTGGCGAAAACGAAATTGAAGAAGAAACTGAAGCTATTGAGCCATATCGGTTTGAACCGTATGCAAGCGAAACCGACGAAAACGACACGACAGCCAGCGACACGGGAGAAAGCGAGGACGAATTCGGCGATCGCCTTCTAATCAACGATTGGTATGTGTTTGTTTGGCATTAAAGGAAACTAACAACTATGAACTAGGTTTACAGCATATGAAATACATTTGGCATCAACATGCACTTTGAGAGGGCAGACAGCCCAATTTTCATCAATTAATATATTCTGTAGACATACCCTGATCCGCTCTCTTTTCCTGAAAGCTGATCTGTCAGGTTTTGGAGTTGATGTCAGCAGGCCAGGGAAGCTAGGGTCGATATTCTTCTCTTGATCATCTTCAGTGGCATAAGGGACGGTGTGAGCCAAGACATCCAGGGGGTTTAGCTCGCTCGTCTGCGGGAACAAACTGCCGCCATTGCTTGCCGTGCTACCGAGGTCCTTTGTCCCTGAATTGCTCACACACTCCGGCAGATTCAATGGTGGTCTGGCGGCAGATTTCTTTGACTTTATTGTTGGAAATGCATCTGCTTTGAGTGTCGCAGGATATCCACACATTCTTGCCATTTCTGTCGTAGCATAGCTTTCGTCGGTAAAGTGTGCGAACAAACGTCCAATTTCTTGCCACTTTCGCATCTTTGGGCCACTGGTGCAACTTGAATCCGTCCCTGTTCGTGTTGTTACACCCTCCGACAACACACCGACGAGGCATGATGTCTCCAAGGTACGGAAAACACTTGAAAAAACAGAAAATAACAAAGCTGATTTGACTCGGTGTTTGAAAAAATGGCGGATTGCTTCCCGATGTGACGTCACAACGTGACGTCATCGCTCGGAGAGCGAATAATAGAAAGGCGTTTAATTCGCCAAAATTCACCCATTTAGAGTTCGGAAATCGGTGTAAAAAATGTATGGTCTTTTTTCTGCAACATCAAGGTATATATTGACGCTTACATAGGTCTGGTGATAATGTTCCCCTTTAAAGTGACACGATTCAAGTCCGTTTTGCAAAGGAAGAAATGAGTCTGGCTTTCACTCTTTGAGGAATTGGATGTCTCGCTATTAGGTGAATGGGAGCAATTCATCCCCTCAGTCCGACTGCGTTCCTCATCTGCCAACGTTTAGGTTAGAAATAACACAATTTAGATGGTGTGTTTATTCATTTTATCATTACCAAGTTAGTGAAGGCCCCAGGCCCCCCAAACAAGATTTTATTCGTGGCCCCATTTTGGTTTTTACAGGGGAACGTCACTTTTTTTTGGAATTTTCCTATCACTTAGACTAGACTTAGAGATTTAGACTTGGACTTCCTTTTATTGTCATTCAAATTTGAACTTTGCAGAACAGATAAGAACAAAATTCCGTTGCATTAGCTCA
This sequence comes from Nerophis lumbriciformis, assembly GCF_033978685.3. Classification (NCBI taxonomy): domain Eukaryota; kingdom Metazoa; phylum Chordata; class Actinopteri; order Syngnathiformes; family Syngnathidae; genus Nerophis; species Nerophis lumbriciformis. The sequence continues at coordinate 17,875,979 of NC_084577.2, read as the reverse complement.
TGGTTGTGCAGAATAAAAGAGCAATAAGGTGCAGATATAAATAAATAGATTACTGTACAGATAAATATATTGCACTTTTGCATATGCATCCACGTTTATGGATGTATGTTATATTGTCTTTATATTCCAGCGAGTTAATCCGTTTTGGGGGGGAATTGAGGGGATTATTTTAATGCGTTCAAGAGTCTTACGGCCTGAGGGAAGAAGCTGTTACAGAACCTGGAGGTTCTGCTACGGAGGCTGCGGAACCTCTTTCTAGAGTCCAGCAGTGAAAACAGTCCTTGGTGGGGGTGGGAGGAGTCTCTACAGATTTTCTGAGCCCTGGTCAGGCAGCGGCTTTTTGCGATTTACCGGATAGGAGGAAGAGGAGTCCTGATGATCTTTTTCACCGTCCTCACCACTCTCTGGAGAGACTTCCAGTCTGAGGCACTGCAGGCTCCAGTCCAGACAGAGATGCTGTTGGTCAGTAGGCTCTCTATTTCTCTGCACGACCGAGCCGCAAAAATCGGCGGTGGGGATTACCAGACGGCAGAGGACGAGAGGTATCAGTGGAAATCCAGGTAAGGGTCCCCCTTAGGACATTTAAAGGGGAACATTATCACCAGACTTATGTAAGCGTCAATATATACCTTGATGTTGCAGAAAAAAGACCATATATTTTTTTAACCGATTTCCGAACTCTAAATGGGTGAATTTTGGCGAATTAAACACCTTTCTAATATTCGCTCTCGGAGCGATGACGTCACAACGTGGCGTCACATCGGGAAGCAATCCGCCATTTTCTCAAACACCGAGTCAAATCAGCTCTGTTATTTTCCGTTTTTTCAACTGTTTTCCGTACCTTGGAGACATCATGCCTCGTCGGTGTGTTGTCGGAGGGTGTAACAACACAAACAGGGACGGATTCAAGTTGCACCAGTGGCCCAAAGATGCGAATGTGGCAAGAAATTGGACGTTTGTTCCGCACACTTTACTGACGAAAGCTATGCTACGACAGAGATGGCAAGAATGTGTGGATATCCTGCGACACTCAAAGCAGATGCATTTCCAACGATAAAGTCAAAGAAATCTGCCGCCAGACCCCCATTGAATCTGCCGGAGTGTGTGAGCAATTCAGGGACAAAGGACCTCGGTAGCACGGCAAGCAATGGCGGCAGTTTGTTCCCGCAGACGAGCGAGCTAAAGCCCCTATCGACCCTAGCTTCCCTGGCCTGCTGACATCAACTCCAAAACTGGACAGATCAGCTTTCAGGAAAAGAGCGCGGATGAGGGTATGTCTCCAGAATATATTAATTGATGAAAATTGGGCTGTCTGCACTCTCAAAGTGCATGTTGTTGCCAAATGTATTTCATATGCTGTAAACCTAGTTCATAGTTGTTAGTTTCCTTTAATGCCAAACAAACACATACCAATCGTTGGTTAGAAGGCGATCGCCAAATTCGTCCTCGCTTTCTCCCGTGTCACTGGCTGTTGTGTCGTTTTCGTCGGTTTCGCTTGCATACGGTTCAAACCAATATGGCTCAATAGCTTCAGTTTCTTCTTCAATTTCGTTTTCGCCACCTGCCTCCACACTACAACCATCCGTTTCAATACATTCGTAATCTGTTGAATCGCTTAAGCCGCTGAAATCCGAGTCTGAATTTGAGCTAATGTCGCTATAGCTTGCTGTTCTTTCGGCCATGTTTGTTTGTGTTGGCTTCACTATGTGACGTCACAGGAAAATAGACGGGTGTTTATAACAATGGTTAAAATCAGGCACTTTGAAGCTTTTTTTAGGGATATTGCGTGATTGGTAAAATTTTGAAAAAAACTTCGAAAAATATAATAAGCCACTGGGAACTGATTTGTAATGCTTTTAACCATTCTGAAATTGTGATAATGTTCCCCTTTAATAAAAAATAATGCTTTGAAAAATATGTCATGTTTTGACATTTTATGGGTCTTGTCAGGACTCCGGATGAGGGTGAGGGAGGTCTCCCTCAACTCGAGGACCAGTAACCTGCCCGGGAAGCAAGACATATTTTTATTTTGGGTGCTCTCAAACGACATTTAATTGCAGTTTGTCCTTTGAAAAATGTGTCATTTTCTGCCATTTCCGGGGCCTTGTTGGGATTCCCGATGAGAGTGTGCGAGGTCTCCTCAACTCCAGATTAGGGTTGTTTGATACCAGTGTTTTGGTTTTCGATACTTTTTTAAATAAAGGGGACCAGGAAAAATGCCATTATTGGCTTTGTTTTTAACAGAAAATTTGATGATACATTAAACATCTTTGTTATTGCAATCAAAGAACAATTTTGTCATTAAATAAAATAGTAAACATACTAGACAACTTCTCTTTTAGTAGTACGTAAACTAACGGGTTACAAAGGGTCCTAATTTATAATTTTGTCAAAATTATAAGTGCCAAGCGGTAGAAAATGGATTATTAATCTACTTGTTCAATTACTGTTAATATCTGCCTATTTTCTGTTTTAACATGTTCTATTGTCACTTCTGTTCAAATGTAGTAAGCACTTTTTCTTCTCTTGTTTGGATACTTTACATAAGTTTTGGGTGATACTAAAAATGTTGGTATTAATCCAATACCAAATAGTTACAGGGTCATACATTGGTCATACCTACAAGTTCTCCTGTGTCCAGGGACGTATTTCCTGAGTTTCGAAACAATGAAAATGACAAAAGATTTTGTGATAATAAGAAATTTCGATGTAATCATTGTAATACCAACTATATATGGCTCTTGTACTTGGTATCGTTACAGTCGATGTCTGTGTAGATCCACCCATGGCATTTGTTTACATTTAGGAGCGCTAGCTTGCTGTTAGCGGTTAGCTAATGTATCCTCCTACGGTGTGTAGTGAAGCATGCTTAGCTATTCCTCGTCCTGGAGGGATGATACTTGCAGGAAACATAGTTTATTTGTCGCCACTGAGATGAGGATTAGTGATTTAGAAGTAGCTAAAACACTGCCGACTGCAGATGGACGTTAGCCGTGAGCTATGTTTTAAAGCACCTCTTACAGAGCGGCGCTTTAGTGTTTATAGCTTCATCTTTTTCGTTAGTTTTAAAGCCAAAATACGTCCATTCTCCCTGTTTAGTCCCCAAACTGTTAATGCTTGTAAGTACTCCGTGCGTGTGCGTTGCCTAACTTGCGCCTCTTGCTCATTTTACCAGCAATGTCACGCCGGGAAAAAAAAGTACCGATATTTATCACAAGCAGTGTAGTACCAAGAACTCCCTTGGTGCTCTGGGTGCTTCTGTTAAAAGCAGCCTCAGAAACCTTGTGTTTTGTTTGATCAGCCAATGTCTTTGCAGGGTCACTGTCGTCAACTGACCAAAAACTGTTTTTATCATCTCAGAAATATTTCTAGAGTGAGAAATTTGTTGTCAAAATTGGATCTCGAAATGATCATTCATGCGTTCATTTTGTCTCGGATTGACTATTGTAATTCTCTTTTCACTCTTTTCAGCAAGTCAACACTAAAGAGACTTCAGACTGTACAAAATGCGGCTCCCAGACTTTTGACCGGTGCACCCAGAACAGCCCATATCACCCCCGTTTTATCCAGTCTTCATTGGCTTCCAGTTAAATTCCGCATTGAGTTTAAGATTCCTGACTTTCCGTGCATTGCATGGTGGGGCCCCTCAGTACATCACTGATTTGCTATGCCCCTACTCCTAAGGGCGCAGCCTCCGGTCTTCAGGCCAGGGTCTTCTAAAGATCCCCAAAACTCGTTTTAAAACCCATGGAGACCTGGCAATCCAGGCTATACCTCCCAGACACTGGAACAATTTGCACCAGTCCCTCCGTGATCTTGACTGTGTTGACACTTTTAAGAAACATTTGAAAACTTCTCTTTTTAGTAAAGCTTTTAGTTTCTGCACTTTTTAACTATCAATTTTAATCCACTTTGTATCCTCTTTATGATGTTGCCCCTGTTGTCTTAATTGAATTGTTGTTTTACTTCACCTATGTTTTGTACAGCGCTTTGTGATTTTATCTGTGAAAAGCGCTTTATAAATAAAATTGATTTACCGTTTTAATTTAATTCGTACCGCAGTACTTTTTCAGTACCGGTATACCGTACAACCCTACCCCAGAACCAGTAATGTGCCGTGGAAGCAATACATTTTTATTTTTGTTTTTGTGTAAGAGTCCAATACAACATTTAATCAAAACTTAATGCTTTGGAAAAAGTGTAATTTTCTACCATTTTCAGGTCTTGTCGGTACCAGTGACGTGCGGGGCCTCACCTGCCATCATGGAAAGAAAAAAATGTAAAAAGAAAAACAATTCATTAAATTGTTATATGCATCCAGTGATTATACTATAAAGTTATTTTCCATTTAACTTCACCAGTTTTAGATTATTTTTATTCAAAATCGCTGAATTTTCACATTTGCCGTTCAAATACTGAGAAGAGACGGTGCGATGATCAGCAGCCAGTTGAGGCACGTCACTCAATTGTGCCTCACCATGAATTGCGGACTCGGCTAACTGCTGGCCTGCTGTGCAGTGAGACCGTATTGCTATATGAATTATATCATACATTTCCATAGTTTAGTTAGCTGAAGTATATAATGTACAGTGTATTTTGTCAACAACTGTATGTGTGTAACGTATTTCTTGTGCTGAGCAATCATAAAACTGCTGCGAAGACGCACTGTGTGAGGCTCGCGTAATCCCGCCTCCTGGTGCCGGTTATTGCACCTCCGCCGCAGACTGCACCCCCCGACGGGAGCGCCACACCAGCCAAAGCCCACACCCAAACCCTCCACGTGCAAGACCGAATCCACCCAAAAAAAGTCACTTAACATGAAGCCAAAAAGTGCAAAAACAACATTGCTCGCGCCGGAGGAGCCGTGAACGACTGCAAGGACACAACATTAGGTACACCTGCAGACTGCAGCACGGATTTCATATTTCATTCATTCACAACTCCTCCAACACGAACACCACTGTTCCCGCACTTATAAGTAAAGGTAAGACCATAATAACGTTTTTTTTTATTAAATGTGCTTTTTTGTGTGCTACAGTTTGTATGTGTAAAGTTAAAGTTAAGTTAAAGTAGCAATGATTGTCACACACACACTAGGTGTGGTGAAATTTGTCCTCTGCATTTGACCCATCCCCTTGCTCACCCCCTGGGATGTGAGGGGAGCAGTGGGCAGCAGCGGCGCCGCGCTCGGGAATAATTGTTGGTGATTTAACTCCCAATTCCAACCCTTGATGCTGAGTGCCAAGCAGGGAAGAATGCTGGTATGAGTTTTTAAACATAACCCGTTAACTGCTGCCAATCAAATGGTGAATAAGATACTCTTTAGGGTTCATATGTTTGTAAATCTGACTGTGATGAAGTCAGTGCCTCACCAGTCATGAAGCAAGACGGTTTTTGTTTATTTTTTTTTGCATAAGGGTACCCCCTTACAACATTTCAATGCTTTGGATAAAGTGTCATTGTCGGAAATCTCATAGAGGCATCAGTGGGAAGTGCGCTCAATTCCACGTTGATTGGAATGTATAAAAGAAATGTGCTTGGATTCGTGCGTGTGCACCACCCCCAACCCTGAGTGAAGGCATCACTATGGCGCATGTGGTTAGCACTTTAGGACGTTTGGTTCTGCACTTTAAGCTCGGCACAGACCTCAATGTGTGGAGTTTGCACGCAAACTTCTCCCATATCCTCAAAACATGCTCGTTCGGTTTATTGGAGACTGTAAATGATCAATTATCACTAAGGAAAAGAACACGAATGAATATCCTCACATGAAATAATGTCCACATTGATGCTCCTGATCCCACTTGGCTTCAAGTGTTTTATTGTAGGACCCAAAATGCCATTGGCAGTCGAAATGGTGGAGTCTCTCACAACTGGAAAAAATATGAAATAAGTGTTATTGTGATGGCTCCAGCAGCTGGAAACATTGAATAAAAGCAATGAACCTTTGGAAAACCAATTGACATGTCCAGTATTAGTCAACTTTATGAATATTATTCATCACTGAGGTTCCACTGTGCTGTGCCAGTTTACAGTAAGTGTATACTTCATTTTTATATAGTATGAACATGTTGCGGTGAATAGGACTCCATACTAGATGTGCCTTTCTCTCCAAAGGGTTATGGGGGCCGAAGGGGTGGGGGCTCTTTGGCCAACATTTGAACTATTTTCAACATTGAAAAAAAAAAATTGTTTTCCTTATACCTATTCTAAAATTTGACTTTACCTTGAAAAATGATATTTTAAACAATTTTTACATATTTGTGTTACACCTAATCCCAACTAAAGTTGTAGCAGCACATTGTGTTTCGAACATAGAGGCTTCACTCTATCGCAGTTTTTGTTTACCTTGTACAGTATTTTAGGCCTAAATTAGGCATTTTGGTAAACTTGCCTACCTTATTGGTATCCCAGCAGGCACAAGACATTGATACAACGTTGATTATCCATACATGTCCTTTAAAACTGACTTTAAAACAACGTTTCATGTATTTGTAAATTGAGACAACGTTGATGTCCAACGTTGGATCCACGTTGTTGGTTGGGAAATTACCAAATTTCAATGGTCAAAACGACATCACAACCTGACATTGTTTCAACGTCATGTTAGTTGCTTAATAGCAGGACCTAATTAAACAAGTTCTCAACGTGGTTTTAATGTCTTGTGCCTGCTGGGACTACAGTAGTATTGTCATAAAGCAGGGGTTCTTAACCTTTTTGACCTTGGGGCCAAACTTTTCCACTACAGATGGGCCCAGGGCCCACTCAGATATGACACTATCAATCAATCAAAGATTATTTACACAAAATAATAGTCTTTTAACCGTATTTTGGTAAACTTACATACATTATTAGTACCCCAGCAGGCACAAGACATTGATACAACGTTGATTATCCATACAAGTCCTTTAAAACTGACTTTGAAACAACGTTTCAAAAGAGTTGTATTTGTAAATCGAGACAACGTTGATGTCCAACGTTGGATCCAGCAGTTGGTTGGGAAATGATCAAATTTCAATGGTCAAATCAACGTCACAACATGACATTGAATAAACGTTGTCAAAAAACTTGTTGTTTCAACGTTGTATTTGTGTTGTATAATATTGTTTGGGAATTGACCAAAATTCAATGGTCAAGTCAACATCAGAACACAACATTGAATAAACATTGGAAAAAAGAATGTTGTTTCAATGTTGTACTTGTGTTGTAGAATATTGGTTGGGAAATTACCAAATTTCAATGGTCAAATCAACGTCACGACCTGACATTGAATAAACGTCGTCAAAAAGCGTCTTGTGTCAATGTTGTATTTGTGTGTATATTATTTGTTGGGAAATTAGCAACATTCAATGGTCAAAACAAAGTCAGAACCCAACATTGATTAAGAGTCGTCAAAAAGCATGTCGTTTCAACGTTAGGTTTGAGCTGCTCAACATCAGGACCTAATTCAACAAGTTCTCAACGTGGTTTTAATGTCTTGTCCACTAGATGAGACCATATCTCCTAAAGCAGGGGTTCTTCACCTTTTTGACCTTGGGGCCAAACAATTCCACTACAGAGGGGCCCCGGGTTGGATATAGAGAACATACAAACCATTTATTTATTGAATCAAAAATACTGAAATTCCACGACATACTGAATTTGCAAACAGCTAAAATTATACACAAAGCAAACTATAACCTGCTACCCAAGAATATACAACAATGGTTCTCAAAAAAAAAGGAGAAATATAATCTTCGAGAAAAATGTAATTTAAAACATTTGTATGCACGTACAACACTTAAGACCTTCAGTATATCAGCATGTGGAATTAAATTATGGAATGGATTAAGCAAAGCAATCAAACAATGCACTAATATGATCCACTTCAAGAAACTCTTCAAACTTAAAGTGTTTACAAAGTACAAAGAAGAAGAACCATGTTAAACATTCTGAATTTATTTCATCCGTCCATTCATTCATTCTCAAAATAATCTTACTCATCTCATCATATGAAATATAACTTACTTCACTAATTATTATTTATTTATTTATTTTTATTGTGATTACTTATGGAGTACATTGTGAATAAATTGAGAACAGGAAGTGAACAAAAGTTTTAGCAACTGTTTTGTAAAAATAAAGGGGTAGGATTAAATAAGCTCTGCTTCTTCCTACTCCTTTTCGACCATGTTGAAAAGACAAACTGGAAATTGTGATGTATCATGTTGTATGCGTGCATGTTCCAAATAAACTCAAACTCAACTCAACTCAAACTCAGCACTCAGATATAACACAATCAATCAATCAAAGATTATTTACACTAAATTAATAATATTTTAATCGTATGCAATAATTACATCAAACCTACTTAAAGTTTAACATAATTGTCGATTTATGTGAAACCATGTGTAAATCACAAATATTGTTATCAAGGCTTAGGTCAGGCTGATTACAAAAATAAACCCTAATCAAATATACTGCAAAAGAAGAGATTAATAAAAAGTATTGAAAAATAAATTTACGTACAATTACGCAGTGCTAAAATAAATACATTCTAACTAAATTAATAATAAAAAATAATATATGTTTCTTAAATTAGCTGACAATAAAATTAAAGTGCAAAAAAATACAGCTTAGTCATATTTTTTTGGCGCTTAAAGGGGAACCACACTTTATTGGGGAATTTTACCGAACATTCACAATCATTATGTAAGACACATGTATTTTTTTAATGATTTCTAAATAGTAAATAAATGCGATCAAAAGTGAGCTTACAATTGAGCTATAGGAGTCGCTCTATTCTGCCTATAAAAACCCTTTAAAAAACCTGAACACCTCTATTAAAGTTTTATATACATGCTGTAAGTATATATGTAGTGTAGTAAAAGGCACATTTATAATGACACTTAATGTTTACGTATTTTTCTTATTCTAAGCATACCTGGTGCATTAATTTCAAAAAGGCATCACAACGTTCACTTTTTTCCCTCCCAACAACATCCCTGATTATTACTCACTGCAGATTTAATGAGAGCCAACAAACAAAATAAAAACATCACTCACTGTGCAAGGTCTGCTGTCAGGATGCCGACTGATAGAATCTTGTTATATTCCCGTTTGGATGAAGAATGACTCATAATCCTCCCGAAGAAACGGGGGGTGTAACCAAGCAACTTTTCTTGTCGTTAATATCCGGGTCTAAATTGGTTGTCAAAGTGTACCAACTTGTCGGATTACGTGCTCATCCTTCAACTATCCAGGTGAGAGGCTTGATTTATGATCTAGAATAAAGTTTCACAAGCAAGGAAGCAGCTTACCACTCGATGATGTAAACATTGGTACACAAACTGATCACGGCGCCGCTATAAATAGTTTGTCTGCATCAGCGCCTTTAATAAAAATATAATTAATACTTGGTTAATATTCAAGTCATGAAATGTAAATGGAGTATTGTTGTCGCTTTTTGGACGTCTTTTTATTGGGTTTAATCAGCGGAATAGAGCACCTCCCATTGGCTCCGTTGTATGCAGACTTTTATTTACGTTAGAATTAGAGATGTCCGATAATGGCTTTTTTGCCGATATCCGCTATTCCGATATTGTCCAACTCTTAATTATCGATTCCGATATCACCCGATACCGATATATACAGTCGTGGAATTACCACATTATTATGCCTAATTTTGTTGTGATGCCCCGCTGGATGCATTAAACAATGTAACAAGGTTTTCCAAAATGAATCAACTCAAGTTATGGAAAAAAATGCCAACATGGCACTGCCATATTTATTATTGAAGTCACAAAGTGCATTATTTTTTTTTAACATGCCTCAAAACAGCAGCCTGGAATTTGAGACATGCTCTCCCTGAGAGAGCATGAGGAGGTTGAGGTGGGCGGGGTTTGGGGTGGGAAGAGTTAGTGCTGCAAGGGGTTCTGGGTATTTGTTCTGTTGTGTTTATGTTGTGTTACAGTGCGGATGTTCTCCCGAAATGTGTTTGTCATTCTTGTTTGGTGTGGGTTCACAGTGTGGTGCATATTTGTAACAGTGTTAAAGTTGTTTATACGGCCACCCTCAGTGTGAACTGCATGGCTGTTAACCAAGTATGCGTTTGCATTCACTTGTGTGTGTAAAAAGCGTAGGTATTATGTGATTGGCCGGCACGCAAAGGCAGTGCCTTTAAGACTTATTGGCGCTCTGTACTTCTTCCTATGTCCGTGTAACACTCCGTACAGCGGCGTTTTAGAAATAAACAGATACCGATAATTTCCGATATTACATTTTAAAGCATTTATCGGCCAATAATATCGGACTGCAGATATTATCGGACATCACTAGTTAGAATGCATTTTAAAACAAATATATTGGTCATCATGTCTCTCATAATGATTGTGATAATGATAAGCAAAGTTAAAAAAAAAAAAAAGTGCAGTTCCCCTTTAAGAAACTTCTTTTTGACTTGCCACAAGTGGTGGAAAAGTGTATTACAACAGAGTATACCGCTGGCTGAAAAACAGATATTTTTTGGCTGCAATGTAATCTCCAGTAGAACACACCCAAGGCTACTATACAGTGTGAAACGTGTGTGAAGAGGACTATATGGATGTTATTCCATTTTTAGAGGGCTCTAATTATGTTGAATTAAAATGTATTTAGAGGGACGTGAACCGTTTTTTAATGCTCTAACTATGAAAATATTCGATTTCTTATTAACAAGGATCCTACTTCTCGGAAATTTGCTTACCACGGTCAGGTCTGGAACAAATTAGCCACGACAAACGAGGGACGACTGTTCCCATACACACGTGTCGTTCAATATTATCAAATATAGAGTTGAAAAAAGAGGTCATATTGTGATTTTTTTTCCACATGTAAAACACTTCCTTGTGGTCTACATCAGTGTTTTTCAACCACTGTGCCGCGGCACACTAATGTGCCATGAGATATTGACTGGTGTGCCGTGGGAAATTATGCAACTTCACTTAATTGGTCCAAAAAAATATTTTTTGCAAATCAATAATTATAATCTGCAAATAACGTGCGGTTGCTTAGTGTCTGTGCTGTGTAAAACTTGGCAGGGTAACCCCTAGGGGTGTGAGAAAAAAATCGATTCGAATTCAAATCGCCATTCTCACGTTGTACGATTCAGTATCGATTCTCATTTTTCAAAAATGGATTTATTTATTTATTATTTTTATTTTTATTTTTATTTTTATTTTTATTTTTATTTTTATTTTTATTTTTATTTTTATTTTTATTTTTATTTTTATTTTTATTTTTATTTATTTTTTTATTTTTTTATTAATCAATCCAACAAAACAATACACAGTAATACCATAACAATGCAATCCAATTTCAAAACCAAACCCGACCCAGCAACACACAAACACGACACAGAAAAATCCAAAAGTAGTGAAACAAAAATGAATATTATCAACAACAGTATCAATATTAGTTACAATTTCAACATAGCAGTGATTAAAAATCCCTCATTGACATTATCATTAGACATTTATTAAAAAAAAATATATATATATATATATATAAATTAACAGTAGTGTCACAGTGGCTCATAAGCTTGACAACACACTGTGTCCAATATTTTCACATAGATAAAATAAGTCATATTTTTGGTTCATTTAATAGTTAAAACAAATTTACATTATTGCAATCAGTTGATAAAACATTGTCCTTTACAATTATAAAAGCTTTTTACAAAAATCTACTACTCTGCTTGCATGTCAGCAGACTGGGGTAGATCCTGCTGAAATCCTATGTATTGAATGAATAGAGAATCGTTTTGAATCGGGAAAATATCGTTTTTGAATCGAGAATCGCGTTGAATCGGAAAAATCGATTCATAATCGAATCGTGACCCCAAGAATTGATATTGAATTGAATCGTGGGACACCCAAAGATTCACAGCCCTAGTAACCACGTAATACTCCGTGTCAGTAGGTGGCAGCAGGTAGTTAATTGCTTTGTAAAAGTCGAAATGTGTCGGGTGAGGCGAGGATGGTTTGTTGTGATCCCAATATGCAGACCACAGCGTGCATGTAAAAAAAAAAGTATGTAACGCTTAAACCAAAAATGAACAAAAGGGAAAGGGAAAGCACTTTGGGTAAATTTATACCACATATAAATAATCCACTGATGTCACACTTGGGAAAAACGTCACAATTAGGGAAAATTCCAAGTGGCTTGTTTAGAAGAAGTATATAAAATCAGACTGTCGATATTATCGGCCAATAAATGCTTTAAAATATAATATCGGAAATTATCGGTATCGGTTTCAAAAAGTAAAATGTATGACTTTTTAAAACGCTGCTGTGTACACGGACGTAGGGAGAAGTACAGAGCGCCAATAGACCTTAAAGGCACTTCCTTTGCGTGCCGGCCCAGTCACATAATATCTACGGCTTTTCACACCCACACAAGTGAATGCAATGCATACTTGGTCAACAACCATACAGGTCACACTGAGGGTGGCCGTATAAACGACTTTAACACTGTTACAAATATGCGCCACACTGTGAACCCACACCAAACAAGAATGACAAACACATTTCGGGAGAACATCCGCACCGTAACGCAACATAAACACAACAGAACAAATACCCAGAACCCCTTGCAGCACTAACTCTTCCCACCTCAAACCCCGCCCACCTCAACCTCCTCATGCTCTCTCAGGGAGAGCATGTCCCAAATTCCAAGCTGCTGTTTTGAGGCATGTTAAAAAAAATAATGCACTTTGTGACTTCAATAATAAATATGGCAGTGCCATGTTGGCATTTTTTTTTCCATAACTTGAGTTGATTTATTTTGAAAAACCTTGTTACATTGTTTGATGCATCCAGCGGGGCATCAAAACAAAATTAGGCATGATAATGTGTTAATTCCATGACTGTATATATCGGTATCGGTTGATATCGGAATCTGTAATTAAGAGTTGGACAATATCGGAATATCGGATATCGGCAAAAAAAGCCATTATCGGACGTCTCTAGTAAGAAATGTTGGTTTTGCATAACAGGGCCGCTTTGAGTCACAAGAAGCAAATGGCACCGTTTCAGTGAAATAGGACAAGCAGTTTAAAAAATGAATGTATAGATATATATTCTTCCATGTCCTATCATTTCACATTGTAAAATGTTTTTTTTTTCATGTTTATACAAGTATTATAGTAGTTTTTCTTGGTCTTTTTCATCAATGTGAGCTCGTCGTGACATTTCAACCAAACAAACAGTGCGCACTGTCAAATTTAACACACACAAATGTTAAACAATATTTAATTTAAGTACAGTAGAGGCTGCAATTCAATATAAAGTACTTGACAAAAGTGGAAAGAGGTTTACAGCTAGTTAAAAATAGACATTATAGAGGGACAAAGGTGACCTTTAACTCTGGTCTCAGCCTTTTCCCATGCTCGTGTCCATTTGTTAGACTCATTTATAGAACTAGCATACTCAGAGTTGTGTTCAGTAGTCCGTCTTTTTTTCAGGAGCTTTGAATTGTAGCTAATTGACGTTTTCTTCCCTGAAATAAAAGTGGTATGTATGCATTAATTACTACAAAAGTGTCATAATTATGAGCATAGATTCATCTTTAGAACCCAATCACTTCCATTGCCAGTTCACTAGCCATGGAAGCTAACAAGCTAAATGCTAAATGCCAGATTTGAGAGTTAAACTAGCACATTTTTAACGATAAATTGTATAAGTACTCACCGCTAGTGAATTATTTTGATCATATATTTACTAGTACTTACCTCGCTGCAAGTTTAGAGGACAGATTTAAAATAAGACTGATGATACTGGTGGCACTCGACTGGGTGGCCGTGCGTTTCTCACCTAGGCCTTCAGTGATTTGATTGTTATTTTTATTAAGGATCCCTATTAGCTGGTTGCCACAACAACCCACTAGTCTTCCTGGGGTCCACAAACTCAATACAATTACAAGTAAAAGCATATAATTATAACTACACAATACAGAAACAAATAAAAGCATCAATAAGCAAACAAGCAAACAATTTACAGTCACAGAATAATAATTACCTATACATTAAAGTTAAAGTTAAAGTTAAAGTACCAATAATTGTCACACACACACTAGGTGTGGCGAGATTATTCTCTGCATTTGACCCATCACCCTTGATCACCCCCTGGGAGGTGAGGGGAGCAGTGGGCAGCAGCGGTGGCTGCGCCCGGGAATCATTTTGGTGATTTAACCCCCAATTCCAACCCTTGATGCTGAGTGCCAAGCAGGGAGGTAATGGGTCCCATTTTTATAGTCTTTGGTATGACTCGGCCGGGATTTGAACTCCCAACCTACCGATCTCAGGACGGACACTCTAACCACTAGGCCACTGAGTAGGTACACATTACACATACAATACAATTTAGATGTGCTACTTAGTCCGACTTCACCTCTCAAAATACTGTAATTTATGTCATTGGCCAGAGATACTACACAGAAACACACTTGCAAACTACTGTGCATTGAATCCACTCAACAGTGTACAAGACGGTTTATTTTTCGGCGCATTTAACATTCAATAAACCCGCTTCAGCAATCAAAACATATCGTATGTGGTACCGTCATAATTAAAATAATTGTATAAAACAAATGAAACATGAAAAAAATTAAGAAATCAAATATTTGAACTCACAATTTGTAGCACCCGTTCGACGCTGTATAAGCCAGTGGTACCGCTCGTAGTCGGTAGTTGGTCATAGTCGGTTGATTCGTGTGAAAGTGAAAAAACTAAAAAAAAAAATTATATATTGTCTAAAAATTAGTAATGTGGCGGATTCTACTGTAGTTTTTAACAAATGCCATTTAATCAAAGGAGTATTTATCAATCAATCAATGTTTACTTATATAGCCCTAAATCACGAGTGTCACAACGACATCCTCGGTTCAGATCCGACATCAGAAGAAAAAACTCAACACAATGGGATGACAATGAGAAACCTTGGAGGGCACCCCCCCCATCCTGGTCAGAATAAATTGTGTGATTAATCTGTATATATACATGATTAATACAGTTTGTGATTAATCACATGAGTTAACTCCTTGTTTTTGACAGCCCTTATTATCAAACTTTGTTTTTAATTATTATCAACTTAGATGTGTTTTCTACAAGAAAAAATTACAATAAAAACACATTTAAAACAATTGTTTGTTGACCAAAAGAAAGTCACTATGAGCATGCAAATAACTTGAAAAAATAATTAATTAATAATAAAAAAAAGGAATAAAAAAATAAATAAAAAAAGGAAAAAAGTAACTATTTTGCCCAAAGAGCAGCAAAACAAAAAAAGAAAACCTAATTAAAAACAATTATTTGTTGATCCCCAAAAAAGTTCTATTGAGCATTAAAATTAGTATACATATATTTTTTGGCAAGTAAAAAAAATAAAAAAAAGTAAAATATTTTTTTGTTTAAAAATCAGCAACGGTTATTTTTTTTTTTTTTACAGAATACAATTTCATCAAAGGAGTATGTATGGTGAAAATAAATTGTGTGTTAAATCTGAGTATATTCATGATTAATGCAATATTTTTGACTTAGCTTGTTATTTTTGACAGCCCTTGTTATAAAATGTTTTTAATTATTATCGACTTAGGGTGAATGAAATGTTGTTTCTGCAGAAAACGACCTGTTTTTGAATAAAAAAATTAAAAAATATTTATTGACCAGAAAAAGTCACTTTATGCATTCAAATTTGTACCCCCCCCCAAAAAAATATATATACATAACAATGTTAATAATAATAATAATAATAATAATAATAATAAAAAAAACAATTTTTTTTTGCAAATTCTTAGATTTTTAGGTAAGTACAAAAATTTAAATAAAATACTATTTTTGACTAAAAAGTCTACTGTGTCTTTAAATGAAGACCATTTTTTATCAAAGGTGCTATATAGCATCATTCTAGTGAATTGAAACTTTTTTCACCATGTTTGATTCAAATAAAGCAAGTTGTTCTGTTAACTGCTTCAAAATAAGTAAATCATTATACATTAGCTTCATTGTTTTCTTCTCTCAGCACTCCTAACTTGACCTTTTCTTTTTTTTCTTTTTTTATAAATTCCCGTTTACCCAGTGTTTTGACTTCAGGATGTTTATTCATACTTGGGAATGTGAAGACTGAACGTCAACACTTGCTCGAGTGTAGCTGAATTCCACAACTATCCACTGTAAATTGGTGGTGGATGTGAGGTGCTGATGAGAGCAAAACATTCCTCCTGCTTTCAGGAGTTGTAGTGTGTGTCCTACATTTCCTTTACAGTTTATATTCGGTCAAAGGTCTGAAACATAATTTGATCCCGCCATGATAAAGTATATATTATTATACTCTACTTTTAAGTTATTTTTGTGTGGGATTGCAGCCGTTGACGTCTCTCCTTTTGTTTTTAAAGGTCTCCGGGCAAAATTGAGTCGTCTCTCGGGTGTCCTTTGGGAGCAGTAAAGCTGAAAGCAATACGACGACATGGCCGTGCAGCCATACTGGAGCGAGGCGGGGCTGTTTTGAATGGCTGAAGGTTTGTGCTGAGGGGGGAGAAAGGTAATATAAAGATAATGTGGAAAGATTTATAAGATTTTAGCGAAGTAAGTGCCGAGACGATGACAGTTGAAAGGCTTTGAATATTTGGAGGCGCATTGGAGAAAAGAGAATGTGGGAGAAAAATAGTCTTTCCCGCTCTTGGAGGTGTAAATTCTCTACAGGTGGCCTGCAAAGTTGAATTACGGGAATGCTTGCATAACCACTTTCCTTTGCCATTGTGGCTTTTTATGAACAATAAATACAATATGTTTCAAGAAACGTATTTTAAGGAATGCAACATTCTCAAGCCACCGTTTGACATCTGCTGCTTGTCTGCAGCTATGGAGATTGGTTCTTTGTGTGGTGTAATGCCAGCAAACAAGCAGGGCCCCCATATGCAAGACTCCTGAAGGGCCCTCCCCCATCCCACCATAAACCTAAAGTCACTTTGTATTTTTACATGCACTCATTGCATAGATTTTGTGGAAACTACCTTTTTAAAACACATTATTCAATTGCAATAATACATAATGCTGTATATAGAGAACATGCAAACCCTTTATTTATTGAATCAAAAATATTGAAATTTAACGATTTGGTGCATTTGCAAACAACTAAAATGATGTACAAAAGCAAACCCTAACCTGCTACCCAAGAATGTACAACAATTCTTCTCAACAAAAGAGCAGAAATATCACCTTAGAGGAAAATCTAATTTAAAACATTCGTATGCACGTACAACACCTAAAACCTTTAGCATATCAGTATGTGGAATTAAATTATGGAACGGATTAACCAAAGAAATCAAAGGAAGCACCAATATGATTCAGTTTAAGAGACTGTTATAACTACAAGTGTTCACAAAGTACACAGAACAATAATTATGTTGAACATCTTGAACCATTTCTTTTTCTTTTGAGATAAAGATTGTTTATGTATTTAATATTTGTTAACTTACTAGGCACAATAAAATATGCGAGAATGTTGCCCCTGTTTTTATATACTCTCTCTGTTATCCTACAACCAAACACACAAAAAATACGCCATGGGGCCAAAAAATGTTGCGAGTGGCAGCACTGTGATAAGGACAGGCTAGGATAGGAAGGGGAAATTACTTGGTTGCAGTGTGGGTATAAAAAGTCCACAAAAATAAGGTAAAAAAAAAAAAAACACATGAAAACCAGAGGGAAACATCAAAGTAAACAAAGGACATAAAATACATCAGCGGTGAAATTTCTACATACAGCTACAAAGTAAATCACAACAAAAAAACAAAAAATGAGCAATGAATATTACATATTGCGCACATACGATTGCACCATGCTTAGACAAACAACAAAACAAAACAACATGAGTAGATGGATGAGTGAGAGCACTGGTGTCAAACTCAAGGCCTGGGGGCCAGATCTGGCCCGCCACATCATTTTAAATGGCCCTCGAAAGCCTAGAAATAATATGTGTCTATAAAGTGCTTTATCTTTTCTTAATAAATGTATTCATTATTTCCATTTTGGCAGATACAAATGCAAAAGTACCGTATTTTTCGGAGTATAAGTCGCTCCGGAGTATAAGTCGCACTGGCCGAAAATGCATAATAAAGAAGGAAAAAAACATATACAAGTCGCACTGGAGTATAAATCGCATTTTTGGGGGAAATTTGATAAAACCCAACACCAAGAATAGACATTTGAAAGGCAATTTATAATAAATAAAGAATAGTGAACAACAGGCTGAATAAGTGTACGTTATATGACGCATAAATAACCAACTGAGAACATGCCTGGTATGTTAACGTAACATATTATGGTAAGAGTCATTCAAATAACTATAACATATAGAACATGCTATACGTTTACCAAACAATCTGTCACTCCTAATCGCTAAATCCCATTAAATCTTATACGTCTAGTCTCTTATGTGAATGAGCTAAATAATATTATTTGATATTTTACGGTAATGTGTTAATAATTTCACACATAAGTCGCTCCTGAGTATAAGTCGCACCCCCGGCCAAACTATGAAAAAAACTGCGATTTATAGTCCGCAAAATACGGTACATGTAGTTAAATATATAAATATATATATTTAATATATATTTATAATATATAAATATGTATTATCCAACAATTCTACAAATATATCATTGTACATTTCAAACCATTTTTTTGAAGTACCGTATTTTTCGGAGTATAAGTCGCACCAGAGTATAAGTCGCACCTGCCGAAAATGCATAATAAAGAAGGAAAAAAACATATAAATCGCACTGGAGCCCGGCCAAACTATGAAAAAAACTGCGAGTTATAGTCCAAAAAATACGGTAAATACTTTTTTTTGCTTGACTTATGTTTTCAAAGCAAGTTATCCATCAACTTGTTCACTGTAAAAATGAAAACTGTCACACCTTCGTGACTGTTTTGGACTCACGTTTACTTTTTCCCGGTGTGTGGTATTTTAGTTTCTGTCCTGTGCCCTTATTTTGTTATTTCCATTTCCTCTTTCAATGCATAGGCATCCACACTGGCTCAGGTGTGCCCCGGTTGCCAATCAGGCTGTGTTTTCTGTAATTGCAATTTATTTCTTGAAAGGTAAAGTGTTTTGCACTTCCAGGCCACCGTACCATCTCCTCCAACAAGAGTCTTTAATAAAGGTTTTATATGAATTTATCCATTTCATTTGTCATTGACATTTTGGCCCATTCTTAGTTGTGCTTTGTGACTGTACTCATCTCAGCACGGGCCAAATATCTTGCATCAAATATAGATTTTCATATGATGCTCTTTTTTTCTTTTGCTGTTATCGAACCGATATCCATATCACCCCAATTATAAACCATCGGCTCATATTGCACTGTGCAGGTATCAGCAATGCGGGACTGTGTAGAAAATACTGTGGGAGCCTTGCTTGCTTGCCAGAACCCTTACAGAGACGTTCACAGCTGTGCAGTCTTGAGCATATATCTGAGGCGCCGCCTTAAAAGAGGTCCATCTCACGCTGGTCTCTAAATCAATTGCGTGTCACGGCTGTGAATAGCAGGCCAATAAGCTCAATTAACACCGAAATAGTCCGAATCTGTGTCCTTCTGCTGCTCGTCGCCACCTCCTGGGACAGCCCTGTCAGATGTGTGCACCACCAGAGGACATAGAACCCCCTATCAATCTATAGCCGCATAACTTGGCCCTGCACTCACGGACAGCTCGTCGCCTATTTTTACATCACATCCTGGCAACGCACATGGGAAAACAAGCCCCCCCCTGCACTATCAGTGTATCCAGTGTTGTCTGGCCCCTCGGCGCTCTGCCCCCGTCTGATGTCGGAGAAGGCAGGAACATGAGATAGCTGCTTAGGATAGCTGAAAGATGGCTGCTTTAGATAGACGGAGATACCAAAACAACTTGATGCCTTTGGCGGCAGGGAGCAGTCGTTCATATTTCAGACAAACTCCTGCCGACATCCCTGTGCGTGTAATTTGACTGTAAGTGTTATCGAATGGTTATCTGCCAGAGATAAGGACAGTATGGTTTCCGCTCAAATGGTATGGTAAATGGGTTATACTTGTATAGCGCTTTTCTACCTTCAAGGTACTCAAAGCGCTTTGACACTATTTCCACATTCACCCATTCACACACACATTCACACACTGATGGCGGGAGCTGCCTAACCACGACCATACTTGCCAACCCTCCCGATTTTCCCGGGAGACTCCCGAATTTCAGTGCCTCTTCCGAATATCTCACAGGTCAACCATTCTCCCGAATTTCTCCCGATTTCCACCCGGACAACAATATTGGGGGCGTGCCTTAAAGGCCTACTGAAACCCACTACTACCTCCATGGGGCCCTAAGCAAAATTTGATTTTGGGGCCCTCTATTTCTGCCAATAATATTGATTGATCATTCACACACCTACTATAAACTCATTGCGGCTCTGGCAGTGTTGTTTACATTATCCTATTGTCAGCCTGGCATGTCTTTACAAATGACATGTCATTTATAAAGATATGGGGGTGGCCCAGTTAAGAACATAAATAATACCAATGAATGAACGAATGATGTCCAGAGTACCACATATGGTTCCTAATCTTAAAATGTAGAAAACATTCAGCTACAAGAGTGGCCTGGGGTTGAACAGTCCAAGTGATAAAGCTTTGTATTTACAGTAAAAGTGTCATCTTGTCTCATCAGTCTTGTACATATTAGTCTTTAATTACTAGTTTATATTTTTAGTTAATTGTTCATATTTAATGTTTACTTTGTACAAAGAGAGCACAGTCTACTGAAGTTAAATTCCATGTGTGTTAAACATAACTGGACAATAAAGCTGATTCTGATTCACTTTATTATTTTTGGTAACAAAAACCTGAAACAGCAATGTGCAAAAATGTTGACCTAAAATTGTGTTTTTGTACAATAATATATCTTTGATCATTTAGAAATCATCAGTCAGACTGTACATGCAAAAAATTAAAAATAAGAATTTTTTGTTAATTATGCTTTTGGGGGCCCCCTGGTGGCCGCGGGGCCCTAAGCAAGCGCTTAGTACGCTTATGCCTTGGGCCAGCTCTGCTACCGACCACATAGCCTGATAGTTTATATATCAATGATGAAATCTTAACATTGCAACACATGCCAATACGACCGGGCTAGCTTACTAAAGTGCAATTTTAAATTTTAAATTTCGCGCAAAATATCCTGCTGAAAACGTCTCGGTATGATGACGTCTGCGCGTGACGTCACGGATTGTGGAGGACATTTTGGGACAGCATGGTGGCCAGCTATTATGTCGTCTGTTTTCATCGCAAAATTCCACAGTATTCTGGACATCTGTGTTGGTGAATCTTTTGCAATTTGTTCAATGAACAATGGAGACGGCAAAGAAGAAAGCTGTAGGTGGGAAGCGGTGTATTGCGGCCGACTTCACCAACACAAACACGGCCGGTGTTTCATTGTTTACATTCCCGAAAGATGACAGTCAAGCTTTACCATTGGCCTGTGGAGAACTGGGACAACAGAGACTCTTACCAGGAGGACTTTTGAGTTGGATACGCAGACACGGTACCGTGAGTACGCATACAGCTGCGGCTTCCAAACATTTGATCGCTTGCCCGTACGTGCGTGCCGCTATGTGCATGTCACATACGTAACTTTGGGGACTTTGGGGAAATATATGTGCTGTATGGACTTTGGGGAGGTGAACGGTACTTTGGGCTGTGGAATTGAGTGTGTTGTGCAGGTGTTTGAGTTGTATTGGCGGGTTATATGGACGGGAGGGGGGAGGTGTTTGTTATGCGGGATTCATTTGTGGCATATTAAATATAAGTCTGGTTGTGTTGTGGCTAATAGAGTATATATATGTCTTGTGTTTATTTACTGTTTTAGTCATTCCCAGCTGAATATCAGGTCCCACCCGCCTCTCACAGCATCTTCCCTATCTGAATTGCTCCCCCTGCCCTCTAGTCCTTCACTCTCACTTTCCTCATCCACAAATCTTTCATTCTCGCTCAAATTAATGGGGAAATCGTCGCTTTGTCTGTCCGAATCGCTCTCGCTGCTGGTGGCCATGATTGTAAACAATGTGCAGATGTGAGGAGCTCCACAACCTGTGACGTCACGCTACTTGTCTGCTACTTCCGGTACAGGCAAGGCTTTTTTTATCAGCGACCAAAAGTTGCAAACTTTATCGTCGATGTTCTCTACTAAATCCTTTCAGCAAAAATATGGCAATATCGCGAAATGATCAAGTATGACAAATAGAATGGACCTGAAGAAGAAGAAGAAGTACGCTTGCAAGTTCCAAAATGATTGGAAAAAATAATTTCAGTTCATCCAGGACAGCTCGAAGGGGAAGGGGTATGCTGCCTGTAAATTTTGTAGATCAGACTTCTCCATTGAACACGGTGGCCGAGCGGATATACTCATTCATGAACGGATTATTTATATATATATATATATATATATATATATATATATAAGAAATACTTGAAAATATTTACACCCCCCGCTAATATTTAATTTATTGTTTGTTTGCTTGTATTCACATTTGTATAGTACAATTGTAATTTAAGCTTTATTTATATTTTATATATCCAGGTGTAGCTTCATAAATAACTCAAGATTCCAGGAACTAAAGGTTCCTCAACTTTTGGTGGGAAAAAGCTTAATGACGGTTATGGCAAGTGAGGTTGCATTCAAAAACACCCGGAATTATGAATATAGAGTGAGGTTTTTTTCTGTTTTGTTTTTTTACACAGCCTCTGTTCTGTATTGCTTCAATATTTATGGCAATTGTGTGTAAATTGTATTTTATATTTTTGAATGTTTTACTTAGATGTCAATAATTTACTATTTAACTTGAATGTCGCAAAATTCTATAAAAATAAAAAAAAAACACTGTTTTGTTGCATGTTTACCAATCTGGTACTAGGATCGGTTAAAACAGACCTGGGCAAATTAAGGCCCGGGGGCCACATGCGGCCCGTTAAGCTTTTCAATATGGCCCGCCGGACATTCCCAAAAAATTTTTTTAGATCTTTAAGATGGAAACTGTAGCTGCCATTATGATGTGCAGTGATGTTTACAGATGACCGTAAGTCTTGAACTCTTCAAAGTATTTCAATGGTTGGAATCTGCACTTTTGCGTGATATTCTAGTTACTATGGTAATCGTTTGGAGCGTTTCCACACAGTGTTTCCAGAGCGGCCAGCCTGAAATGCGGGTGTCAGGGACAGACGCGGAAGGAAATTTTTACAACAAAGTTCTAAAGCTTAATGATATTTCAGATGTATCAGATTGTAGGTGGGGTTTTTTTACCCTTTGCGTTCATATTTCGCTGTTTGTTGCATTTTTGTTGCGTTTTGCTTGATTGTAAAATATGTCGATCGAAAGGCGGTGTGATGTTCAAGTGTTGTCAATATTCAGTGTTTTATCGTCCATAGTTAATATTGTAAATCCACATTTATTTTCATGTACATTGTCTCATTCAGTAGAAAATTAAAAATTCCATTGCGTTTTTTTAAGGCGGTCTGTCGTAACGTTTTTAGCATTCAATCAGACATTTTTGTGAGGTTTTGTATTAGTGTTCCTAAAAGTAGATTTACCGGCCCCCAGACACATTTGTTTCTCTAAATTTGGCCCCCCGAGTCAAAATAATTGCCCAGGCCTGGGTTAAAATGTAAACAATAGCCATCTCTAGTCCAGACACCCAAAAAAAAAGAACCCAAAACACATTTTTTTAGAGTATATTTATACTTTCACCAAAATGTGGCATTTTATAATTTACTAACTAATCAATTTGATTAGTTTGTTAACCGCAATGTTTGGCCGTACAATAACCAAGACAAAATATGTTAACTAAGACAAACTTTTGCCCAAAGCCGAATCATATGAAAAGAGGGTCATAAAAAAAAAAAACGACAATCGTCCCTCACAACATCGCACTTCTTAGTTTGCGGTGTCACCCTATCACAGATTTTTTTTAATATAAATATTTTTTGCATTTTTTTTTTCGTATTTTTGGCCTAAACTAAGCATTTTCAATCATAAACATGACTAAATTAAGTAAAAGTATATGTACTACAGTAGTAATGGCCACTATATTAGACCAAAACAACCAGAGTGCACTGTTCAGTATCGTGACCTCTGATTGGCTTAGCCTCAGGCAGCGTTACAATATTGGATTAGCAAGTGTAGAGTTTGGAGAGCTCCAAAATTTTCAAAAAACGTATTTAGAAAGTCGTAAACTCTTTTTTATGCTCTAGCTATGAAAATATTTAAATTATAATCAATAATTCCCACTCTGCGGAAATTCCATTACCATGGTCAGGCCTAGAAGCAAATAACAGCGATGAATGAGGGTTTACTGTACTACATAGTGTAAATGACAAGAGGTAGGAATTGAATTGACAAATGATGAAAAAAAAATGTATTTCAGACAATTGCAAGTCTTTAAAAATAAGATTTCTCTGATTCTAATGTGTTAAAAAAAAAATCATTAAATTCAGAAAAATACTTATTGGTGAATGGAAAAGGAAGAGGAGCCAGAAGCACAAAATGATTAGGAAAAGAAGACCGGCATTGTGGTTTAAAGCTTCAACAACTTGGCACCACCAATTTTAGCCTTTTGCTTGAAGACCTGGAGTCACGTTACATTTGTGAACTTCTCTCATGCTTCCTTTTCTCGTTAGCGCAAGAACTACTCTTCTGTACCTCAAAAAATGTCAAACAAATGCAATAATATCTGATTCTAGCTACATTTATTTGTGCAAAACACAGACGTGATCCAGATCCGAAAACACACAAACACCATGAAAACAAAATGCCAAGCAAGTTCCATGAATAAAAAATACTGCGACTGCATAAAAGCTGAATAATTAAAAACAAATACAAACGAGAAATGCTGCAATTGACAAAAATTACAATGAAAACCCAAAAAACAAATGCATGAGAGAAATGCTTTTCTCTGAGTTGGGTTTCCAGAAGAAAAAAAGGTACATTTGGTTGTGTAAAATCGGTTGCTTTAATATTTGTAAAATAGTACGTCTTAAGTCTTTATTACCCGTCACCATCACTTCAACACTGCAAGTTTCCAATTAATTTTTTAATCACTATCCGAGGGTGTAACCCTGATAATTAGCAGACGTCTAACACTGTATCCTGGACTACAATCTGTGAAAACATTGTATACTGTAAGTTTTGGACACTTGGAACCCTGCGGCTTCCAAAACGGTGCGGCTCATTTATGGATTTTTCTTTGCCCAGGCAAATAAACTGAGTAGGTGTTTTATTGTTTGTGTTATGACGCCATCTTTTGGATGAATTCGCTCACTGCGGGAGCTGTAGTGTCCTTCCATTTACTGTAGAGTGCCGTTCAGCCTTTAAGTCGTTCATAGAGTTTCTACTCGTATAGATTCTTTATTTTCAACGTGTGTAAGTTTTACAATATACACTATATTGCCAAAAATATTTGGCCACCCATCCAAATGATGAGAATCAGGTGCCCTAATCACTTGGTCCGGTGTATAAAATCAAGCACTTAGGAATGGAGACTGTTTCTACAAACATTTGTGAAAGAATGGGCCGCTCTCAGTGATTTCCAGCGTGGAACTGTCATAGGATGCCACCTGTGCAACAAATCCAGTCTGAAATTTCCTCGCTCCTAAATATTCCAGAACTAACTATATTATAAAAAAAAGTGAACAGTTTGGGAACAACAGCAACTCAGCCACCAAGTGGTAGGCCACGTAAACTGACAGAAAGGGGTCAGCGGATGCTGAAGCGCATAGTGCAAAGACTTTCTGCACAGTCAGTTGCTACAGAGTTCCAAACTTCATGTGACCTTCCAATTAGCCCACGTACAGTAGGCAGAGAGCTTCATGTAATGGGTTTCCATGGCCGAGCAGCAGCATCTAAGCCATACATCACCAAGTCCAATGCAAAGTGTCGGATGCAGTGGTGTAAAGCACGCCGACACTGGACTCTAGAGCAGTGGAGACGCCTTCTCTGGACTGATGTGTCACGCTTTTCCATCTGACAATCTGATGGACCAGTCTGGGTTTGGAGGTTGCCAGGAGAACGCTACATTTCGGGCTGCATTGTGCCGAGTGTGAAATTTGGTGGAGGAGGAATTATGGTGTGGGGTTGTTTTTCAAGAGTTGGGCTTGGCCCCTTAGTTCCAGTAAAAGGAAATTTGAATGCTCCAGGATACCAAAACATTTTGGACAATTCCATGGGATGGCACTTCAAGTTCATATGTGAGTAAAGGCAGGTGGCCAAATACTTTTGGCAATATAATGTAACTAAAACAATTGATACTTACTAAACCGTCTGCAGTGTTTTCATGCATTTTTGTACGTGCTATCGTAATGTAATGAAACTAGCGTCCTTAGCAATAGCTAATATGCTAACATGTTCACCAGTGTCTGTGTTAGTATTATTAACTTACAACGGCATTCTTTTTGTATTGTTTCAGTTTCACAAACGCCACCAAAACGTCACCATGGAGATATTGAGTCTGTTTAGCTAATTGGAGAGTGAGCTTTTGCAGCTAGTGGGTCCATGACGATGACTTCTGTTTTGTTTGATCAGCCATTTTACTGCCGCGTTACAGACACCGTTTGGATACAAGTAAGGTATGTAAACTAGGGATGTCCGATTATATCGGACTGCCAATATTATCGGCCGATAAATGCTTTAAAATGTAATATCGGAAATTATCGGCATCGGTTTCAAAATTATCGGTATCGGTTTCAAAAAGTAAAATGTATGACTTTTTATAACGCCGCTGTGTACACGGACGTAGTGAGAAGTACAGAGCGCCATTAAACCTTAAAGGCACTGCCCAGTCACATAATATCTACGGCTTTTCACACACACAAGTGAATACAATCATACTTGGTCAACAGCCATACGGGTCACACCGAGGGTGGCCGTATAAACAACTTTAACACTGTTACAAATATGCGCCACACTTTGAACCCACACCAAACAAGAATGACAAACACATTTCGGGAGAACATCCGCACCGTAACACAACATAAACACAACAGAACAAATACCCAGAACCCCTTGCAGCACTAACTCTTCCGGGACGCTACAATATACACATGCCGAGCATGTCCCAAATTCCAAGCTGCTGTTTTGAGGCATGTTAAAAAAAAAAGCACTTTGTGACTTCAATAATAAATATGGCAGTGCCATGTTGGCATTTTTTTTCCATAACTTGAGTTGATTTATTTTGGAAAACCTTGTTACATTGTTTAATGCATCCAGCGGGGCATCACAACAAAATTAGGCATAATAAAGTGTTAATTCCACGACTGTATATATCGGTATCGGTTGATATCGAAATCGGTAATTAAAATTTGGACAATATCGGAATATCGGATGTCGGCAAAAAAGCCATTATCGGACATCTCCAATGTAAACAAACATTTACAAAACATTTCTGTGTAAATAACTCACTTCACAACGTATATATGTGCAGCTTTTAGTCTGGTGTGGCTAATATTTGGGAAAAAAATGTTTCCCAACCATTTAGTTGGTGCGACTTATATACCGGTACACTCTATAGCACGGAAAATACAGTAATCACTTTTTTTTTAGTTACCCGGGATACCGTAACACTAATGCAACAAGCTACAGTTTGCATCAGTGAAGTGTGAAAAGTGTTGAGTGCGTTTGATCCATCCCAGATCCTTGCCCAGCATGTCACCTTCCTCTTTATCTTGATTCCTGCGTTATCTCCTCTTTTATTACCAGCACCGGCCTCCAGCATGGCACCAGGAAGTTGGAGCCTGCAGGCATGTTTACACAAGAGAAGCATTCACACACTGATCTACTGAGATCTTGTGTGTGTGTGTGTGTTTGTGTGTGTGGGTGTGGGTATGACAAAACTAATGTAAAAAGGCAAAAGACACCATTTGTGCGTAACCGTGCCAGTTTGCACGCACCTTCTCAACATGCTTAGTATAGACAACGTATGGGGGATGGCGTGGCGCTGGTTTGGGAGAGTGGCCCTGCCAGCGACCTGAGGGTTCTTGGTTCGATCCCCACCTTCTACCAACCTCGTCATGTCCGTTGTGTCCTTGAGCAAGACACTTCACCCTTGCTCCTGATGGGTCATGGTTAGGGCCTTGCATGGCAGCTCCTGCCATCAGTGTGTGAATGTGTGTGTGAATGGGTGAATGTGGAAATAGTGTCAAAGCGCTTTGAGTACCTTGAAGGTAGAAAAGCGCTATACGTACAAGTATAACCCATTTACCATTTACTTACGAAAAACAGCGGTCACAAAACAGTTTTCAGTTTGATAAACTACAAACCCCGTTTCCATATGAGTTGGGAAATTGTGTTAGATGTAAATATAAACGGAATACAATGATTTGCAAATCATTTTCAACCCATATTCAGTTGAATATGCTACAAAGACAACATATTTGATGTTCAAACTGATAAACATTTTTTTTGCAAATAATCATTAACTTAGATGTTGATGCCAGCAACACGTGACAAAGAAGTTGGGAAAGGTGGCAATAAATACTGATAAAGTTGAGGAATGCTCATCAAACACTTATTTGGAACATCCCACAGATGAACAGGCACATTGGGTACAGGTGGGTGCCATGATTGGGTATAAAAGTAGATTCCATGAAATGCTCAGGCATTCACAAACAAGGATGGGGCAAGGGTCACCACTTGTCAACAAATGCGTGAGCAAATTGTTGAACAGTTTACGAAAAACCTTTCTCAACCAGCTATTGCAAGGAATTTAGGGATTTCACCATCTACGGTCCGTAATATCATCAAAGGGTTCAGAGAATCTGGAGAAATCACTGCACGTAAGCAGCTAAGCCGTGACCTTCAATCCCTCAGGCTGTACTGCATCAACAAGGGACGTCAGTGTGCAAAGGATATCACCACATGGGCTCAGGAGCACTTCAGAAACCCACTGTCAGTAACTACAGTTGGTCGCTACATCTGTAAGTGCAAGTTAAAACTCTCCTATGCAAGGCGAAAACCGTTTATCAACAACACCCAGAAATGCCGTCGGCTTCGCTGGGCCTGAGCTCATCTAAGATGGACTGATACAAAGTGGAAAAGTGTTCTGTGGTCTGACGAGTCCACATTTCAAATTGTTTTTGGAAACTGTGGACGTGGTGTCCTCCGGACCAAAGAGGAAAAGAACCATCCGGATTGTTATCGGCGCAAAGTTGAAAAGCCAGCATCTGTGATGGTATGGGGGTGTATAAGTGCCCAAGACATGGGTAACTTACACATCTGTGAAGGCGCCATTGATGCTGAAAGGTACATACAGGTTTTGGAGCAACATATGTTGCCATCCAAGTAACGTTACCATGGACGCCCCTGCTTATTTCAGCAAGACAATGCCAAGCCACGTGTTACATCAACGTGGCTTCATAGTAAAAGAGTGCGGGTACTAAACTGGCCTGCCTGTAGTCCAGACCTGTCTCCCATTGAAAATGTGTGGCACATTATGAAGCCTAAAATACCACAACGGAGACCCCCGGACTGTTGAACAACTTAAGCTGTACATCAAGCAAGAATGGGAAAGAATTCCACCTGAGAAGCTTAAAAAATGTGTCTCCTCAGTTCCCAAACGTTTACTGAGTATTGTTAAAAGGAAAGGCCATGTAACACAGTGGTGAACACGCCCTTTCCCAACTACTTTGGCACGTGTTGCAGCCATGAAATTCTAAGTTAATTATTATTTGCAAAAAAAAAATAAAGTTTATGAGTTTGAACATCAAATATCTTGTCTTTATAGTGCATTCAATTGAATATGGGTTGAAAATTATTTGCAAATCATTGTATTCCGTTTATATTTACATCTAACACAATTTCCCAACTCATATAGAAACGGGGTTTGTATATTAGTCTGTGGTTAAAGGGACTTGAAAGGACTCGAAACTCAAAATGCAGGACTTGGGACTTGACTTGAGACTTTCCAGTCTTGACTTTGGACTTGACTCGGGACTTGCCTGTCTTGATTCGGGACTTGAGGGCAAAGACTTGAGACTTACTTGTGACTTGCAAAACAATGACTTGGTCCCACCTCTGGCATTTAATATGAGAGATCTACTTTAATCCCGCTAATCTGCATATCCAGTTTCTCGTGGACCTTGTTGGGAAGTGGAACATGTGCCGACCAAACATTCATTATTCATTTTTTGTTTTAAACACGTTGACTCATTTAGTGCAGCGACCAAGTGTGTCGATCTTTCCAAGGGGAGCCAGAGGCTTGGGGCCTACCGTAATGACGATGATGAAGTACAAATATCTCCGACCATTTGCCTTGTGTCTGATTACAAGCTGGCAGCCCGGCCCCCGGCCCAACAACCCCCGACCATTTGTCATGTTTTCATGTGTTTTACCATTTTGATTACATGCTGTCAGCTGCAGGGAGGCGGCGATAGGGAGGGTGTGAGTGAACGGCGCAGAGAGTGACACATGTTGGAGTGGCTTGAGTGAGGGGGAACACATGCTGGCCTCAGACAGAACATGCAGAGAAGTGCATGTGAAACTAAGCTGGCAGGGCCACGGTGCAGAGCGAGAGCAGTTAGAGGACGAGCGGAGGAACTATCTTTGACCCTCCATTGCCTTCTAACAAACACCCCCCCCCCTCTTGAGCCCCCTCACTGTAAATCCAACAGGTCCTATTTATAAGCTGTGGATGGATGAGGGAATCAGGTGGACAGAGTCCCCACTGGTGGGGCGAGTGTGCTGCACGGTGTTGAAAGCGTGCGAGTGGACGTCTATCTTTGTGGACACCGATTCAGGAAAAGTGGTCCACAATTGCTGGGTCGCACGAAGGCACGGGCTCCGGTGCCAACATAAACAGTAGTGAGCGACTGCAAGCATGGGCGATGTCGACGAAAATCATACTTGCCAACCCTCCCGATTTTTCCGGGAGACTCCCGAATTTCAGTGCTCCTCCCAAAAATCTCCCGGAGCAACCATTCTCCCGAATTTCTCCCGGACAACAACATTGAGGGCGTGCCGTGATGGGACTGCCTTTAGCGTCCTTTACAACCTGTCGACACGTCCGCTTTTTCACCATACAAACAGCATGCCGGCCCAGACACATGTTGTATGCGGCATCTGCATACACACATAAGTGACTGCAAGACATACTTGATCAACAGCCATACAGGTCACACTGAGGGTGGCCGTATAAACAACTTTATCACTGTTACAAATATGCGCCACACTGTGAACCCACAACAAACAAGAATGACAAACACATTTCGGGAGAACATCCGCACCGTAACACAACATAAACACAACAGAACTAATACCCAGAATCCCTTGTATCCCTAACTCTTCCGGGACGCTACAATATACACCCCCTGCTAGCCCCTACACCCCCCCACCTCAACCCTGCCCACCTCAACCATACCCCCCACACCTTAACACCCCGCCCCCCCAATCTCCCGAATTCGAAGGTCACAAGGTTGGCAAGTATGACGAAAATTGACATCACGATATACAGTATATATTATTTAGACTTAGACTTAGACAAACTTTAATGATCCACAAGGGAAATTGTTCCACACAGTAGCTCAGTTACAAAGGATGGAAAGTGTAAGGATGGAAAGGATAATGCAGGTATAATGTAGACTTAAAATGTACCATTGTGGCAATATAAAATATACAACCATTGTTCTCAAAAAAAAGAGGAGGAATATAATCTTAGAGAAAAATGTTATTTAAAACATTTGTATGCACGTACAACACTTAAGACTAGGGATGTCCGATAATATCGGACTGCCGATATTATCGGCCGATAAATGTTTTAAAATGTAATATCGGAAATTATCGGTATCGGTTTCAAAAAGTAAAATGTATAACTTTTTAAAACGCCGCTGTGTACACGGACGTAGGGAGAAGTACAGAGCGCCAATAAACCTTAAAGGCACTGCCTTTGCGTGCCGGCCCAATCCCATAATATCTATGGCTTTTCACACACACAAGTGAATGCAAGGCATACTTGGTCAACAGTCATACAGGTCACACTGAGGGTGGCCGTATAAACAACCTTAACACTGTTACAAATATGCGCCACACTGTGAACCCACACCAACCAAGAATGACAAACACATTTCGGGAGAACATCCGCTCCGTAACACAACATAAACACAACAGAACAAATACCCAGAACCCCTTGCAGCACTAACTCTTCCGGGACGCTACAATATATACACCCCCGCTACCTACAAACCCCGCCCCCCCATACATACACACATCTTGTAGCGTCCCGGAAGAGTTAGTGCTGCAAAGGGTTCTGGGTATTTGTTCTGTTGTGTTTATGTTGTGTTACTGTGCAGATGTTCTCTCGAAATGTGTTTGTCATTCTTGTTTGGTGTGGATTCATAGTGTGGCATATATTTCTAACAATGTTAAAGGTTTTTATACTGGCACCCTCAGTGTAACCTGTATCGCTGAAGATCAAGTATGCGTTGCATTCACATTATGTAACTGAGCCAGCACTCGTTGGACTAGACGAAAAGGGGACGTTACAATTCTCCGGAGGGGCACTGAAATTTGGGAGTCTCCCGGGAGGTTTGGCAAGTATGAGAATTAGCGGTGTACAGCTCTAGTGTTAATTTCATATCACCTCACGGGCCAAGTGAAATTACACGGCGGGCCAAATTTGGCCCGCGGGCCAGAGTTTGACACCCTTGCTCTATGCCGTTGTTTCGAGCCACAACCAGTGGTGGTCAATTCAGTTTTTATTGTCAATAAGTACGATATTTGGAGCCTTGGAGGGTATACCTCATGTTAATGAAATACGATTAATCAATCGCTGTTACAAAATCCATAAGTGTGAATATTCGGAATAAAAAAAATAATCGATGGACGGCACTGGTAATAAGTCATGGAAGTTGCTCAATCATTTTACTGTGCAGTCTTTGGTCCATTGACAAAAATACCAATGTAAACACAACTGCACCAAAATTCTCACCAAATATATATTTTTAATTTTTGGTCCAAAACCGAAGTACCAAACCACAAGTGTGAACAAAGTATTTCGCAAACAGAAGGATAGTTATGATATTTGTTTGAAAGGAAATGGTGTTCAATGAATCAGACTCCTCAACAACTGTTGAACAGCGATTAAATAATCTTGAACTGATATTGAAAACATAACTAATAAAACAAATATGTCTTAAATTGAGTCTTAAAATCTCAAAAAACAGGGGTCATTACGGTATTAATACGGCTATCTACCTACTATGTGCCTAGCATTGTTTGGAGAGGATTGGATAAAAACTGACAAAAAAATACAGTTTTTAATGTTTGATGTTTATGGTCTACGGTTTTTTGGTAAATGTAACGTTAATAAAGACCAACCAACTCACAAAGAACTGTGACGCTATAAATGCTGAAGCTATACTGTTAAACTATGTTGTATTGAAGATAAATATAAACTATGACTTTAAACAACTCTAAGATAACCTCATAATAAGTAGCTTTAGTTGGTTATTTTTTTCTTCTTTATTTTTATCTTTTCGGAATGCTGCTTATGGCACAGGGGTGGGACCGGACAAGCACTGCTTCTTTCCACTTTTTGGACGGTTGACCACTTGAGCAAAACCTATGCTTGTGAAGTTTCAACATGGTCCAAATAAAATAAATCGATTGATTGATACGTGTCAAATTTCAGCATCTGATGAAATAGTAATAAAATAAAATCCACTTGATCTTACTGTAATGTGTTGTAGTGGACCTCACAAGGCAACATCAGTCAATGTTGTGGACCAAAGCTAAGCTAACACTGGAAAGCTAATAGGGTCATCCATCATAAGAGAACAGGATCCTCTCCTCAGCCCAAACACCCTCACACTCGTAGGCTTTTCTGTCTTTATTATTGTAAGCGAACAAGGGGGCCCTTTATAGTTAACCTAAGTTATCCAGTGTCTCGTTTTGGAATTTAAATAAAGACCAGAAACAAAGCAAAAAGAGCACGAAGGTCATTGTGGTTTGAAACCTTCAAAACCTCACGCCTTACCAAGCGGCCTGAATGTGCAACCAAGGCCAGCGGGTCATGACCAGGCCCGTTCAGTCCTGGCTGTGTTTTGACACTGCAAAAACACAAATCCGTCAGACGGCCCATTTGCAAAAACCATGCATTCCTTACACTTTGTTCCTCTTACAGTAATTTCTTGGCATGGAGTCCTCGGATATTTTACTGCAATGGCTTGCGAAAAGGCTTCAAGACCGTAAACATTATGAAAATCTTGTTTTCTTGTATGAAAAGGGTCATACTTGTGGGCTTTAGGATCCAATAAAACTGTACAATACAAATATGGCGTGAGCCTCGCGTGGAAGAAAAACACGCAGGGCAGCATGAAGTTAATTTAACGCGACAGTAAAGTGAAGACTGTTAAGTTCATTTATGGCACTTGTGTTTACGAGCGTGTGCTGAAAAGTGAATGGGTTGACCATGATGCAATGGGGACCTTGGGTTCTCCTCAAGGCTCTCTCTATCCCTCTTGAATTCAGCTGCCCACGACTGCACATCTGATAAAGCTGAAGCACCTAATGCAGAAACCATGTCAGAATGGATATTCATCAATCAATCACAATTCATTTATATAGTCCTTAATCATAAGTTCCTCAAAGGACTTAAAAACCACAACGACATCCCCTGATCTGAACCCACAGAAACTTCTAACACCCAATCTTGGAAAAATAAGAAACCTTGGGAAGGGACCGTAGATGTGGGGACCCTGTTCCAGGGAGACCGACTGCAAAGGATGAAGAGTGGGTATAATTATTCAATTGTTACATTATTAATAAATAATGTGAGAGTCCAGTCCATGGGGAAGCCTACAGAGGGTCGTAAGTGGATCTTCTTCCATGTGGACAAGTCACCAACAGTGCACAGAAGAGTGGTTAACCCTGGGTTAGGATTTGGGAACAGCTAGCATCCCTTACAGACTGGTACCTCTCCAGAATGTATCTATTAGCTAAAGCGGGGGGTCGGTAACCTACGGTCCTAAAGCCGAATTCGGCTCTTTAGGTGGCTCCCTGGCGCTCTTTCAAAAATGTATGAAAATGGATAAAAATATATTTTTTGTTTTAATCTGTGTTGGCCCTGCGATGAGGTGGCGACTTGTCCAGGGTGTACCCCGCCTTCCGCCCGAATGCAGCTGAGAGAGGCTCCAGCACCCCAAGCGGTAGAAAATGGATGGATGGGTTTTAATATGGTTTCTGTAGGAGGACAAACGTGAAACAAACCTTCCTAATTGTTAGAAATCTTACTGTTTAATATGTCGTGTTTATGATTCACTAATGAGAGTATTTGGCGAGCGCCGTTTTGTCCTACTAATTTCGCCGGTCCTTGAACTCACCGTGGTCGTGTGGACTGTGACACAACAGTTTGTTCACATGTATAACTTTCCCCGACGCTGCCACAGAAAGACGTGTATTATGCCACTCCTTTGTCTAATTTTGTCCACCAAACATTTTATGCTGTGGGTGAATGCACACAAGTGAGCTTTAATGATGTTATTGACTTGAGTGGAGTGCTAATCAGGCATATTTGGTCAATGCATGACTGCAAGCTAATCGACGCTAACATTCTATTTAGGCTAGTTGTATGTACATATTGCATCATTACACCTTGTTAGCAGCTGAGAGAGGCTCCGGCACCCCCCCCCCCCCCGACCCCGAACAGGACAAGCGGTAGAAAATGGATGGATGGGTTTTAATATGGTTTCTGTAGGAGGACAAACGTGAAACAAACCTTCCTAATTGTTAGAAATCTTACTGTTTAATATGTCGTGTTTATGATTCACTAATGAGGTTGCGACTTGTCCAGGGTGTACCCCGCCTTCCGCCCGATTGTAGCTGAGATAGGCTCCAGCGCCCCCCGCGACCCCGAAGGGACTAAGCGGTAGAAAATGGATGGATGGATGGATGGATAATGAGAGTATTTGGCGAGCGCCGTTTTGTCCTACTAATTTCGCCGGTCCTTGAACTCACCGTGGCCGTGTGGACTGTGACACAACAGTTCGTTCACATGTATACCTTTCCCCGACGCTGCCACAGAAAGACGTGTATTATGCCACTCCTTTGTCTAATTTTGTCTACCAAACATTTTATGCTGTGGGTGAATGCACACAAGTGAGCTTTAATAATGTTATTGACTTGAGTGGAGTGCTAATCAGGCATATTTGGTCAATGCATGACTGCAAGCTAATCAACGCTAACATGCTATTTAGGCTAGTTGTATGTACATATTGCATCATTACACCTTGTTAGCAGCTGAGAGAGGCTCCGGCACCCCCCCCCCCCCCCCAACCCCGAACAGGACAAGCGGTAGAAAATGGATGGATGGGTTTTAATATGGTTTCTGTAGGAGGACAAACGTGAAACAAACCTCCCTAATTGTTAGAAATCTTACTGTTTAATATGTCGTGTTTATGATTCACTAATGAGGTGGCGACTTGTCCAGGGTGTACCCCGCCTTCCGCCCGATTGTTGCTGAGATAGGCTCCAGCGCCCCCCGCGACCCCGAAGGGACTAAGTGGTAGAAAATGGATGGATGGATGGATGGATAATGAGAGTATTTGGCGAGCGCCGTTTTGTCCTACTAATTTCGCCGGTCCTTGAACTCACCGTGGTCGTGTGGACTGTGACACAACAGTTCGTTCACATGTATACCTTTCCCCGACGCTGCCACAGAAAGACGTGTATTATGCCACTCCTTTGTCTAATTTTGTCCACCAAACATTTTATGCTGTGGGTGAATGCACACAAGTGAGCTTTAATGCTGTTATTGACTTGAGTGGAGTGCTAATCAGGCATATTTGGTCAATGTATGACTGCAAGCTAATCAACGCCTTGTTGGTAGGTATATTTAAGCTCATTTAATTTCCTTTACTTATGTCCTCTGTGTATTGAATTAGTCTCATGACACACTATCTCTATGTAATATTGGCTGCATTTATGATAGTTGTTTGTGTGCCATGTTGTTCCAGACCATGGCAAAAGTTACCCAGCTTGCAAAGATTGTAATAAATCCATTAGAAGAAGACTGTGACGTTCAAATCGCACGACAGCGGTTACTGGCGTGTTCCCAAGACACAGAAGACCGAGGAGGTAATGTGCAGGTAAATAATAACGCGCAATGTGATTAATCAAGGCTGGTCACTGTTCTGCGGGCACTATTTAGCGTCTTTATTTAGCACATATGGAACGTATGTGCAAACTGACACAATTACGCACACGACAGACATGGACCATGGAATCATATTATATTTGGACTGTCAGAAATAAAAAATATTAGACATATCGACTGTTCAGCAATTTAGTTTTACAATCTCACAGCTGCTGGATGACCTTTTTTTTTTTTTACATATAAAACACTTCCTAGTGGTCTACATCGGTGTTTTTCAACCTTTTTTGAGCCAAGGCACATTTTTTGCGTTGAAAAAATTCTGAGGCACACCACCAGCAGAAATCATTAAAAAAAACGAAACACAGTTGACAGTAAAAAGTTTAAAGTCAATTGTTGGGTATGACTTTAAACCATAACCAAGCGTGCATCAATGTTG
Source organism: Nerophis lumbriciformis (assembly GCF_033978685.3). Lineage (NCBI taxonomy): Eukaryota > Metazoa > Chordata > Actinopteri > Syngnathiformes > Syngnathidae > Nerophis > Nerophis lumbriciformis. The sequence continues at coordinate 17,838,374 of NC_084577.2, read as the reverse complement.
CTCTCGTCTCAAAGTAGGTGTACTGTCACCACCTGTCACATCACGCCCTGACTTATTTTGACTTTTTTGCTGTTTTCCTGTGTGTAGTGTTTTAGTTCTTGTCTTGCGCTCCTAATTTGGTGGATTTTTCTCTTTTTTTTGGTATTTTCCTGTAGCAGTTTCATGTCTTCCTTGACCGCTATTCCCCACACCTGCTTTGTTTTAGCAATCAAGAATATTTCAGTTGTTTTTATCCTTCTTTGTGGGGACGTTGTTGATTGTCATGTCATGTTCGGATGTACTTTGTGGACGCCGTCTTTGCTCCACAGTAAGTCTTTGCTGTCGTCCAGCATTCTGTTTTTGTTTACTTTGTAGCCAGTTCAGTTTTAGTTTTCTTCTGCATAGCCTTCCCTAAGCGTCGATGCCTTTTCTTAGGGGCACTCACCTTTTGTTTATTTTTGGGTTAAGCATAAGACACCTTTTTACCTGCACGCTGCCTCCCGCTGTTCCCGACATCTACTCGCAAGTAGTTACCGGCTGCCACCTACTGATATGGAAGAGTATTACACGGTTACTCTGCCGAGCTCTAGACAGCACCGACACTCAACAACAACACATAATGTGCAGACTATAATTACTGGTTTGCAAAAAAAATGTTTAACCCAAATAAGTGAAACTAGATGATCTCCCACGGCACACCAGACTGTATCTCACGGCACACTAGAGTGCCGCGGCACAGTGGTTGAAAAACACTGGTCTACATAACATGTAACGGTGGTTCTTTGGTAAAAATGTTGCATCGAATATGTTTTACAGACCATCTTCAATATTTGATAAGTATTTCTTTTTTTAATCAGTCTGACCTAAGCCTTGATAATTATTTATGTGATTAACACATGCTTTCATATGATTTGACAAGGTTTATTCTGTTAAAGTAAGTGGGTTAGATGTGTTTTTTGAGTATGATTAAAAGAATACTAATTCAGTCTTAATATTTGAATGGGGCCTGGGCCCCTCTGTGGTAGCCTACTTAGTGGCCTAGTGGTTAGAGTGTCCGCCCTGAGATCGGTAGGTTGTGAGTTCAAACCCCGGCCGAGTCATACAAAAGACTATAAAAATGGGACCCATTACCTCCATGCTGGGCACTCAGCATCAAGGGTTGGAATTGGGGGTTAAATCACCAAAATGATTCCCAGGCGCGGCCACCGCTGCTTCTCACTGCTCCCCTTACCTCCCATGGGTCAAATGCAGAGAATAATTTTGCCACACCTAGTGTGACAATCATTGACACTTTAACTTTAAAGGGGAACATTATCACAATTTCAGAAGGGTTAAAACCATTAAAAATCAGTTCCCAGTGGCTTATTTTATTTTTCGAAGTTTTTTTCAAAATTTTACCCATCACACAAAGCTTCAAAGTGCCTGATTTTAACCATCGTTATATACACCCGTCCATTTTCCTGTGACGTCACATAGTGATGCCAACACAAACAAACATGGCGCATAGAACAGCAAGCTATAGTGACATTAGCTCGGATTCAGACTCGGATTTCAGCGGTTTAAGCGATTCAACAGATTACGCATGTATTGAAACGGATGGTTGTAGTGTGGAGGCAGGTAGCGAAAACGAAATTGAAGAAGAAACTGAAGCTATTGAGCCATATTGGTTTGAACCGTATGCAAGCGAAACCGACGAAAACGACACGACAGCCAGCGACACGGGAGAAAGCGAGGACGAATTCGGCGATCGCCTTCTAACCAACGATTGGTATGTGTTTGTTTGGCATTAAAGGAAACTAACAACTATGAACTAGGTTTACAGCATATGAAATACATTTGGCAACAACATGCACTTTGAGAGTGCAGACAGCCCATTTCAGGGCATTACACAAGACTACCCGAATGTACTCAAATGATTGAAAAAAATTAATGTTTTTAAGCTAAATTATTGGTAAACACAGTTTATGTATAATAATTTACGTAAAACCGCGAGTAATGAATAAAGTTTTCATCAATTAATATATTCTGTAGACATACCCTCATCCGCTCTCTTTTCCTGAAAGCTGATCTGTCCAGTTTTGGAGTTGATGTCAGCATCTACTTTGAGTGTCGCAGGATATCCACACATTCTTGCCATCTCTGTCGTAGCATAGCTTTCGTCGGTAAAGTGTGCGGAACAAACGACTGACCATTTCGTCGGCTTTCCCCACAGCCTCGTATTTTGAACAAATTTCGTCTAATTTCTTGCCAATTTCGCATCTTTGGGCCACTGGTGCAACTTGAATCCGTCCCTGTTCGTGTTGTTACACCCTCCGACAACACACCGACGAAAGTGAGAAAATGGCGGATTGCTTCCCGATGTTCCAAGAGCGAATAATAGAAAGGCGTTTAGAGTTCGGAAATCGGTTAAAAAATTATATGGTCTTTTTTCTGCAACATCAAGGTATATATTGATGCTTACATAGGTCTGGTGATAATGTTCCCCTTTAAATCACCAAAATGATTCCCGAGCGTGGCCACCGCTGCTTCTCACTGCTCCCCTTAACTCCCATGGGTCAAATGCAGAGAATAATTTTGCCACACCTGGTGTGACAATCATTGGCACTTTAACTGTGGTGGAAAAGTTGGGACCCAATTTCAAAAAGGTTAAGAACCCCTTGTTTAGAGTGTGGTATTTGGATCTTGGTAGTTTCAAGAAATCAGAAAATGCACAAATTCTATATTTTTTCACTCAAAAAATTTATCAAATTCCAAATTGTAGAACCTTACCAATCCTTTTGGTCTGTCTGCCCTTCAGGTTGCGCTCCAAGAGACAGACGTACAAAAAAGCATTGTGATGGTAAAAGACGTCTTTGATATGGTCCCCAATGCCGTAGCCAGAATTCTGTGTGTTTTCCTAAAAACAGGAAATCCCAGGTTCCTAAATGCCCGTCCCAGAAAGACTCTTTCTCCATTCACCTCGTCCCGCCAGCCTCACAGTCTCCTACCTTTTCCTGCCCGGGCCAGCAGCAATGGGGGCTTTCTCTTGTTTCCCGGTGCTGGTACTGCTGGATAAACACACAAGCTGCCCCTCGTATAAAGGCCCAATTCTTCTCCATCATGTTTAAATACGGATACAAAGAGAAACTTGTATGATAATTTCTGGCATATGGTGGCGGGGTGGCCGGTTTTGGTGGGGGAGCGTGTGTGTGTAAGGGGTTGGGGGCACTGGATAGACAGACGTGCGCCTTGTTCTGATACTTGTCTAACATTTCAAGCTCGTTCTTTTATAAAAGAACGGGCCAACTCCATCTGACAGCGTGACGGAGTGAGTGAAAACGTTAGATCTGACAAGTGATCGGCTGCCTCTGCGTGCGTGCTGACATAATAAGCGCTGGCAAGTCCCGCTGCAGCATAGAGCACCGCTGTCACGGAACTTGGTGGCGTGTGGAAAGTGGAAACACACCAGGCAGCAGGGGATTGAAGCAAAAATACTCACTTGAAGGTGATCGCGTCCCTGCAATGGCGGCCATGCCGTTCACCTTTGATCAGAAGATGGAAACACGGAGACGGAATCTGAGCCCCCTGACTCGGAACATACCAAAGACGTCATAGATAGCCTGGATGATGTCGATACAGATACCCAGAAGATCACCTTACTGTCCTTAGAAGTACAGTACAGGTCCATGATGGCAGTCTCCACAGACTTCAGACTTGTTTTAATTCACAGGGCTCGAATTTAACCACGGCAACTGCGGCAAAAATCGACCAACATTTGCGGCAAGAACATGTGGTGACCGCCTTTGACTTTTTACTTGTTAATGGACGAGGGATGAAACAATAAATGGTATAATAATAATTTGCGATAAAATTCCAGACGGTTAGTAATACCGTCTAATTTTTTAATTACCAAAAAACCGTCATTTATTAATGCATTTTAGGCAATACGAAGTCAGGCGCATACTTGCCAACCTTGAGACCTCCGATTTCGGGAGGTGGGGGGGGGGGGGCGTTGTCGGGGTGGGGCGGGGGACGTGGTTGGAGGCGGGGGAGTGGTTGGGGGCGTGGTTAAGAGAGGGGAGGAGTATATTTACAGCTAGAATTCACCAAGTCAAGTATTTCATATATATATACAGGTAAAAGCCAGTAAATTAGAATATTTTGAAAAACTTGATTTATTTCAGTAATTGCATTCAAAAGGTGTAACTTGTACATTATATGTATTCATTGCACACAGATTGATGCATTCAAATGTTTATTTCATTTAATTTTGATGATTTGAAGTGGCAACAAATGAAAATCCAAAATTCCGTGTGTCACAAAATTAGAATATTACTTAAGGCTAATACAAAAAAGGGATTTTTAGAAATGTTGGCCAACTGAAAAGTATGAAAATGAAAAATATGAGCATGTACAATACTCAATACTTGGTTGGAGCTCCTTTTGCCTCAATTACTGCGTTAATGCGGCGTGGCATGGAGTCGATGAGTTTCTGGCACTGCTCAGGTGTTATGAGAGCCCAGGTTGCTCTGATAGTGGCCTTCAACTCTTCTGCGTTTTTGGGTCTGGCATTCTGCATCTTCCTTTTCACAATACCCCACAGATTTTCTATGGGGCTAAGGTCAGGGGAGTTGGCGGGCCAATTTAGAACAGAAATACCATGGTCCGTAAACCAGGCACGGGTAGATTTTGCGCTGTGTGCAGGCGCCAAGTCCTGTTGGAACTTGAAATCTCCATCTCCATAGAGCAGGTCAGCAGCAGGAAGCATGAAGTGCTCTAAAACCTGCTGGTAGACGGCTGCGTTGACCCTGGATCTCAGGAAACAGAGTGGACCGACACCAGCAGATGACATGGCACCCCAAACCATCACTGATGGTGGAAACTTTACACTAGACTTCAGGCAACGTGGATCCTGTGCCTCTCCTGTCTTCCTCCAGACTCTGGGACCTCGATTTCCAAAGGAAATGCAAAATTTGCTTTCGTCAGAAAACATGACTTTGGACCACTCAGCAGCAGTCCAGCTCTTTTTTTCCTTAGCCCAGGTGAGACGCTTTGCGCGCTGTTTCTTGGTCAACAGTGGCTTGACACGAGGTATGCGGCAGTTGAAACCCATGTCTTTCAAGCGTCTCTTGGTGGTGGATCTTGAAGCACTGACTCCAGCAGCTGTCTACTCCTTCTGAATCTCCCCCACATTTTTGAATGGGGTTTTTTTCACAATCTTGACCAGGGCGCGGTGATCCCTATCGCTTGTACACTTTTTCTGACCACAGTTTTTCCTTCCCTTTGCCTCTCCATTAATGTGTTTGGACACAGAGCTCTGAGAACAGTCAGCCTCTTCAGCAATAACCTTTTGTGTCTTTCCCTCCTTGTGCAATGTGTCGATGGTTGCCTTTTGGACAGCTGTCAAATCTGAAGTCTTCCCCATGTTTGTGTAGGCTTCAGAACTGGACTGAGAGACCATTTAAAGCCCTTTGCAGGTTTTTTGAGTTAATCAGCTGATTAGTTTGTGGCACCAGGTGTCTTCAAAATTTAACCCTTACACAATATTCTAATTTTGTGACACACGGAATTTTGGATTTTCATTTGTTGCCACTTCAAATCATCAAAATTAAATGAAATAAACATTTGAATGCATCAGTCTGTGTGCAATGAATAAATATAATGTACAAGTTACACCTTTTGAATGCAATTACTGAAATAAATCAAGTTTTTCAAAATATTCTAATTTACTGGCTTTTACCTGTATATATATATATATATATATATATATATATATATATATATATATATATATATATATATATATATATATATATATATATATATATATATATATGTATGTGTGGGAAAAAAAATCACAAGACTATTTCATCTCTACAGGCCTGTTTCATGAGGGGGGGTACCCTCAATCGTCAGGAGATTTTAATGGGAGCATTCGCATACCATGGTTTATATAGGGCACAGAGTGGGTGGGTACAGGCTGGCCTAGGGGCGTGGTGATTGGCTCATGTGTTACCTAGGAGGTGTTTCCGTCTATGGCGGCATGTTGTTACAATTTTGCTGCGCTTGTTGAGGGATGACAGGTCTGGACGGTAAATAATAAACAGCTTCTCTTTCAAGCATAGGTTGCATCTTTGTGGTAATAAAAGATGCAACCTATGCTTGAAAGAGAAGCTGTTTATTATTTGTTGAGGGATGACAGGTCTGGACGGTAAATAATAAACAGCTTCTCTTTCAAGCATAGGTTGCATCTTTGTGGTAATAAAAGATGCAACCTATGCTTGAAAGAGAAGCTGTTTATTATTTACCGTCCAGACCTGTCATCCCTCAACAAGCGCAGCGAAATTGTAACAACATGCCGCCATAGACGGAAACACCTCCTAGGTAACACATGAGCCAATCACCACGCCCCTAGGCCAGCCTGTACCCACCCACTCTGTGCCCTATATAAACCATGGTATGCGAATGCTCCCATTAAAATCTCCTGACGATTGAGGGTACCCCCCCCTCATGAAACAGGCCTGTAGAGATGAAATAGTCTTGTGATTTTTTTCCCACACATACATATATTGCGCTCTACTACGGTATCGAGCACTATTTTTTGGATAACCTTATTAAGACATATATATATATATATATATATATATATATATAGTCTTGTGATTTTTTTCCCACACATACATATATATATATATATATATATATATATATATATATATGAAATACTTGACTTTCAGTGAATTCTAGCTATATATATATATTTATTTTATTATATATATATATATATATATATATATATATATATATATATATATATATATATATATATATATATATATATATATATATATATATATATATATATATAAAAATCTCCTGATGATTGAGGGAACCCCTCATGAAACAGGCCTGTAGAGATGAAGTACCGTATTTTCCGCACTATAAGGCGCACCTAAAAACCACAAATTTTCTCAAAAGCTGACAGTGCGCCTTATAACCCGGTGCGCTTTATATATGGATAAATATTAAGATTCATTTTCATAAAGTTTCGGTCTCGCAACTTCGGTAAACAGCCGCCATCTTTTTTCCCCGTAGAAGAAGCGCGCGGTGCATGCTGGGATATGTGACGTTTCATTTCCATTTGTGTGTTTATGTAAAGACCCCAAAATGGCTCCTATTAAGTGTGTTGTCTGTCTAATTATAAATAATGCAGACGAGGCGTGTTAACTGAGTTCTCAACGTTTACTCACAGCGTGCTCATAACCACATTCTAACTCCCAGCATACAACAACGCTTCTCAGGGCTACCGCGCATGCTCGTCACTATCGTTGCATGCTGGGTAGTGTAGTTGTTATATTTGCTAGCTCATAACATCACATTAAGAGACACGCTTACGTGCTTAATTCAATACTCGCCGTCATTCCGGGTGGATTGACAAAAGACCTCCAGCCGCTAGATATTGGTGTCAACAGGGCATTCGAAGCTAGACTGCTAACTGCGTGGGAACAGTGGATGACAGAAGGCGAACACACGTGACGTTCACCAAGACAGGGAGGCAGGGAGACAGCGCCAGACGACATTTTGGATCCCACATTCGCCCAACTTTTCAATTCGGACAACGAAGGAGAATAATTCGAGGGATTTATGAATGAAGAATAACTTCAGAAAGTGAGCGTTATGTTTATTTTGTGTGTTGTGACATTAACGTTCGAGCAACATTATGTTGCTATTGCTCTGCACTATTTTGAATTTTACTATGTTTGTGATTGCACATTTGCGTACATTTTGGGACTGAACAGAGTTGTTAGAATGCTGGTTTTTAATATATTATTAAAGTTTGACTGACCTATCTGACTGTTTTTTTTGACATTCCTTTAGCGCAGTTAGATGCGGCTTACAACACCGGGCGGCTTATAGGTGGACAAAGTTTTTAAATATGCCGTTCATTGAAGGCGCGGCTTTTAACCCAGGGCGCCTTATGGTGCGGAAAATACGGTAGTCTTGTGATTTCTTTCCCACACATACATACATACATACATACATACATACATATATACATACATGCATACATATATATATATATATATATATATATATATATATATATATATATATATATATATATATATATATATATATATATATATATATATATCAATCAATCAATCAATCTTTATTTATATAGCCCTAAATCACAAGTGTCTCAAAGGGCTGCACAAGCCACAACGACATCCTCGGTACAAAGCCCACATACGGGCAAGGAAAAACTCACCCCAGTGGGACGTCGATGTGAATGACTATGAGAAACCTTGGAGAGGACCGCATATGTGGGTAACCCCCCCCCTCTAGGGGAGACCGAAAGCAATGGATGTCGAGTGGGTCTGACATAATATTGTGAGAGTCCAGTCCATAGTGGGGCCAGCAGGACACCATCCCGAGCGGAGACGGGTCAGCAGCGTAGAGATGTTCCCAGCCGATGCACAGGCGAGCGGTCCACCCCGGGTCCCGACTCTGGACAGCCAGCACTTCATCCATGGCCACCGGACCTGTGCCCCCCCCCCCCCTCAAGGAAAAGGGGAGCAGAGGAGAAAAGAAAAGAAACGGCAGATCAACTGGTCCAACAGGGGGGCTATTTAAAGGCTAGAGTATACAAATGAGTTTTAAGATGGGACTTAAATGCTTCTACTGAGGTAGCATCTCTAATTGTTACCGGGAGGGCATTCCATAGTACTGGAGCCCGAATAGAAAACGCTCTATAGCCCGCAGACTTTTTTTGGGCTCTGGGAATCACTAATAAGCCGGAATTCTTTGAACGCAGATTTCTTGCCGGGACATATGGTACAATGCAATCGACAAGATAGGACGGAGCTAGACCGTGTAGTATTTTATACGTAAGTAGTAAAACCTTAAAATCCCTTCTTAAGTGCACAGGAAGCCAGTGCAGGTGAGCCAGTATAGGCGTAATATGATCAAACTTTCTTGTTCTTGTCAAAAGTCTAGCAGCCGCATTTTGTACCAACTGTAATTTTTTAATGCTAGACATAGGGAGACCCGAAAATAATACGTTACAGGAGACGAGACGTAACGAACGCATGAATAATGATCTCAGCGTCGCTAGTGGATAAAATAGAACGAATTTTAGCGATATTACGGAGATGAAAGAAGGCCGTTTTAGTAACACTCTTAATGTGTGATTCAAACGAGAGAGTTGGGTCGAAGATAATACCCAGATTCTTTACTGAGTCGCTTTGTGTAATTGTTTGGTTGTCAAATGTTAAGGTGGTATTATTAAATAAATGTCGGTGTTTAGCAGGACCGATAATCAGCATTTCCGTTTTCTTGGCGTTGAGTTGCAAGAAGTTAGCGGACATCCATTGTTTAATTTCATTAAGACACGGCTCCAGCTGACTACAATCCGGCGTGTTGGTCAGCTTTAGGGGCATGTAGAGTTGGGTGTCATCAGCATAACAGTGAAAGCTAACACCGTATTTGCGTATGATGTCGCCTAGCGGCAGCATGTAAATACTGAAGAGTGCAGGGCCAAGAACCGAACCCTGAGGAACTCCGCACGTTACCATAACATAGTCCGAGGTCACATTATTATGGGAGACGCATTGCATCCTGTCAGTAAGATAAGAGTTAAACCACGACAAAGCTAAGTCTGACATACCAATACGTGTTTTGATACGCTCTAATAAAATATTATGATCGACGGTATCGAAAGCAGCGCTAAGATCAAGAAGCAGCAACATAGATGACGCATCAGAATCCATCGTTAGCAGTAGATCATTAGTCATTTTTGCGAGGGCTGTCTCCGTAGAGTGATTTGCCCTGAAACCGGATTGAAAAGGTTCACAGAGATTGTTAGACACTAAGTGTTCATTTAGCTGCTGTGCGACAATTTTTTCGAGGATTTTCGAAATAAAGGGAAGGTGGGACACCGGTCGGTAGTTTACCATGAGGTCAGGATCAAGGTTAGGTCTTTTGAGCAGAGGATGAATAACCGCTTTCTTGAATGCTAGGGGAACAGTGCCAGAGGAAAGTGATAAGTTTATAATATTTAGCACTGATGGACCTAATAATACAAAAAGCTCCTTGATAAGTTTCCCAGGAAGTGGGTCAAGTAAACATGTTGTTTGTTTTATCCCACTTACACGCTGTAATAGTTCCTCTAATGTTATTTCATCAAAAAGAGAGAGACTATTTTGTATTGCAGTATCCGTCGTAGATACAGTTGTATCTGTGTTCATAGAACCCAGTTGTAGCTGGGATGCGTTGTCTTTAATCTCCTTTCTAATGAGTTCAATTTTCTTATTAAAGAAATTCATAAAGTCATCTGCCGAGTGGGTGGAGCTATTGGGAGGAGTCCCTTGTTGGGTTAGCGATGCTACTGTACTAAACAAAAATTTAGGGTCGTTTTTGTTGAGGCGGATGAGATTTGAGTAATATTTAGCTTTAGCTAAGGTAAGCATGCGTTTATACGATATTAAACTATCACTCCATGCTTGATGGAAAACCTCAAGCTTGGTCGCGCGCCATTTGCGTTCCAACTTTCTACATGATAATTTATGAGCTCTGGTTTCCTCTGTAAACCATGGGGTGCGCCTTTTAGGGGCCCTTTTTTGTTTTAGCGGTGCTATACTATCAATGGTTTTGCGCAGGGCATTGTCAAAGTTGTTAGTGAGGTTATCAATAGAGCCGACATAATTTGGGAATGGTGCCATTACCGAAGGCAGTAGGTCAGCAAGAGTCATCGTTGTGGCGGCATTAATGTTGCGGCTGCTATAGCAGTTATTATTATTATTAGTTTGTTGACAATGAGTCAGAACTTCGAATTTTATAAGGTAATGATCGGACATTACTTTAGTATACGGGAGTACCATAACTTTGGAGGTGGTGACACCCCTGACCAGCACTAGATCTATCGTATATAGTATAACAGTTGTGCACCGCACTCTCTAAAAGCCGTATATGTTATTGTCACATATGCATGTACAGTAGATGGCAGTATTGTCCTGTTTAAGAGTGTCACAACATTGCTGTTTACGGCAGACGAACTGCTTTACGGTAGACGAAAACGTGACTGCTGTTGTTGTGTGTTATTACCGCGCTGGGAGGACGTTAATGAAACTGCCTAACAATAAACCCACATAAGAAACCAAGAACTCGCCCTCGATCATTCTATAGTTATAACGTGATTGGGCAGGCACGCTGTTTATATTGTGAGAAAGCGGACATGAGAACACGTCACTCAGCTCCGCCTGAATTTCGGGAGAAAACTTGTCCCGGGAGGTTTTCGAGAGAGGCGCTGAATTTCGAGAGTCTCCCGGAAAATTCGGGAGGGTTGGCAAGTATGGTCATGTGCATGCGCACTAACGAAGTTTGGCTTGGTAATCATGGCGGACTAAGGACACAGACTTTGCTCGGGAGATTTCCCCTCGGAGTAAACAGAGCCAAGCGCTTGGTTTAACGTAATTTTCCCTCGCTTCTCGCAGTGCGTTTAAGAGCGCAATGCTGTGTTTGGATGGAGACAGGTGTGGACAATATTGGAGACACTTGTCCCCACACTGGGCGACCGGTGCAATGGACGTCGAGTGGATCTAGCATAATATTGTGAGAGTCCAATCCATAGTGGATCTAACATAACAGTTTGAGAGTCCAGTCCATAGATATGGAACTATCAGTGAGTTATATAAAATATACAATGCTTTTTGATTTAGCAGTTCCTTCACACAGTGTAAAATAGCAATAAATTTAGATACTTTACCCTTTGTTACATTTATATGTGATTTCCAGGACATATGTTCATCAATCATAACACCCAAAAACTTGATCTCTTGTGTCCAATGCATCTCAACTCCTTTGACATATAATGAGCCAATACACAAGATACTGTTCACATGACAAAAAAAAAGCAATTTTTAATGTGAATGCAATCTGACCCGCATGCGGACATGACCTCATAATGTCGCAGGCACTGCAATGTTTAAGGAAGTAGAAATGGCTTCCACTCTAGTCTGTCTCAGTACTGGCGCATTTGTGGCAATTTGAAGGATTTTGTGCAATCAAACTCAACCTTTTCTGAACTGAAATATCGGGCGTAGAAAAGTGGCAGTTTTACAGGATATTTTGCTTTGATGTCTGCTTGAAGCAGTTGGAGTGGTAAAAATGTCACACGAGTTCCGAAAACATATTATTTCCACCTGTTTTTCTGTTCATTTGTCAACTATCTATTTTGTAGCCGTCTATTTTGGCGAATAATTATGACACTTATCGCTTTTTGATGACGTTGTGGTCTGAGCGCAGGAGTATTCAAATTGAGGATGCATCGCATAAATATCTGATTTATTTCCACATACGAAAGAGGCCTGGGTTGGATATAAAAAAAATTGGAATAGCTCTGTTTACACAGACATGAGCAAATTACGATACAGGTTGCATATGGGCAAAAAAATCAGAATTGACCTGAAGTGTGAACAAGGCCTTATTTTCAGTTTTCAATACCACATTTTGAGGTGTTGAAATAGCCATGTAAAATTGCTAATGCTAATCCGCAGCATGTATATGGTAAATCTAATGTAAATTAGCATCGAGTTCGGGCATTTTGGAAAAGTGGAGTCTTACTTTATTACTTTATTCTTTTCTATTAGGCATACTTGCTTAGTTGGCATGGAAAATTGCAAGACTACCTATAGTAGAGCTTCTCAATTATTTTCTGTCACGCCCTGCAAAAGCCTAGCACACACAATAGAACATACAAACTTCAGAGTGGAAAGTCAAACTCAATCTCCGGACCTTAAGACCTACATGCGAACCACTAGATCACTTTGCGAACCGAAATAAGCTTTTTGTTTGTTTGAGGTCTATTTACCTGAGGATGTATGTGGTATGAGCTCTGGAGAATTTGCTTGGTGGTTGAGTAAGTGGGTCTTGAAGCAATTGAAGTCAAATGGAGCGCAATACATGGCTACAACCAGCAGAGGCGCTTCTGATTTTTGAAAAAACTAATAACCCAGCTATTTTTAGAACCAGGGACTTGATCATAAATAATTCGGGATGTCCGATAATGGCTTTTTGCCGATATCCGATATTCTGATATTGTCCAACTCTTTAATTACCGATATCAACCGATACCGATATCAACCGATATATACAGTCGTGGAATTAACACATTATTATGCCTAATTTTGACAAGCAGGTATGGTGAAGATAAGGTACTTTTAAAAAAAATTGATAAAATAAAATAAGATAAATAAATGAATAAACATTTTCTTGAATAAAAAAGAAAGTAAAACAATATAAAAACAGTTACATAGAAACTAGTAATTAATGAAAATTAGTCAAATTAACTGTTAAAGGTTAGTACTATTAGTGGACCAGCAGCACGCACAATCATGTGTGCTTACGGACTGTATCCCTTGCAGACTGTATTGATATATATTGATATATAATGTAGGAACCAGAATATTAATAACAGAAAGAAACAACCCTTTTTTGTGAATGAGTGTGAATGAGTGTAAATGGGGGAGGGAGGTTTTTTGGGTTGGTGCACTAATTGTAAGTGTATCTTGTGTTTTTTATGTTGATTTAATTAAAAAAAAAAAATAATAATAATTTTAAAAAAACAAAAAAACGATACCGATAATTTCCGATATTACATTTTAACGCATTTATCGGCCGATAATATCGGCAGGCCGATATTATCTCTATAAATAATATAAATGAAAATTTTCCGCAGAAAATTGTGCATACACAAAAGAGCTCGAAAGGGCAGGTGATTTCGCAATGTGTTGTGGGTAGCCATTTTTGCTTTGGTTTTGTTTACATGGCTGCACTGTACCCGCGGTAATGAGAGAGAGAAGCCAACTACAATAAAATGGATCGTACAAAATCAAAAATCAAGGGACCGCACCGAGACAAACTGTACCCTATTCCAAAGGCTCGCTACCTCAAAGAAAACAAGTTAAATGGGAGGAATTGATCCATGAGAGCACGTCCAATGGACCAGAGATTTGAGTAAGATGCCACCAATGTCAAAGCCAAACTATATATTTCATTAACGGAGTCAGTTTTTATTTTTTCATTTTTTGTCAGAATGCGCATCTACAACTTTCATCTCTTACGTTTATGAGATGAAGTAGCCCAGCAAGTTTCCCGAAAAAATAAGCTTAATATTACTTTTAAATACTTCGATCACAATGCTACTGCTCCGAGAATAATACTCATTAATTTTTGTGCTTACCCATGACTAAAAATAAGCAGACATGTTTTTTTCCTAAATACTGCACGTTCTTTGGCTAACGCTAACAGCCTACTAAATGCTACCTGTGTAACTGAAGAAAACATGCTTTGATTCAAACGTACCGGTCTGAAAATGCCGTGGACACAACAACATGTACCAGGTAATGGCACTTAAAGTCATGTTTGATTGTCTCACGGCTGCTATCCAGGCCAATCGCCGTCTCTTTATAATCGTCATAACCCGACTTTCTTCAGCTTTGCTTTCACGCTGGAAATTGGAAAAATCTCACCAAATGCTTTTTTTTCCTGAAACCATCACGACCCTGATTGTGGCAGTTAACGATGCCACACGTTGGCGCCATGTTTTGAACTTGTTATAGAAAAAAAACTAGACTCGAGCACAGAGTCTTGTATTTGGCCATGTAAATAAGCGAGTGAGAGTCCAGCAAGACCCACAATGCATTGTGTTTACTACAGTATGTTAGAATAATTGTATCTAAGTTATCACAAAACTTTGTGTTTCAATGAGTTCCCAGCGAGAGGACAAAAGCTGTCTTTAATCCTACCAAGCAGAAGGCTTGTAAAACTCCACTGTGTAGGATGGGAAGCAACATGAAGGTGTTCTGTTTCTTTCATGTATTTTAATCCACAGAAAGATTTTGTTTACAAAGCGAAGAGAAAGCAGGATCTGCCCAACTTCCAGGCACCTCTTCTTTTAACTGTTTTACAACCTTTTCTGTGAACTGTTTACAACCTTTTTTTTTACTGTTCTGTAACCAAAGGCGATGGCTGGTTACGACCCCCGTCCCTTAGAAACAGCTGTTGCCATGTAATCAGGGAAAGTCCAAATACAAGAGGAGGCGTACAATCTTTCGCCAGAGCGTGATGGAAACTGTACAAGAGTACAGCCCAGACGCGCTCTCCTCAATTGAGCCAAATTTAATTCTGTCTCTGTTTAATTCCTTGCTTCTTGTCTTGTTTTTAATAGATGTCATCAGTGTTTGAACCTGACACAGTACATCACACTTTCAAGCCCTATAGCGGGTTTCTTTCTTGCAAAAGGAGGCGACATATACTCTGGACTGGTCACCAGCCAATCAGAGGGCACGTATAGATATACAAACTTTAACAGTCATTGTCACACCTATGGACAATTTAGAGAGAACAAGCTTTTGCACTCTGAGTAGAAATTGGAGTATACGGAGTGAGCCCACAGAAGCACAGGAACACACAATCTCCAAACAGTTTCAAGTTTAGGGTCAAGACTGAAATCCAGAACCTTCTGTCTTTGACGCAGACGCGCAAACCGCACATCTTACCGTTTTGCCCCAACACGATCAATCTCATGTGAATTCAAGGAACAGCAAGACAGGAGAAGACATTGTAAGCGCAACATATGACCATATCAAAATGATGACTTATGTAGTTCACGAGTGACAGTGCAGCTCTGGAAAATGACCAAACTTGACGCCTTGGACATTGTCAAAAGTTTATACAGGAAACCGAGATATTGAGTCATCCTGCACCACGAACCACTGTAATAAATTCTAAACCTTCGACTGCAGTCATTAAGATGTTGGTTAAACATCATAAAATTCAGTAAGGACGATAAAGTTCGAGCGACTAAACTCACAAATTAACATCTCTTTGATACACTTCACAGTTTCTGAGAGTTTTTCTGGGAAACTACTACGGTCAAACATAATTTAGACGTCTAGTTTGTTCATAAATGTGTTTAGTGGGGTGTCTTAGATTAGTCAAGTATTCAACGATTCGATTCAAAGAAGTCTGATTTTACTATCAACCTCACAATTAATCACTTACGAGATCAACCTAAATAAACTGTGTAGTTATCTTAGGTATCAGTGACGTGCAGTCAGGGGAGGCAGGTGAGGCGGGGCCTCACGTGCCATCATGGAAAGAAAAAAAATGTTAAAAGAAAAAAAAAAAATTAAATTGATATATGTATCCAGTGATTATACTATAAAGTTATTTTCCATTTAACTTCACCAGTTTTAGATTATTTTTATTCAAAATTGCTGAATTTTCACATTTGCCGTTCAAATACTGAGAAGAGACTTGTGGTGAGTCACCAGCCAGTTGAGCCTCGCCATGGATTGCACAATGACTCGGCTAACTGCTGGCCTGCTGTGCAGTGAGACCGTATTGCTGTATGAATTATGTTATACATTTCCATAGTTTATTTAGCTGAGGTATGTAATGTACAGTGTATTTTGTCAACAACTGAATGTGTGTAACGTATTTCTTGTGCTGAGCAATCATAAAACGGCTGCAAAGACGCACTGGTTGAGGCTCGCATTAATCCCGCCTCCTGGTGGTAGAGGGCGCTAGTGATCCCAGAGATCATTCATGCGACTACTCGGCTGCAGAATAAGTGACAACAAGCAGCAACAGTTAGCAGCGATCGTTTATTTTTCCTCTCGCCTGGACGTTTAACATGGAGGATTACATATCTAAAATAAAACAGTTTTCTAAACTGGACTTTCAATCAAAGCAGGAGGTAATAATTAAAGGAAGATCTCCATCGAGACAGAGAGACTTTTAAAACTGAAGAAAGATAAGGAAGACTTCTATAAACAAGTTATCGATGCTTTTGTTCAGAAGGAGCGGCGCATGGACTTCATTTATAAGTAAAGGTAAGACCATAATAAAGTTTTTTTTATTAAATGTGCTTTTTTGTGTGCTACAGTTTGTATGTGTAAAGTTAAAGTTAAGTTAAAGTACCAATGATTGTCACACACACTAGGTGTGGTGAAATTTGTCCTCTGCATTTGACCCATCCCCTTGCTCACCCCCTGGGAGGTGAGGGGAGCAGTGGGCAGCAGCGGCGCCGCGCCCGGGAATCATTTTTGGTGATTTAACCCCCAATTCCAACCCTTGATGCTGAATGCCAAGCAGGGAAGAATGCTGGTATGAGCTTTTAAACATAACCCGTTAACTGCTGCCAATCAAATGGTGAATAAGATACTCTTTAGGGTTCATATGTTTGTAAATCTGACTGTGATGAAGTCAGTGCCTCACCAGCCATCAACCTCACCGCACGTCACTGATATATATATATATATATATATATATATATATATATGTATGAAATACTTGACTTGGTGAATTCTAGCTGTCAATATACTCCTCCCCTCTTATCCACGCCCCCAACCACGCCCTGCCCCACCCCCACCTCCCGAAATCGGAGGTCTCAAGGTTGGCAAGTATGCGCTAGCATCATTACATTACGATAGCGCGTACAAATATCCATGAAGGAGCCTATTGTGAAGGACTATAAAAAACATTTCTGTGCATTGAAGTGGAACCAAAAATGCTCTCCTGGTTATATTAATAGGTCAACAATAAAATGTATAACAGCACGTACATGACAGGGTTAGCCAGGATGACTGGCGGCCTACAGCAGAAGCAATAAAGCAGCTCATTCTTCTGTCTGACAGCGCATAGAACGCACATTCAGGAGGCGCCAACAGACACAGCCTGCTTCACTTTGCGCTGCCGAAGACGTATAAAATTATGTTTCTTTTGTACTTTCGATATTGTAAACCCAGCTTAACTTACCTTCAAGGCTGTGGAAAAACAGCACATTACGTTTAAATCAGGCACTACATTCTCGGCTTTGACTCGCCCCCAGCGGGAACGCGTGCACTTTAATGGAAAAAGTGCAACTTCCACATTTAGGGCCTGATCTACTAAAGGGTTTGCGTGCATTAAAACATGTGCATACCCGATCTACTAACTATTTGCTGATAAGAAAAAGCCCACTGTAGTAGGAGAAGAAGATGCAAATGTAAGCATTTAGCACTCGCAGTGCGATTTATCAAACCTGAAACTGTTTTGCGGTTTTGCATCTATAGTTGGCAAACTTGTCCAGTTATGCACGAATGACTGTGAGAAGCACTTAACGTTGCACTTAATGGTAATAATTAGGGATGTCCAATATTATCGGCCGATAAATGCTTTAAAATGTAATATCGGAAATGTTCTGTATCGGTTTCAAAATTATCGGTATCGGTTTCAAAAAGTACAATTTATGACTTTTTAAAACGCCGCTGTGTACACGGACGTAGGGAGAAGTACAGAGCGCCAATAAACCTTAAAGGCACTTCCCTTGTGTGCCGGCCCAATCACATATCATCTATGGCTTTTCACACACACAAGTGAATGCAACGCATACTTGGTCAACAGCCATACAGGTCACACTGAGGGTGGCCATATAAACAACTTTAACACTGTTACAAATATGCGCCACACTGTGAACCCACACCAAACAAGAATGACAAACACATTTCGGGGAGAACATCCGCACCGTAACACAACATAAACACAACAGAACAAATACCCAGAACCCCTTGCAGCACTAACTCTTCCGGGACGCTACAATATACATCTTTTAAAATTATTTTCCTTCCGTAGTTTTACTTCTTTATTTTCTCTTTCATTTAGGATTGTAAGACTGAAAATATAAACATATAGTCAGCGTTACAAAAGTATGGCATATAATGTGTATTTTACTAGAATAAAATACATTTAGTGTTAATACATTTACACAACTACATACCTTTACACATATAGAAATTAAACAACACCGACAGTACAGCAAACATTGCACACACTGTATGTGACTCATCACAATTAAACCCAAGGTGTAGCGTTCTCGCCCTCCACCGGTCAAATTTTGCGCTACATGTAAGCTTTGATCGCCAGACTTACTCTTCGATAAAAACAAGACGACCACAAATACATAAGACATCACAAAATCAACAATTTAAATAAAAAAAACTAAATATATTTATGCACAATATCTACTTAGAAAGATTGGGTCAAGTTTTGTGATGAAGTTTACACGTGTGGATTTCTACCATCGATGCTGCTTGTCTGGAACAATGTATCCGTCGCTTAAACGGTCCGACAGGAAACAATGACTCGATCACTAGTTCGGGGCAAAACATTGATACTTTGTTGTCCAGTCTTTGTTAAAAGTCCGATTTTTGCAATTTAATTTCGATTTTTTTGTCAGGGTCAGATGAGTAGTCTTCTTCTACTCTCCCCACTGCTGCATCATTCTAACACATATGCCTCGCTGTTGCCCCCGGTAGGGTGGCGGGAGTACTGCATACATGATCAACTCTGGTTTTAATGGTTTCATTAAGACTATTTGGGTATATATTTTTGGCGCACCTAATGAAAAGCTTTGGCGGGCGGCTAGTTGATCAGGCGTGCTCTAAGGGAATATTTTGGCCATGGATGAAGTGCTGGCTGTCCAGATTCGGGACCCGGGGTGGACCGCTCGCCTGTGCATCGGTTGAGGACATCTCTGCGCTGCTGACCTGTCTCCGCTCGGGATGGTCTCCTGCTGGCCCCACTATGGACTGGACTCTTACTATTATGTTAGATCCACTATGGACTGGACTCTCACTATTATGTTAGATCCACTATGGACTGGACTCTCACTATTATGTTAGATCCACTATGGACTGGACTCTCACAATATTATGCTTGACCCACTCGACGTCCATTTCACCGGTTTCCCCTAGAGGGGGGTCACCCACATCTGCGGTCCTCTCCAAGGTTTCTCATTGTCATCCCACTGGGTTGAGTTTTTCCTTGCCCTGATGTGGGCTCTGAACCGAGGATATCGTTGTGGCTTGTGCAGCCCTTTGAGACACTTGTGATTTAGGGCTATATAAATAAACATTGATTGATTGATTGATTGATTTTAATAATTAATTCAATTATTAAATAATTATTTTTACATTAATTCAATTTATGACACATTCAATAATGTGTGCATAATTAAATCCAATTATAATTAAATAATAACACATTTAAGTAATTATTTAATGATGTATTTATTTATTCAATTTTGTCCCATTTGACCCTCCATACTTATCCATTTTTCTACTTCCTTCTGCAACTACATGGTCTTTTTCCTTCTTTTTTTTTTTTTTTAATGATGTTGTAAAACTACCAAAGAACAATAAATGAGTATTTTTCTCAACCCAGTCCACATTTAGACGCAGAGTGCACAGTGTTTGTGGGAACATCAGGTGAGAAAACATTGGTGAAAGCCACAGAAGGGGCGTGGCCTGTGCTAATTAGGAACGACTGTATGAATGAGTGTCTGTTGGTGACTTCCTTGCATGCATGGGAAACAAGCAGCACCCGCACAGCCTTAAACGATAAGCAAGCTAAAACACGCAGTAATTACGCACCGTAAACATGAGATAGAAAAGTTCTCCACAAACACAAGGTTACTGTTTTTTGTTGGTGTTTGTGTGTTAGTGTGTGTGTGTGTGTGTGTGTGTGTGTGTCGTGCCCTCATCTTGCCTGAAACGAGAGATTAGGAGCCTGTAGGGAGGTCGATGTGCGATAAATCCCCCCTATGCCAAACTGTGCAGCAGAAAAGTGATGTTGGAGATAATAAAGATGTAAAAGTCTGATGCTGAGGTTTCCGGCCCGTAAATCTGCCTCATAACAAACCTCCATAGAGCGCAGCCGTGACAGAACAACCTTGGATAAATTCAAAAATGTGGTCGGCGCACGAGCCTTCCACTGTATCCACTGCTGTTATTTTAGGGTGGGCCTGCTGGGTCCACAAAAGACCTTGATGGTTTTTGAAGAGCTGACGTACACAATTGCCAACCAACACTGGTTTTTTTTAAACAGTTCCAGATTACACAATCGGTCTTATTAGTCATAATGTAATAATTTTAATGTGTCAGATGATTGTTAAGAATAGATTTTTCCCCTATTTGAAAAACATTGATGTTACGGTTGTGTGTGGGTCTTGTTGGACCCCAGGATGCAGAGACGGCATGTGAAGTGCAGGTAAAATGTACTCAAGGTATTCAAAGCGCTTTGACACTTTTTACACATTGGATCATTCACACACAGGAGGTGTTATGCAAGGCTCTAACTACAAGGTTCTTGCTCAAGGACACAAGCCGGGCATCGAACCAGGAACCCTCAGGTTGCTAGCACAGCCGCCCTACCAACCAAGCCACGCCGTCCCAATGCATTTAATAACCAAAAGTAGTGCAACAGGAAAGTGCACAAAACAGGAGTTCTTAACTTTTTTTGACCTGGGGACCCAACTTTTCCACTACAGAGTGACTCGGGGCCCACTCAAATATTAACACTATATTAGTCATCTTACTCTTGATTTTAAAGGTATTCAATAATTATATATACAGTACACAGCCTCGTCAATTTATATGAACGCATGCGTTAATCACAAAGATTGTTATTTATTTAACACATAAACCTTAGGCTTAGGTCAGGCTGATTAGACCAGTGTTTTTCAACCACTGTGCCGCGGCACATTAGTGTGCCGTGAGATACAGTCTAGTGTGCCGTGGGAGATTATCTAATTTCACATATTTGGGTTAAAAACATTTTTTGCAAACCAGTAATTATAGTCTGCAAATGATGTGTTGTTGTTGAGTGTCGGTGCTGTCTAGAGCTCGGCAGAGTAACCGTGTAATACTCTTCCATATCAGTAAGTGGCAGCCGGTAGCTAATTGCTTTGTAAAGGCAGGTAAAAAGGTGTCTTATGCTTAAACCAAAAATAAACAAAAGGTGAGTGCCGCTAAGAAAAGGCATTGAAGCTTAGGGAAGGCTATGCAGAACGAAAGTAAAACTGAACTGGCTACAAAGTAAACAAAAACAGAATGCTGGACGACAGCAAAGACTTACTGTGGAGCAAAGACGGCGTCCACAATGTACATCCGAACATGACATGACTATCAACAATGTCCCCACAAAGAAGGATAAAAACAACTGAAATATTCTTGATTGCTAAAACAAAGTAGATGCGGGAAATATAAGACATGAAACTGCTACAGGAAAATACCAAAAAAAGAGAAAAAGCCACCAAAATAGGAGAGTAAGACAAGAACTAAAACACCACACAAAGGAAAACATCAAAAAACTCAAAATAAGTCAGGGGGTGATGTGACAAGTGGTAACAGTACACCTACTTTGAGACAAGAGCTATAGTGATGCATGGTTGGTTATGGTTTAAAGTCATATCCAACAATTGCGACAACGACTTTTTACTGTCAACTGAGTTTATGATTTCTGCTGGTGGTGTGCCTCCGGATTATTTCAAGGCAAAAAATGTGCCTTGGCTCAAAAAAGGTTGAAAAACACTGGATTAGACAATCAAATATACTGCATATAAGCATACTTGCCAACCCTCCCGATTTTTCCGGGAGACTCTCGAATTTCAGTGCCCCTCCCGAAAATCTCCCGGGGTAACCATTCTCCCGATTTTCACCCGGACAACAATATTAAGGGCGTGCCGTGATGGCACTGCCTTTAGCGTCCTCTACAACCTGTCGACACATCCGCTTTTTCACCATGCGGCTTCGGCATACACACAAAAGTGACTGCAAGGCATACTTGGTCAATAGCCATAACAGGTCACACTGAGGGTGGCCGTATAAACAACTTTAACACTGTTACAAATATGCGCCACACTGTGAACCCACACCAAACAAGAATGACGAACACATTTCGGGAGAACATCCGCACCGTAATACAACATAAACACAACAGAACAAATACCCAGAATCCCTTGCAACCCTAACTCTTCCGGGCTACAATATACACCCCCGCTACCACCAAACCCGCCCCCCAACGCCTCCCCCACACCTCAACCCCCCCAATCTCCCGAATTCGAAGGTCTCAAGGTTGGCAAGTATGCATATAAGGGACTCATGAATAATGGATTTAATTATTTATTGCCAAAATAAATAAACTCAATTAATAATTAATAATAATAATATATGTTTCTTAAATAATAAATAATAATAAATAAATACAAGTGCAAATGAAAATACAGCTCTATCGCTTTAGTCATACTTTTTGCGCTTAAAAACTTCTCTATGACTTTAGCTGTACACTTCTGTTTGTTTGATATTGTCATTACTGCCACATGTGGTGGAAAAGTGTATTACAGCTAAGTACCGCTGCGGCCCATACAGAATCAGAAATACTTCAATAATCCCCGAGGGGAAATTCAGACGGCCTACAGTTTAGAAACAGATATTTTTTGGTGGCCCTATGGTTAAGAAACCCTGGGCTGAACAGACACAATAAGCATAGGGGAAGCTATAAAACATGGAGGTGCAAAGCAAAAGGATCATAAGAAGCACCCTGATTGGCAACCATGAACTGGTGGGGGAGCCAGCACTTAAACCAGAGAGTGGAACGAAAAATTAGAGCGCTGGACAGGAAATAATATAAAATATAAGAAAGTAATAGTCAAGTGTGATCCTGAAAATTGTTTTGTACACAGTATATCATGTATTTTTGTGATCCCTAGGAAATTATTTTAGTAAATATTAGTCAATATTTTCTCAGGGTGTCTCAATACAACTTTATCTTTTCAGATTCAATACCGATACTGGAGTTGGGAGTATTGTCCGATACCGATATTGATCCGATACGATATCAGCATGAATAATATATACTTTTATTACTATTATGTAAAAAGAAAACGATTGATCAAGTGAAGTTAGTCAAACAGAGAACAATGGTATGTATGAAAACCACCAACCTATTTACTATTAACTATCTGGAATGGACTTATGCTGTCTTTAAGTTGGAGTGGAGTGGTCATTGTTTTGTTTTTGCGCCACCGAGTGGCCACAATTATTCAGTAAGTTAAGCTCATGACGCAGTAGGTTGAGTGATGTGGACACGTTTGTTACTGGATACGTTCTAATACGCTAATAAGCCTTTTATATTTGCATATAGGGACAATCATCATGTTTTAAACTGCAACTTATTACGTATGTCTGACTTGTGCGCTATAGTGCGCTTAGCTGTTGTGTAGCTGCTAGCTCCTAGTAGCCTACAGACTACCATGTTTACTTTTTTTGTAAATTACTAAAATACAATTTATATTTAGATGTAAATTGGCTGTCGAGATTTGCACTAGCAAACAATGCACGACTACTTGTATCGTAGATTTTGGATGCAAGCCGATATAATCCGATACTTTTGCCGATATTGGACCGATATCAATATGGGATCGGTAAAACACTCGTATTTTTCTTTCAAATTAGTCCTATTATCTTTCTTTCTTCCTATCTGTTATTATCATTTATGTACTGATGCTGATCACATGGTTCCACTTCTTTGTAGTGAGTGGACGAGCTGGAGCTTATCCCAATAGACTACGGGCGTGAGGCGTGGATTGGTTGCCGGTTTCAGGACGTTACCAAAGGTACTATCATTGAGAATTTTTATAGTGTCTCTTTACTCAACACATGCCAGGATGATGTCGTCCAAAAAATGTGAATAACTTAGACGGTTATTCATATTGCAGAAGAACAACTAGAGTGCATATAAGGTCATTTGACTCTGCAGTTTGGCCCACTTTGACGTTTACAGGCCGAACATTCCCTCTGTTTAAAATCTTTGTGTGCAGACAGACTTCATGTAGACGTGAGTTATGATGCGATGTCATTGTTCTGGCTCCTCCATTTACACGATTTACATATGTGAACTATTCCCGCCTGCCACAAGAGAGTCATGGCTGAGATGCTGTGGGCCAATCACAGGCCAGCCTGCTCCAAGTTTTCTGCTCACGGAGGACCTGTAACTCAACGGGTATGTCAAGTCCTATCAATGAAAACCATAAGCAGTGTCATGGCTGTTTGCTACATACACACACACACACACACACACACACACACACACACACTGAATATTTTATTAGGTACACATGCTCATGCACAATCTAATGAAATCCCGCGTCTAATACAGCACAGATTAAAACTAGCACTCATAACACAACTCATAACACAACTTCATGACTCGTGTTCCGTTGTTGAGTAAGCTTTAAAAAAATAATAATAATAAGCCAAAAGATCAATTTTTGAAAAGCTCTACAGTGGCCAAAGTTTTCCAAAATATCAGTTTTTAATGACAAAAACTCCTGTTTGCGTGAGGACAAAATGCCAAAACACATTAAAAAAATACAGCGGTGCCTCAGTTTTCATTGTTACACCAAATCGTATGAAAACCGAAGCATTTTTTTTTCATACAATTTTTCTCATACATAAACATATATACATACATATACATGCATATATACATATATATATATACATATATATATATATATATATATATATATATATATATATATATATATATATATATATATATATATATATATATATATATATAAATATAAACATATATATATATGTATATATATATATGTGTTAATAAGGTTATCCAAAAAATAGTGCTCGATACCGTAGTAGAGCGCAATATATGTATGTGTGGGAAAAAAATCACAAGACTATTTCATCTCTACAGGCCTGTTTCATGAGGGGGGGTACCCTCAATCATCAGGAGATTTTAATGGGAGCATTCGCATACCATGGTTTATATAGGGCACAGAGTGGGTGGGTACAGGCTGGCCTAGGGGCGTGGTGATTGGCTCATGTGTTACCTAGGAGGTGTTTCCGTCTATGGCGGCATGTTGTTACAATTTCGCTGCACTTGTTGAGGGATGACAGGTCTGGACGGTAAATAATAAACAGTTTCTCTTTCAAGCATAGGTTGCATCTTTTATTACCACTATTGTAAGGTGTGCTGGATGCAAGAATTTTCCATGTTATTGAATATTCAACATTATTGTCTTTGAGGTCCCAAATGTGTTTGCTGAGTTCTGTGGTATTTCGCAGGTTTTTGTTCCTGAAAGAAGCCTTGTGATTGTTCCATCTGGTTTTGAATTCTCCCTCGGTTAATCCTACATATGTGTCGGATGTGTTAATGTCCTTGCGTATTACCTTAGATTGGTAGACAACTGATGTTTGTAAGCACCCCCCGTTGAGAGGGCAATCAGGTTTCTTTCGACAGTTACATCCTTTGTTGGTTTTGGAGTCGCTCTGTCTGGGGGCCGACGGCTCATTTGCAATTGTTTTGTTGTGGTTTGAGATGATTTGTCGTATATTGTTCATGCAGCTGTAGCTCAATTTAATGTTGTTCTTGTTGAATACTTTTCTTAGGGTGTTGTCTTTGGGAAAGTGTTTGTCAATCAGATTGAGGAATTTGTGTCCAATGTTCGTTGGGACGTTTTTGCTGTATGGGGGGTTGTACCAGATGATGTCGTTTCGTTTTCTGTTCTTTTTTGGCTGGTTTCCTGGCGTGGGTTCATAGGTGAGGGTGAAATTGTATCCGCTTTCATCAAGGGCTTTTTGGTACGGGGGGTTGCTTGGTCAAATTCAGCTTTGCTAGATGACAGCATCGATAGCCTTTTATTGATTCCGGTAGGTATTCTTTTCGTGGTGGTGGGTGGGTGGTTGCTGTCATGGTGCACGTATTGGAGTGTTGTGTCGGGTTTCGTGAATGGTTGGTAGCTGTTATTTCTCAGGTTGAAAGTGACGTCAAGGAAGTTGACGGTTTGCTTGTTGGCTTCAATCGTGATCCGTAGGCCGTTCTCTTTGAAAATTTGGCATATGCGCTTCTTGGTATTCTCGCTGCTCCTTGGCGAGGCGCGACACACTGCCAGTCCTTGGTATTTACCGTGATGACGGACGTATGTATTTGTGTATATATGTATATACATATATATGTATGTATATGTGTATATATGTATATACATATATATGTATGTATATATGTATGTATGTGTATATATATATATGCATATGTGTGTATATATATATGTATGTATATATATATATATATATGTGTATGTATATATATATATATATATATATATACATATATATATATATGTATATATATATATGGGTGTGTTTGTATATGTGTGTGTATATATCCATATATATATGTGTGTGTGTGTGTGTGTGTGTACATATATATATACATATATATGTATGTGTGTGTATATATATATATATATATATATATATATATGCATATACATACACACACGCATATATACACACACATATACTGTATATATGTGTGTATATATAGATATTTTTATTTTTTATTTTATTTTATAAAATAATAAATAATTTAAAAGATATATTAAATTGTATTTTATTTTTTCATTTAAAAAAGACACCCCTGGTATAAATAAATAACTGAAGACTTTTGTTTAGGAATATGTTGATGGGCAGAATAGATGTGAAAGAGAGAGCCAAGTGGACATCATTCTTGAATACAATAATGTTTTTCACCTTTTTTTTTTATCAAAGTGCAACTTCTTTTGGCCCATAGTGCCTTATTTTTTAGTCATTTTCAAAAAAAGTGCAGTGACAGAATGATTTATTATTATTATTTATTATTTGGGCGCTTTGATACCACAGAATTATAGCTATCCATCTAACTTGTTTGTTCCACTTAAAACCTTTGTGAAGTTGGCCCCCATTATCATTGCAAATATTAAAATAACACTTCCATTTGTTTGTGCTACATCTGTGCCGGTTCGACTTGCAAATAATTTTGTTTAACATTATAATTTTCATGTTATTAAAGTTTTGATTTACAACCAGCCCCTCGACCTTGTCAAAATCTCACCGAACTTGTCCCATTCATTTGTGCTGGTTTGTGCTGCGACATTTTTTTGTCTAACCATTATAGATTTCATGGTCACGAATAAAAAACACGTTTATGTAAGGACTTTAAAAAATGTAACGGCACAAACCAGCACAAACGTAGCACAAACAAATTGGCAGTGTTACCGTATTTTTCGGACTATAAGACGCACTTAAAATCCTTTTATTTTCTCAAAAATCGACAGTGCGCCTTATAACCCGGTGCGCCTAATGTACGGAATAATTCTGGTTGTTTACCGACCTCGAAGCAATTTTATTTGGTACATGGTGTAATGATAAGTGTGACCAGTAGATGGTAGTCACACATAAGAGAAACGTGTAGACTGCAATATGACGCCAGTAAACAACACCACAACTTTAAATGTGCCATTGAAAATAAAGAACATTACACACGATTCGGACCGAGAAAGCGACGATTTCATCCATTAATTTGAGCGAGGATGAAAGATTTGTCGATGAGGAAAGTGAGAGTGAAGGACTAGAGGGCAGTGGGAGCGATTCAGATAGGGAAG